>NC_092789.1:4267938-4600977 GCF_047496795.1 Chiloscyllium punctatum | reverse complement strand
GACTAAATCTATCGCGCTCTGGCTAAATTGCCACTCATAGATATACATCAGCGGTCGTGGGTCGCATTCGACAACCTGCATTGGTAAACCTTCCCTTTGAATTACCTGCAAGCCCGTCGGGGTACTGAGCAAATCGAACCCCTGTCTCACTATGAAACGCGAAACATCAGATTTAAAGAACAGAATTCTGATAACAAGAATGAGAATTGGAATTTTGCCCCATTACTAGTTTTGTACGATAGGGGTGCAGAAAATCTCTCCAGTACCACGACTGATCATTTGGTGGCTGCTGGGCTGCCGTCCTTGCGAGTGAGACTGCCCTTGTATTGCCTTGAAAAACAGAATCGTTATTTTTCATGTATGCTTCACAGTTACACAATGCGATTGATTTAGGCATGGACATGTACAGCTGGCGAGTTATACTTGATTTTGGTGACATTGGCACCCAGTTTTCGTCTCAGGAGGCATCTCATTTCCTGTGATGTGGGACGGAGCTCGGTAAAGAATTATGTCACTTCTTCGGTGTACTTATTGGCTCCAACCACGCGTGTGTCAGGCAACTGATAATAATCACATTCCAAATCTTTGAAGGTCCATGGCCGGTGGACCAGCACTGGACCTGCAACCTCAAGCATTGGTGCTTGCAGAACTAACTGGTTAGATGATCATACTTTCACCATCTGACTCATCATCCGTTGTGGGGAGATCGCGAGCAGGCCCTGGATGCCTTTCTGTCTTGGAGTGGCCGTCGTCATTTTGGGCTTCTTGCTTCAATTGGGTGCGAGTAAAACTCGCTCTCGGTGATTCAGCAGATGCTGAGGCCGCGGCCGCTGACCTGGAATCTTCACCAAGCGGATCTCGTATAAGGGCTGAAGGTCTCGGAGGGCAGTGATCAAGGTCAGGATCTGGAACAGACTTAAGACAGTGTGCAGCTTCGTCAGGGTGTTCTCTGCGCGTGCCTGCATGTGCGTGTATTTGATCTATCTTTTACTTGAGATTTCCTTTCTCTGATATCAGCCTCAGCCTTCCACATGTTATAAACGCTCCAATTCACAGTTTCTATTTTCACTTACGATTCTCCTTCTCTCTCTCCTCCAACCTCGACCTCAATATTTCCAATTGCCTTTTATTAAAACTTCCTGCCTCCGTTAACCACATTCCTTGATCCACAATTCTAACTGGTCTACAGACACTTGGCCGTAGTTGTTTAGTATGTATTGTATTTTTAGTTGGCCATCCCAAGTCCTCTGTAGACCTTCTTATTGCTTGCTCTTGCCGGGACCCATTTTCAGCGTTACAGGCAAAGTATTTAGCTGTCTCTTGCCGCATCATTATATTTTCCCTTTGACTTGTTTTTACCTTAAGAGTTTCGCACTCGCATTGGGCGCAACCCCTTCCCTTGGGTTTTAAAGCAAATAACGCGTGATGGTTCACTGGACCCTTTTCCTGCTTCATTTGTTCTCTTAGGATGAGTCTTTACATAGGATTACTTAAGCCACGAATCTTACCCCGACCTCATTCGCTTCGAACCCCGGCGCTGGGGCGATCCACAGATTCCCAGTGCTCTCACGCAAAGCGGCCATTTCAACGTTTGTGAAAGACCTTCAAGGCATTGACACCTGCGCCTCCTGGGAATCTTCAGAATCTCACCCAGTCTCGGGATTCTGGGACGAGCCCACAAGTTTACTATCGTGGAAATTAAATCGACTCAACTCAACTGCTAGAAAGAGCAAAGAAAAAGCTTTATTTTGACCATTTGCATGCAGGACCAATACACTTCGCAAAAATGCCTCATATTAGGGCGAGGAAAAATATCACATACTTCTTTTACACAATTCTTATTATGCTGACAAGGACAAGGGCTGGAAAACATGTGAGTTTTTAATTTTTCATTCCCTTGCCGTGGACATAACTGTCTTTATGTTTTCCTTATCTTCTTTGCGATTTCGAGTGTTCGCAAGGCCAGGTTGAATGTGAACAAATTTTAGCAAAGACAAGCAGTCTCCTCTACTGCAGAATTGAGCAAAGTGTTTGCAAAGTTCAGAAAAGTATTAACTTTCTCAAAGCATTCTCCTTCAGATTTCACATTAAATTATAATTCTGTCAGTTTTCCATTACAGACACTAATTACAAGGTGCAATTATGAATCATTGTCTTATAACTTAAAAATTTAAGGAAGAATCTTCTTGCAAACAGAAACGCTGTACACAGTCTCATACACACAGTACAAACTTTAGATTACTTATAGTGTGGAAACAGGCCCTTCGGTCCAACAAGTCCACACCGACCTGCCGAAATGCAACCCACCCATACCCCTACATTTACCCCTTACCTCACACTACGGGCAATTTAGCATGGCCAATTCACCTGACCTGCGCATCTTTGGACTGTGGGAGGAAACCGGAGCACCTGGAGGAAACCCACGAAGTCACGGGGAGAACGTGCAAACTTCACACAGTCAGTCGCCTGAGGCGGGAATTGAACCAGGGTCTCTGGCGCTGTGAGGCAGCAGTGCTAACCACTGTCCCACCGTGCTGCCCAAAACGTGACTCTTATAAACTGAGAAAATGGGAAATCAATTCAGTGGTCTCAGTTTACAGGAGTAGATGAGTTGGTTCACGTCCTGATGATAATATTGCTTCACGACTTTCATTTTCTGGATGATTTCTGTTTACTGGTTTACAAATTGCACAAGATGTCTCGTACAGTTATTGAAGGTCTCTGCTTTCGTCATTGAAAGGCACAACTCAGAGCAACTGGTGCTGTGAAGATATTTTTTCTTTCATTGTCAAGGTGCCATTTACTGCAGGAAAAGATTAAACTCCTAAGATGCTGGAGATCTGATCATTTCTGTGGAGCGTATTCAGATGACCAAACTGTTAAATTGTATTAGGACTATTGACATAATATTTCGCAATTGAAGACTGTTGTGACAGACAACTAGTCCACAGATAAATCGACTATTGTTACCAACTTTTTCTCTAATTTTAATCAATTTTCCAGCTTCAGTTCATCTGCAAGCTGCAACTGCACTAGTACGAAACAGCAGCTTTAGAGGCAATGTCTACAGTGAGCAACAGGTTAATTGTCTTCAAAGCATCAAATAATCCACCAGCAATCATGAATATTAAAACAGGTGTGCACCCTCAATGATCCTATGCAGAGGATTCAATTCTCTGTTCTTCCTTGTCATCAACATTTTGATTATTTCGATTTTCTTCTCTGGGAAATTACAACCTTTCGTCATTGTCAATTTCTACTTTATGGCAAACTTAACATCTGAAAAACTGATAATGATCTTGAGGCACAATCCTATCGGTTCTGGAGAAAGTGTTCTTTTCCTGAAGACTGGTCCGGTGTGTGCTATTCACACTGCTTTGCTTTATACTGTCAAATACTTGGTTGAGTGTCAATTTCATGTCCATTGATTTGTGGCCATTTCTGGTCAGATGTTGGAAAATAAAACTTTCACGAAGAAGTCCTGCGAATCAGGTTTTGTTGGTAGTGATTGCATCGAGTTTTATAAAGAACATTGTCTGGATTTTATGTTCATAAGCCTTTGCACTCTTCAGAAAGCTCTGTGGTTTTGTTTTGTAATTAGTCGCTCGAACTTTTCCGTGGAATAGACAGCAATCGAGTTCCTCCAACATTTTTTAACACCATGTGTTCATTTTATTCTGATTTTAGTTAATAACCTTTCTATTAACAGAAATCTTAGTGGATAGCACAGACTGAAGAATCCTCTGAGGCTCACAGCAGTGGGAAGGTTTACAGAGACTCAGAAACGGAGGATTAAAGGAAATCATTTAGTTTATTGCCTGTTATCTCAGCAGACTTAACCTTACTATTTCGAATGAGAATGTTTTATCCACTGTGGAGACCTGTGCATTTCCTTGGCTACAGATTCGTAGAGATGTTTGTCCTTGCACGAGAAATTGGCTTCATCGTGCACCAACTGAGTTGCTGCACAAAATGTTGAATTTATTCCGTGACCCAGACTAAGTTCAGCAGGAGAAGGTAGTACTGAACTATCCCTTTAATCTTATTTTTTAAATGATAAAGCTTTGAAAATAACCAAATTATTTATTGGTTATTAAATCTGCTGCCTCATTGTGTGCCTCATTTCTTCACGTTTTGATGCACCTGTTATATACCATAATAATGGTGCAGATTCTGCTGCTCTTCAGTTGATTTGTGTCAAGTGTTCACTTTTGTGCACATTATGTCACAAACAAGGAGAAGCCAAAATGTGTCAAAAAGTCTCTCTGTAGTGATAGGATTAAAACTATCTTCAAAAGAGACCATTGATGGCTAATTATATAGAACAACGAGCAATTAGATAAAGTCAAAATATGCATGGGAAACAGGCCAAATGTGAAAGCATCTTATTTTGATAGAGAAATGACCGCAAGATGAAACACTGTTGTGTGAAATGTCCTACTTCGCCAGAAAAAAAAACACGTGGAGGTGTTGCTTTTTACAATCGAATGCCCGGAGAGTGACTGAGATGACACGGGATGATGAAGCTGCAACTCATCTCAGATACAGAATGGGTATATATATTGGGAACGTTGCCCTAAGCAGGGGACTTCGCCTTGGTATTCAATTATGAATAGTGCCAGGACACTTGAGTTCGTCAGACCAGTCATCGTAACACAGGGTCAAAAATGGCCAAGAGGTACGAGTAAGGAGAATATTGTTGAATAATGCAAAGGTACTATTATGAATGTGTAGGTGTGTACTGTGACTTTAAGACAGTGACAAAGCTCGCAAGAACTGACTGACAGCGCAGAGAGTACCGTACATTGTAAAAACGTAACACTCGATTGAAACATATCGGTGGAGTTAGTTGACATGAAACAAAACAAATTTAAATTTGGTTAATCAGATGGAATTGTGCACTGGTTAACAAAATCCAATTGGATTACAATTTAACATTTTGATGAATTCAAACTAATGACACGAGTCGATGTGGTGTAAAACCGGAAATTTTGAACAGTTAAGGGGAGAGCTGCCAAACACCAACAAGTATAGAATGCGAGCCAATTATCTCTCTGAAAACTACCGTCCATAAAAAAAAACGTTGTAGAGCAGAAGACCGAAGGAAAAACGACCCAGAAAAACGCAGAGGAAAATCTACATAGTAAAATCGACAAAGCTGACCGATTTTGAAAAGTCACTTTGTTTGTATAAACGTTATAATTGGACCAGTTCAGGGAGAGGTAAAAGATAGGTTTAAGAGAAAGGAGTTGCAAATAATCGTTTCAATTCTTTCTGTTGAACTTAAAAATAAAACCGTGCAAAAAAACAAGGACTGCAGATGCTGGAAACCACAGTCTAGATTAGAGTGTTGCTGGAAAAGCACAGCGGGTCAGGCAGCATCCGAGGAGCAGGAAAATCGACGATTCGGGCAAAAGCCCTTCATCAGGAATAGAGGCAGGGTGCCTGCAGGGAAAAGATTCTTAGTTGAGGAAAAGTGAAATTTTGAGCTGTAGAAGGTGCAACGTCGTCAGATGTGCCAGATTAACAGGATGGAAATTCAAAGAGAAGGTAGTGACACGTGCAAATATATCAAAACGTTGCCACAGTTTGATGAGAAGAATATCGAAGCCTTCTTCATTTATTTTGAAACATTTTCTAGGCAGATGGAATGATCGGAGGATTTGAGGGTGATGCTAGATCAGACTAATCTGGAAGGCAGAGCTATTGAGGTATTTTTCAGGATTTCAGGCGGGCTTCCAGATATTATGAAGAGGTCAAACATGCTATTTTAAGTCCTTATGAATTGGTACCAGAGCGTATAGACGGCTGTTCAGATAAATAAAGAAGCAACCAAGTCAGAATTTTGTTGTGTTTGAAAGAGATAAACATCGTAATTTTGATAGATGGGTGTGGGCCTGAAAGATACATAAGACGTAAAAAGGTTCAAAGGGAGGTTATGCTGCTGGATGAGTTCAAAAACCTCGCCAGGTATTCACATGGAGGAACAGAAAGTTCAGAACTTGGGAAGGGCAGCAGAATTAGCAGATGTATACACTTGGTGCATAAGACACGTTTCTGACCAGAATATCGTCCTGTGCGGAATAGACGTTGGGAGAAGGGGTGATGCTGGATTATGTAACCACAAGTAACGAACTCTGGTTAATCTTAACCAGGGGTGAGCAAAAGAAGTCCAAGAGGGTAGAGGGTTCGTGAAAGGCCCCAGTTATTTACACTATTAACGAGGACTCTAAAGTCACCGTCGTAGTCGATGGAGAAAGACACTGTTGGAGAAGATGTGGTGAATGAAGCTAGGCCAGTCGCATTAGAGAAAGGAGTAAAGGAAACCCCAAGAACTGAGGAGCTGCAGATGAATGCACAACCTAGGTAGGGTCTGGGCATGGAGTTAATCCATGGCCTCTTTTAGAATTCGCCTCCGTGGGGAAACTGTACTCAGAGAGAACAGGGGGAGAATGACATGGAATTTTGAGAGATACATGATGTAATCAGTCTCTAATAGTAAGAGATTCGAGAATTTGCACTCTTTCTGCTCTGTTACCCGAGAGTAGGTTTATTTGTGAGATAGATGGACAGAAATGTAGCCTTCTCCTGTGTAACTCTGTTTGGAATGCCAACCCAAGACTGGGGAAGTAACACTGGGAGTGATAGAATGTCAGTTCCATGAATCCAGATTGCTCTTGGGAATCATTTAGCAGGATCCGAGGTGGGAGTGGCATTCCTTGTTGTGGAAAGGCCCAAAGAAGACCAAAAAACTAAGCGAGTTAGAAGAAAGATAACCTGTTATTTTCACAGATTGTGTAGTCACAATATCCTAATATCATCAGTCACAGTACGAAGCAAAAACTAAAGAGAAAGATGAAGGAGTTCGGGTTCAGTTCGCAGACACTGTGTTTGACGTACTGGTGTGGGAAAAATCTGAACAGGCAGAGGGTCAAGCAGTAGTACTTGGTCCTGAAGGTCACATCGTGGTACGAAAAGCACAGGCTAAGGACAGAAACATTTTTAATGGCCCAGAATGCAAAGAAAATGTTGTTAACTTTGGTCGTACGTGTCATACATGACGAATGGTAGGTACGCTACATGTGTTCATAAAACTAGTACCTTTGTTGTTAATTCCCATGATCGAAGAACCTATCACGTGGGTTATAATTGATTGCATAGGTCTCCACCACATAACACGAAGAGAGGAAGAACTGGACAAACAGGCGTTAGGTACTGCTCAGCGGATTGAGGAATCAAATCCAGATGTGTTTAAAATATGTATAAAATATGAAGAAGTCCTTGAAGAGGGGGGTATGTCAGTAAACTAGTGGGTAAACTAAATATGTTAGGAGATTGAAAAGTTTGCTACTGCTGTATGAGGACAGATGTATAAATCAGATGGGGGAAGAGTAATGCTATTCTACATGAAATAGGCGTCAAGGATGCTGTTTCGATCAATCAACACCCCCTATCGGCTTAATCCTTTAAAAGCCAGGCATGTCCAAAAGGAGGTGGCGACCATCCTAAACGATGTTGTCTTTGAACTGAGCCGGGTCAAGTGGAGTTCGCCGATTGTCTTGGTTCACAAATCGAACGATAAACATTGATTTTGGATCGATTATTTGAAGGTCAAAGCCGCTACAAAATTGGAGCCATTTCCAATACCAAGATTTCAGGACTGTTTCCAGAAAGTTGAAATGTTTCGTGACATCAACAGTTTGGACTTATTGCGTGGTTACTGACAGGTAACTTTATCGAAACGTCAAAAGTCATTTCTGCATTTATAACCCCGAATGGGCTATGTCAATTTAACGTGATGCCCTTTGGAATGAAGAACGCACCTGCCACATTCCAAAGACTCATGAACAGAATTGTGCCTGTTTTGACAAACTGTGTAGTCCATTTGGATGATGTGAGTAAGTCCTGGAAAGATCACTTGGCACAGTGGCAGAGTTCTTTGAACACCTATTAGAAGCAAAACCAATTGTAAACTTAAACAAAACTGAATTCGCGAAAATAGAGGTTACATTCTAGTTGCATATCGTCGCTCATGGAAGCTTGACCCCACGGAATGCAAAGACGAAGGCCGTCAAGGTCTTTCCAACCAACCTCAAAGAAAAAGATATTTTGATACTTGGGACAGAGATGATTCTATCGGAAGTTTGTTCCAACTTTCAGCAGTTTAGTCGCACCGTTAACCAATTTGCTGAAGAAAATCACAAAGTTTCAGTGGACAGAGCAATGCCAGGAGGCATTTGAACATTCAAACGCCATATTAACCACGTCACCAGTTTTAGCTAAACCAAACTTTTTAAAACCTTTCAAACCTGCATTTGATGCTGGTGACTTAGGAGTTGAAGCTATATTTCTGCAGGGCGATGATGATGGGAATAAACTGCTAATTGGTTACTTTTGGATGAAACAAAACATCCACCAGAAGAAATGCTCGACAGTCAGAAAAATACTATCAAGTTTGGTCTTGGTTTACTAAAGTTAACGATTACGTCACGAACAATGTGTGGAGATGATTGGGTACACAGATCACAATCCTGTTGCATTCTTGGAACGTTTATGATTCGAGAATATGAAACAATTACTTTGGAATCTTTTATTAGAGCATTGTAATGTAGAAATCACGCGTTGTGATTTGAAAGAATGAAATTGCAGATGTTCTGCATTCACACACATGCACACACACACACGCATGTATGCATGGTAAGCGGTTAAAGTGAACTTAGATTAAAGTTATATGTGTGCCATCATAACGTGGTTAATGGATAGCAGAAGAAAAGTCATCTTTTCATTATGATGGTTCATTATTTACTTAAGGGGAAATGTTATGAAGGTGTTGATGTGCACTGTACCTTGAAGGGAGAAGGGAAGATAGCGAAGTCTGACTGAAAGCGCAGAGAGTGCGGAACATTCTAAAAATGTAACACTTGTTAGAAACAAATAGCTGTAGTTACATTGTCATGGAACAAAAACAGATTCAAAAATGGCCAAGTATTTTAAACTGTGTCCCAGATACAAAAACACAACCGAATTTGATTTTTGATTACACCAATCCATTTAAAGATCTCTGTTTTCCGGTATAAAACCATGTATTTTGAACAATAAGGGGGAGAACTGCCATACAGCAACAAGTATAGACTGCTCGCCAAATAGCTCTCTGAAATAGAAAAGGTGTCCTGCAGAAGACTGAAGAAGAGACGGTCCAGGAAAATCCACAGAGGAAAGTCGACAAACCTGACTGGTTTTGAAACGTGCCTTTATTGTTCGAGTGTGGACAGCTCATGTCTTTGGAAAGGGCTGCCAAAGAGACTTGCAGCAGTGGCAGAAATGCATTGGCACACCTAGGTGTCCCTGTTTGGAGATGTTGGTGAGAGTCAATGTTTAATGGCGTGGATGGATTGTCAATCAAGCAGGTTGGCTCATTCTGGACTGACTAATGCACTTTGAATATTGATGCCAAAGCTAGTGTCGCCTTCAGATTTATGTTGTGACTTGTTGATAGCTAACGATCAATTGTCACCTCGAGGATATTGATAATGTGTCACTGAGTGATGGAAACATCGTTGAACACTTACGTTTGGTGATTTGGTTTAATATTGTTGGAGATGCTATTATTTTTTCTGAAAATTGCATGGAACAAAAGACCCTTTGCCATTCGTCAGGCCAAACCACAAAGTAGCGTGCATTGCGCTGCAATTGGACATTGAGTCGTTCAGTACAAATGTAGCTCTTCAAAGCACTGTGCTTCACCTCCCATTGTGCCGGCACTTGTAAATGAAACAGATGAGGGAAGGGTGCTGCCGTTTGAATATCCCCTTCTGCAATGACGAGGAGTCCATCACTTAGTGATAACTACCAAGGGAAATATTTTCACTCACGTTCAATACTATTATGATCTTTTTTCCGCGTGATCTCTCTCTGTGATTCAGAATGTGGTGTGCTTACTTTGCAAATATCTGCGATATAACAGTTTGTCACAATACTCTCAGAAACCCTATCATCCTAATTGTCCATTGCATGATGTTTCAGTGTGGAGTCGGTGCGGCATTCCCTCAACGCTGAAACCAGAAATTGTGCTGCTACCAAATTTCTGACTCTTTTACAATGCGTCATTCCCTCAGTACTGACCCGACGACTGTGTCGTGCTCCCTCAGGACTCACCCTCTGACAAGACGGTGCTCAAAGAGCAGTGATTGTCCATAACTGCAGTGTTTCAACAGCACTTACCCTTCAACAATGTCTACCCCTGAAGGACTGACGAGCCGACAATTCAGTGAGCCTTCAATCTCACGGCCCCAATAACAAAGAAGAAATAATTTACGGCACAGGAACAGGCCCTTCGGCCTTCCAAACTGCGCTGATCCAAATTCGCTTTCTAAACGTGACGCCTATTTTCTAATGATCCATATCCCTTTGCTCCCTATCCATTCATGCATCTAAAATAACGCTATCGTTTCGGCCTCTAAAACCTCCATTAGCAACGCGTTCCAGGCACCCACCACCCTCTGCATAAACAACTTTCCCCGCATATTTGCCCGAATTCTTTCCCCCTCACTTTAATCTGGTGACGTCTCGTCATTGAGCTGTGCATTCTGGGAAAATGCTTCTTGTTATCGACCCTTCCTAATCCTCTCATGATTTTGTAGAGCTCATAGGGTCCGTCCCATCTTCGTCTTTGCAATAAAAGTAATCATAATGAACCTCTCTTTATAACCAGTATCCTATATACCTGGTAACATCCTGGTGAAGCTCCTCTGCACACTCTCCAAAATATCCACGTCCTTTTGATAATGTGACGACCAGAACTGAATGCATTATTCCAAATGTGGCCGAACAAAAGTCCCATGCAACTGCAACATAACTGTCCATCTCTTGTACGCAGCACCTTTTCAAATGTAGGAAAGCATGCTGTATGCTTTCTTGACCACTTTATTGACCTGCATTGCCACCATTAGGGAACAATGGAACTGAAAACCCATATCTCTCCATATGTCATATTTCCCCAGGACCTTTCTATTTACTGCATAGTTTGCTCTTGAATTGGGTCTTCCAGAATACATCGCCTGGCATTTACTTGGATCAAACTCCATCTGACGTTTTTTTCGTCCATCTCACGAATCTATCTGTGTTCTGCTCTATTCTCTGACAATCCATTTCACTATTTGCTACCCCATCAATCTCAGTGTCAGCTGCAAACTTGCTAATTCCTCCAAATTATTTGTATATATCACAAACAACAGTAGTCCCAGCACGTATCCCTGTGGAACACCGGTGGTCACAGGTCACCATTTTGGGTAACTCCTTCCCACTTCTACTCTCTGTTTCCTGTTGCCCAGACAGTTCTCTCTCCATCTCGCTCGAACACCTTGGTATCCATGCGAATTCACATTCTCCGTCAATATAACATAACGAACTTGATGAAATACCTTACTTATGCCCATGTTGGCCACTGTTGGAATATTGCGTGCACTTCTTGTTTCCTTCCTATCAGAAAGATGTTGTGAAACTTGAAAGCGTTCAGCAAAGATTTACAAGGATGTTGCCAGGATTGGAGAATCTGAGATACAGGGAGAGGCTGAACAGGCTGGGGCTGTTTTCCCTGGAGAGTCAGAGGCTGACGGGCGACCTTATAGTGGTTTACAAAATTATGAGGGGCATGGATAGGATAAATAGACAGAGACCAGTCCAGAACTAGAGGGCATAGGTTTAGGGTGAGAGGGGAAAGATATAAAAGAGACCTAAGGAGCAACGTTTTCACGCAGAGGGTGGTACGTGTATGGAATGAGCTGCCAGAGAATGTGGTGGAGGCTGGTACAATTGCAACATTTAAGAAGCATTTGGATGGGTATATGAATAGGAAGTGTTTGGACGGATATGGGCCAGGTGCTGGCAGGTGGAACTAGATTGGGTTGGGATAACTGGTCGGCATGGACGGGCTGGACCGAAGGGTCTGTTTCCATGCTGTACATCTCTATAACTCTGTGACTCTATGTTATGACATCTACAGCCCTTTCCCCAATAGTACATACCCTTCCCGCGTTTACACATTGACGTATGATGCTCCCTCAGTCGTGACTCTATTACCATAAGTGCCTCCTTTTCGACGGAATATCCGACACTTCCTCAGCACTGACAAATTGACAATGTCCTCTGTCTCGGGGCTCACCATCTGGCAGCAAACACTAATTCAGACTGACCCACTGAGTATGCAATGATCCCTCTGCACTGAACTGATTAAACGCCCCAGAAATGTTGCAATTAGTTTTGAGCTCGTTGTTTGAGGAGGATTCTCTGTCTTTACGTGGAGTGAATTGAAGATTTGGCAGACCGATTGCCAGGATCGCAGGACTGACGCATGATAGGAGATTGGTTAGATTAGGACCATGTTCAATACAGTTGGAATGGGTGGTGGAGTACTTAACAGATTAGAATTGACACCAACAAAAGACAAAACAAGCAATTTCACTCAAAAAGTCCACAATCATCCTCCGCTGAGAAAACCACCCAGACCATTTCCCTACCCTATATTTACCCTGACTAATGCACCTAGCACTATCAGCAATTTAGCATTGCCAATTCACCTGACCTGCATATATCGGATTTGCGTGGGAAAGCAATCACCGGGTGGAAACCCATGCAGACACTGTGAGGAAGGGCTTATGCCCAAAACGTCGATTCTTCTGCTCCTTGGATGCTGCCTGACCTACTGCGCTTTTCCAGAAACACAGTTTTCTGCTCTAATCTCGAGCATCTGCAGTCCTCACTTTCTGCACGGTGAGGATGTGCAGATTCCACACAGAGATTCGCCTGAGGTGGGAATTGAACTCAAGATCCTAGTGCTTTGGGACAGCAGTGCCAACTATTCAGCCACCGTGTCACTCCCGAAACGCATTTATGATGTTGCAACGGCACGTAAGGTGATCAACAAAAAGGAAATGGTGGCTTATTTTGGGTATTTATTATAGACCTCCAAACAACAGTTGGGACGTGGAACGTCACATTTGGAAACCTGCAGGGTTGGTGGGGTTGGGATTGTTGGCAATTTCAATTATCTGAGGGAAGACTAGGAGAAAACGACAGTGTGGTTTCCAGGAGGGGAGAAATGTCTGCAATATTGGCAGGAGAACTTCCTGAAGCAGCAGATTCCAGTTCTGCTAGCGATGGAAACGTACTGGATCGGAGCCTTGGAAAATTAGCAGACCAAGATGGGTATTTCAGTGGCCGGAAGCAATTGGGAAACAGCGACCACAACATGCTAAGATTCAATCTGAAGATGGAAAAGGATAAACGTCAGTCAATAATTACCATCGTTGACTGGAAACGGGTAGGTTTTTAGTGATCTTTGAGTGGAAAAGGAATACATCAATTGGAAAGGCATTTCACATGGAAAACCGTGGATGAAATTTCATAGAGATGAATCGGATGGTTTCTGCGTAAATAAATGTGGGCTATCCAAAGTACCCTCTTTGACCACGGACTGAGATGAGAAAATAAGGAAGAAAAATAAGGTATATGATGCATGCTGAAATAATGGTTACAATAGTAATCAGAAAGAGTTTCCTAAACGCAGGAGAAAGGCTACGTCTTAAATAAGGGGTGGTTAAGAGGAAGTATGGGAACGGCTAGGACGCTGTGCTAAAAGCAAATGGTGAACTGTTTTTCAAACATTTAGAAGTAATCTATTCATGAAGGTGCAAGACCAGTTCATAAGGAATAAGCAATGTCCACGGTTTCTGTGTGATGATTAACCACTGAATCGTGTGTTTGTTTATGTAGTACCCACTCTCATGCTCCTGTGCCTCACAGTGTGGCTGGTCAGTGCTCAGTGGAGGGTGGTAATAACATTGGTTTTGCTACTCATGTCACTGATGATCACAGAGCGCTTCACTGCTGGTAGACTCGAGCAACCGTGGATTATGGTTGGAGTTGTGGATATCTTTTGAGGTGAACAGAGAGGACGTGGAATGCTGGAAAAACACAAGATGGTATGGCAGCGTCTCAGGTGCAAGAGAAACACTGATCACGTTTTGAGTTCAAATTGTGAAGAAACTCTGATGAAAGTTGGATTTGCATGAAACGTGGACGCTGTTTTGATCTCTCTGTCTATCTCTGCCAGATATGTTCAGTTTATCCAATGACGTTTGCTTAGATTTCCAAAATATGCACCAAAATATGTAAACTTAAGTCTGTTGAGATATGCAAGGAATGGCGAAAATGGAGGAGGTGGAGACCGAATGATGTCATACTGACTCCTCAAAAGCTGCTGCTATTCCACAAGTGCGTATATATGATAGCTAGGTTTATTGTGTCACGGTCTGATATTCCTTCAGTTCATCACACCATCTGTATGTCTGAAATCACTTCCCAGCGTGTCTGCTCCTCAGGATCTGGTTTCCCTGAACATGATGAGAACTGTTCTGAGTGACTGTGCTTTCATCAGTGAAATTCCATGCTGAATTCTTCCCATCCTCACTCCTGCTGGACATTGAAACCAGTGCTTTGACAAGGCTCTGTGCACTTGTCTCCAATATCTTAAGATTTATCATTTACAAGTCAACTTTTTCTATATTTAATATGTGAGCAATAGCAAAACGTTTTAGTTTTCAATTTCGGTTCAAAAGGCTGTACGAAGCAGAGGGAGAATTAGACCTTAGAGCCGATTGAGTCTTCCCCAACACTGAAACAGATCGTGGCTGATCTGATCATACTTCATTCTACTTCCTTTCCTTTTCCCAAGACAGTTACTCTCCTAACTAATTGAATGCGTATTTAAATGAACCAGTCGCATAGACATCTTTGGTAATGAAAAGCACACTAACCTTTGAAAGAAGATGTTCCTTAAGATCTCTCTGAAAGGTTTGACTTCCTTACAGTAAGGGGACACACTCCAACAAAGGTTCTCCTCAAAGGTGAAACAACCGCTGCACTTCTCATTTGTCAAGTCCAGGAACAATCATGTGTGTTTCAATTAAGGCTGAACTCTACACAATCTCATCTCATTAGACAGTCCCTCTCTACCTGGGATCAGCCTTCGTGAATCTTCTCTGGTCTGCCTCCATGCCTGTATCTGGGTGATATGCACCTCATTGCTACGTGGCAGGACATTGGTCTCCACATAACTGGCGATGGACGAGAGTCGAGTGGAAGACGACTGCTCCACACTCCTGCCCCTCCAAGTAGCTTAGATCGTTCTGACAGAATTTCGAAAGTAACATTGTGTTCGTTAATGAAAGGTGCCTTCAAGTTGAAAAATGGACAGTTAGTAGGATTACGATGCAGGCAGGACTGAGAGGGGAAGGCAGGAGAATGATTCGAAGGAATCGAACTGGAATACAGGCACAATTGGACAATTGGCCTCCATCTGTGGCCACAACATTTTGTCATTTTAAATATCTTCGTCCCTCTTATAGACAATAGACAATAGGTGCAGGAGTAGGCCATTCTGCCCATCAAGCCTGCACCACCATTCAATATGATCATAGCTGATCATCCTTAATCAGTACCCTGTTCCTGCCTTATCTCCATAACCCTTGATTCCACTATCCTTGAGAGCTCTATTCAACTCTTTCTAAAATGAATCCAGGGACTGGGCCTCTCTGCTCCATTGTCATCACTGATGGACTGTAACAGCACCAGGAAACCAAGGTCGTGTTTTCCTCAATTTCTGCTCGGATCTCCTCAGTCTTTCGGACTGTATCCTGTCTACCTGAGAGTCCGCTTTCAACGATCTATGAACATGCACTCCAAGGCCTCTTTGTTCAGCAATACCATGAAGTATTTCAATTCTACCCTGATTTGCCTTTCCAAAATGCAGCACTTTATATTTATCCAAATTAAATTGCATCTGCCACTCCTTAGCCCATTGACCCATTTGATCAAGATCGCATTGTACTCTGAGGTAATCTTCTTTGGTATTCATTACACTGTCAATTTTAGTGTCCTCTGCAAACTTGCTCATGATACTTCCTATGTTCACATCCAAATCATTTAGATAAATGATGAAAAGCAGCAATAACAACATAACACAAAGTCCAAGAATATATCCAAATATAACTGAAGCCCCTGTTCTGAATTTATATTAATTTTAGTTGCTTGATGCTTTGGAGAGTCTATCAGGACACTTATTCCCTTATGAAGTCAGTTCTGCCGAAAGTATAATTTCAAATGTCAAGTGGATTTCCCATTTGAAGTATTACTTTTCAATGTTTTAAGGATGTGGAGAGAGGATGGGGTAACAGGATAGGCTAGATTGAAGACTGTTATGAGTGAAGTTTCAGTAAAAGTGTTCCATTTCCTTGCTCAAATGGCTTTTCCACTCACGTGAGGTTACATTAAAAGAACATTGCCATTAACATGACTTTTCAATGTAGCAAAAGGCTACCTGAAATGTTTCTCCCTTGACACTGTTGCCTGATCAACTTAGAGTTTCCAATCTTTCGTCTTTTGCTTTGAGTAAATAAAATAGCATTATGTTTAACAAAAATGCGATAGCAACCTGGCGAGACAAATTGTGTGCATCTGAACAGCAAGCGATTTCTGTCATCTATAATTTTACATGCATGGTAGGGACTCGTTCCACCTTGGTCCTGTCAAACTGACAGCAAAATCGAGTGGACGGACACTTTGCCAAACATTCACCTATGAAGAGGAACAGACTTGCTGATAGTCTCCGTCCTGTCTGCCACCCTTCAGTGAGCTGCGGTGAATGAGGTGTCATTGGACATTGACAATAGCTCACTATCTTTTGTTGGCTACTGTGATAAATCTCTTTTTTATTCAACTTCAAAATCTCGACAGAATAGTTCATCAAACATTGTAGTGTACATTGTGCAGCAGGTGAACAATGATCAGAGACAAACATATCCCTAAAAGGGTGAAAACACCTACTCGGTCGAGATCTTAATCATGTCTTTGGACTGCCTGCATTAGTGTCCCAAACGTCCACAAGCTTCACAACACAGTTTTCGTTTTGGCCAATGCAGCTTTATTTAGATAAATGCAATGCGTTGTATTTTGAAAAGCCACACTAGGGCTGGACTTACACTGTTGGATGTTCGTCCGGGGAGGTGTTGCCGAACAGAGAGGCCCAGAAGTTCAGTGACATGGTTATTTGAAAGTCGTATCGTAGGTAGACGGGGTGGTGAAGAAAGTGCTGAACACGTGTCCACTTTAACATTTAGCAGGTTGAATCAATTCCTTTTGTCTAAGAATGATAAGTAAATGCGGAATGACCGCTGACCCGTAAAAAGAGCACTCGTGTCTGTTCATGGCCACCTCCGAGGACCCCGATGAGGAAATGCAAAAGCAATATTTATTCTCCTTGATAATCTGGTTCTGGCCGAGCTGATGCCTGCTTTTGAAGGAGTGTTTGCGAGCCTGTTTTTTTAAAGGTATGTGCTTATCTGAATAGAATTATGGAAGAGCAGGTGAGGGCCATTCATCCTTCAAGATCTGACTGTCTCTCATTTCGTTGACTCCAACATGGACTTGATGGGCTGATTAGTGACAAATGCGGTTCTGCCAAATACGTGCGAGGACATTGCCTTGGGTAGGCCCAACAAGGCAAGGTCATTGGAAAGATTGCGGAGTCCCTGGGGACGAATCAACGATCACAAGAAAATGGGAGCACATATTCACTGACTTCATAAGATATCCGGAAAGGCAGATCAAATGTATCAAACTTGTCATTTATTAGCTGAAGTGAAAAGTTCAACAAAGATGACTTTTGAACAGGATAAAATATTGCTCCGTCCATAGTGAATCTATACCTGAGGAAGGGCTGATGCTCAAGCATCAGTTTTGCTCCCCTGATGCTGACTAGACAGCTGCACTTTTTCTGCAGTAAATTCTCAATTGATTATATTATATGCAGTTCTAGAATGCACATCATATGAGATATGTCATTTTACTGGAGAAGACGCAGTGGTTGTGGGGATTGGCCAGAATAATGCCTTGGGTTTGAGTGTTGAAGAGCGTTTCAACAAACTCGGCTTGTTTCCTTTTTCGTGATCGTGGTTGTAAGTAGTCGTGATTGAGTTGCCAATTTATGAAAGGCAGAAATAGAGTCGACAGGACGGTTGCTTTATCCCTTCATGGGCGGAGCAATGAGTTGGAAGCATAAGCTTAAGGTACGAAACAGAAAGTTTATGGGAGATGTGAGGGATAAAAGGTTTTTGTTCAGAGAGTGTTAGGCGTCAGAAAATAACTTAGTCTACGTTTGGGAAAGGCAAAACACTCAAGACATAAAGAAATATTCAAACGTGCATTTGCGATGCAAGTCATGCAGCAAAATGGGCCAAGTGCTGGAAAATGAGATTTGAATAGTGAGGCAGTAGGAAGGATGCGTTGGGCAAAAGGCCTTTTCCTTTGCAGTCGATTATGGACTTTGCCGACACGGCGAGGAAAATGTACTTTATTTCATTTGCAGAATGATAACAATCTGTCGCTTGGAACGGCACGGAATAATGCGCTGGGCGACGACGATGGTGAAGCCGGGGTTGCTGGTGGGGTGTGAAACCAGGATTGTCTTTCTCAGAGAAGACGATGCTTCACTCCCGAAGCCGACTGTTCTAGGTTGGTTAGATCAGCTTTGAGAAGTTGATGTGCAGAATTTTTCGTTTTGTGTTCTTTCCTGGATGAAGATGTAGTCGAGAAAGTAAGGATTGAACACTGAGTTCCGTAACGCACTGGTTTGAACACAGCCAGAGGGTTGTTATGGAAATCTGGTTAGCAAATTACAGGGAGACCACGATTGGTCCAGAGAGTGTACAGAAGGGATGCACACGAATGTAATTTGAATCTCAACGGGGAACTCTGGAAACTCCAACAATACACACCAGGTCCTCGACCGTTGAACTTTATCTTTCGACCAGACAGAGATTTTGGGATGAAATTCTGTCTGCCTGTGTCGTTACTTTACTATGGTCCAATGGTTCTCTGCTCTTTATCCCTCAGTAGCATAACAACGGGAATATTGCACAGCATTCTGGTTTGTGAGCATCACTAAGATCCGTTTCCAATCTCTGCCAAAAAAAAATTATCGCTCACCACCAGAGGCATACTTCCCTACCGACCCCAAAGATGCCATTTTCTTTGCAAATGATATGTGATAGCAGGCATCAGAGTTGTTCTGTCTCGACCTTTGTGTCAGTAATGTCTCACTTTCTGTTCCATAGATGGATTATCCTCTTGTGAATTTATCAGAGGAGTGTGCAGAGCAAATCGCTATGATCCAGGATAAGTTTATATCGTTCTGTATTGCCCTGAAGGGTTATGATGCTGTAAGAACTAATCATTGAGTCATTGGGAATTGTCCCACATATACGCCCCTCTGAACTTGCGATCGATACGAACTGTATTCCTTGATGTTCCGGTTCAATGTAGTCATCCCTGAAGCATTACATTGTGACTTGTGACAATAATACTTATAGCATTGATTGCAGTCCCTTGCCCGTTACTAATATTTCATTGTGATTTCTGTGTCTGTTCATACTGACTGAAAGAGAAGGAGAGTTAGGAAAAGGCAAGAGCATCCTGACATCTTATAACTCGAACACAGTCAGCATTATAGAATCATGCTTCCCGCCAATTCCCAGCTTCGATCAGGAGCATTCCCTGCGATATCTTTGCCCCACTGGTAGGACACACACTCCAGAGATGACGGCGCAGTGTTGTCTACGGCCCAAGGTGACTGAACCTCGACACTATTGATGTCTAACTCTACGAGATCTCACTAAATACGTCCCGACCTGCGAGTGGAGACCCGTTGCTGACTTTCTAACGCGTACCGTCCCTCGGTCAGCCAATCCGACTGTCTCTGAATTGAACTCCATATATAGGATGCTCTCAGGGGAGTGAATGGCACAGATCGGAATCTGCTTGGTCAACATTAACGGTTGACCACATCTAACAGTGGGGATCAGATAAAGAACTGATTGGAGGAGGGTTCTAGCAGTAACCTACTCTGAGCTTGTGGGAAGCTAGTCTATCATTCTGGGTAACAACACTGAAACGACATTGAATGTTCCCCTCATGCAGACAAGTTGAGAGGATGATTATTTTTATCATACTTAATAAAAGACCTGTCAATCCTTGTGATGGACAAATATCTGGTCATAGTGCCTCAATTAAAGATTTAAATGCAACTCACCAATATGTCACAATGTTTTGAAAGATGCTCGGGCTCTAAAAGGTGCTAGTGAAGGGTCTCTCCGTTCATCATTTCCTCTGAAACGTCTATTAGCTCTTCTCTCACGCTCATTCAGTTATTCTTCATAGTTCCGCTTCGCTCTCCTTCCTCTCCCTCTCCATCTCACACTCTAGTTGACCACTTAAATTCTTGCTGTCGAAGTCTCATCAACATGCTCCTCCATTATGTTGTCAACCGTAGACCTGTACAGCAAAAGGACAGGGTCTTGGGCACGTCGTGTCTGTGCAGACATATGATGCGTTTCTGAACTGATCCTAATCGTCTGAACATGGTTAGAAACTTTTATTTTCTGTGTGCTCATGTTTCTGTCCAAATTACTCTGAAAAGATGCTGTTGTATCTGTTTTAACCCTTCCTCACCAACTGGCAGCGTGGCACAGGCACTTGCCATCATTTACATAAAAAGGAATCTTGCCTCACATTTCTCCGTTAAAGTTTACCCTTCTCATCTTAAACCTGGTGTCTGATATGACAACCCCGTAAAGATGACCGTGCAATTCACTCTGTTCAAGGCACTCATAACTTTCTTCACCTCTGTGAATGCATGACTTAACCCCTAATTCTCCCGCGAAAACGGTCTAATTTTTATTGAACTTCTACTCACGGCAAATGCACTATAATCCACGCAGCATCCGAATAAATCTTTTGTGCGCCATTTCCCAAAGGCCTCCATTTTTGTCCTGCTGCGTGAAATAGATCAGCACACAAATCTCCAAGTGTCACTGATGTATATTTTTCATGCAGCTGCAGAAAATTTTGCCAACTTTTACAGTCAATGTTCTGACTAATGAAGACTACCACTCCACACGTCTTCTTTACCACGTTATCTCTTTTGTTGCCACTTTTAGGCAGCAATGGATTTGCAACCCAAGATTCGTCCACGTGTCAATGGTCCTAAGCGTCCTGCCAGTTACTGTATTCATTCCTCTTGCATCTCCCGGCCAAAGTCAATGACTTCATATAGAGTTGGACAGTCAGAGAGATGCACAACAACGCAAAGGTCCCTTCGTTCCAACTCGTCTGTCACAACCAGATAATCCTATTTGCCATCAATTGATCCATATGCTTCTAAAACCATGCAATTCTGGTACCTATCACAATACCTTTTAAATATTATAATTTTTCCAGCCTCCACCACTTCCTGTAGCTACTCATTCCCTACACACATGACCGTCTGTGTGAAAATGCTGTCACTAAGATCCTTTTCCAGTCTCTGCCAAATAAAATTATCGCTTATCACCAGAGGCATACTTCCCTACCAACCCCTACCGGTGCTCCACGGATGCCATTTTCTTTGCAAATGATATGTTGCGCCCACGCACCAAATTAACCCACACTCCATACTTGTAATCTTCTCTTGCCGCCACAAAAGGTGTTAACATAAACTCGTTAACACTGTTCAAGGCCCCAAAGTATATTTTCACATCGGCAGAGATGTTTTCGATGTTGCGCTGACCTGTCATATCAATCTGAAGCCCGTCTAACCTACACTATTCCATGTACGTCCATATGCTTGTCCAATGACGACTTAAATGTAGTTAAAGTTGGCGAATCTACTACCGTTGGTGGCAAAGCATTCCATACCATTCCTACTCTCTGAGTAAAGAAACTACCTCTGACATCTACACTATATCTACTACCCCTCAATTTAAAGCTATTCCCCCTCGTGCTCGCCGTCACCATACTTGGAAAAAGGGTCACCATGTCCACCCTATATCACCGTCTGATTATCTTAGATGTCTCTATTAAGTCACCTCTCAACCTTCTTCTCTCTAACGAAAACAGGATCAAGTCCCTCAGCCTTTCCTCGCAAGACCTTCCTTCCATACCAGGTAACATCCTAGTAAATCTCCTCTGCACTGTTTCCAAAGCTTCCACATCCTTTTATAATGCGGTGACGAGAATTGTACACAATACTCCAAGTGTGGCTGCACCAGAGTTTTGCACACCTGTAGCATGACCTCATGGTTCCAGAACTCGATCGCTGTATTAATAAAAACTAAAACACTGTATGCCTTCTTCATAACCCTGTTAACCTGGGTCGCAACTTTCAAGGATCTGTGTACATGGACTTTGAGTTCCCGCTGCTCAACTGCTCTACCAAGAATCTTACCATTAGCCAATACTTTGCATTCCGGTTTCTCCGACCAAAGTGAATCACCTCACACTTGTCCGCATTAAACTCCATTTGCCACCTCTCAGCCCAGCTCTGCAGCTTATCTATGTCTCTCTGTAACCTACAACGTCCTTCATCACTATCCGCAGCTCCGCCGACCTTAGACAGTGTTTGCTTTATACTAGCGTTCAGACAGGAATGGAAAAAGCAAGGATCCTGATGATGATACAGTAATGTGCAATCACAAGCTGACATTTACTGAACAACGTCCGAGGATATCAGCAATAAAACAGATCAAATCGAGGTTCATTCTGCCTGTCTGTGCTGTTGGTTTTCCATTCACATTTTATTATTTTTTGTCTCCCCTCATTCGTCTCTTCATCGTTATTTCTATCTCGAACGCTGTTATTTATATTTCCTCTCACACATCACTCTATACCTGTCTATGCTCTTTTAAATCTTTATTTAAACAATCTCCGTCCTCATATGTCAATCTCTGTTTCTCGTTTTTCCGTACATCGCTCTTTTGTTACTGACTTACCTGTTTTTCTCTCTCAAACCTCTTCATCTTACTTCTTTTCTCTCATTACTCCCTCTCTCGCGTACACTTCTCTCTTCTCTCGCTGCTCTGCATTACAGACTAACACCTTTCTCTTCTTCGTCTCTGCCCTTTATTATTTTCTATACGTCTGTTTCACTTTCTAAACCCTTTATCTTCTTTCTGCGTTCCTCATTACTCTCTCTCTCTAACACCTTGATCTTCTGTGTCTCGGCCCCTCATTTCTATCTCCATCTCTATTTCTCTCGAAGTCCTTTATTTCCTGTATCATTTTGTTTCCTCACGCTTGCCCTGTTCCTCTCTCAATCACCACTGTGCTTCTCTCTTGCTCCCTCATTACTCACTCGAACCTCTTTTGGCTCTCTCTCTCTCTCTTTCTCTCTGTCTTTTACCCCTCCTTCTGGATGGCTTAACTTATCTCTTTGACTCCCTTTCACGGTACAGTGGTAATCTCCAAACCCAGAATGATCTCGGTCAGCCGCAGGTTGTTAGGTACCTAACAATTTATTCCCGTTATGAAACATTCCGATCAACAGCGTTGCCAAGAACAAGCGCAGAGCTGTCATTATCACCCAACAAGTTCCACAGCGTGCCAGTGAGTTCATGAAACACACGAGGTTTCTTCAGCCCGGTCAGCGAACATCTGCTGTTCATAATCTCTCAAATGCCAAGCAAGGAGGAGCACCGCCCGTCCTCCCCAGACAACACTTCGCTCCCCATCCCTAGCTCTCGACTTGTGAAAGTGACAGTCCACAAAAAAAAATGAACAGGGCATATCGCATTCCCCAGTGGGGAAGATCAAGTACACTAATAAGAGATACTAACACATCACTCCTCACACATATCCCCATGCCAACTGTTCTGGATTGGTTTCCCATCTGTGTCTTCTGGTGTGTTTTGTTCCCCTTGTTACCAGAAGGATGTGATTACACTGGAGACAGGATAAAGCATTGAAGATTCTCCCGGATTAAGAAGCTCCGTTATGCAGAGAGGCTGCAGAAGCGTGATTTGTTTTCTCTGAGTACAGAAGGCCGAGAGAGGAAAGGTAGAGATGCGTAGGGGTCACGAAAAGGTTGAAGAAGCAGCTGCTCTCCTTATCCGAAGAGTTAACAGCAAGGCGTCATTACCTTAAAGTGAAATACAAATGGTTCACAGGCGAGTTCAGGAAAAAAAAACTATCACCCAGAGGATGGTGGGGCATCTGGAATGCACTGCCTGGATGGGCCCTTGAAAACGGAAACATCACAACCTAAGGAAAGTATTTGGATGAGCCACTTAGGGCGTCTTAACAAACACTGCTCTGGGTGATGTGGGAAAGCGGATCTGCTGGAGGAAATATTTTGATTTTGGTGAACAAGGGGCCGAAGGGCATCTGCTGCGATATTGCATCACGCTCCTTATTCCTCGATAAACTCTATCTCTGGTTAGAGCATCTACAGTGTTTAGACCTCTTCCAGCTTTTTCCTGGCACAGGGCATAACACTGGACAGCAGCAGCAGCACTACCCCCAGACCTGACACGGTATTGTGCGTATCCAGGATTTACTTGCTGACTGAGAAGGGCTCAGGTTGGGAGGTGGTGGCACAGTTCTAACGTCACTGCACCCACCAGTCTAGTCTGACACTTTGGGGTCAAGGCTGAATTCGAAACTCAGGGAGGCAAGAAGTAAGAACATAAGCTTTCGAAGCAGAATCGGGTTATTCAGCCCATTGAGTTATCTCCACCATTCGATCGATAGAAGGTCAAGTTTGAAGTAAAAACTGGTTGAATCTGTACACTGTGAGTCTTTTTTAATAGAATCCGCCTGACTCACTTTTGGGGAATGAAGTCTGCCATTCTCACGCAGTCTGGAGAACGCACAACTGCAGTCCCACAGCAGGGCTCGACTCTCAACTGCCTAATCTGAATAGTGGAATGTTAGCTTGTTAATTAGCCTATCCTGTTCTTCCTCATTCAACAATTCGGAAGGTTCAAATATTTAGCAACGATTGCTTTCCCTTTATCCATCCTGATTGCTACTTCCTCAATGAATTCCAGTAAAATTGTCAGATAGTATCCCCCAGCTGAGCGCATCAATGATGCTAAGGTGTAGGTGGTCGGCAGCGTTACCAGAAGCAGCAATCAACAACAATTTTTCCTGATCCTTCCACATCGAAATTACGGTAAAACAAGCGCAAGAATGCCTCTACTTCCTCAGATGTCTATGGACATGCCGTATGTCCATCAAAATTCTGACATTTTTTTGTAGGTGCACAACATAACGTATCCAATCGATGCGCATCACAACTTGCTATGGTAATTGCTTCGCCCACAACCACAAGAGATTGCACAGAATCGTGAACATGCCCAGTCCATTGTTCAAATTTATCTTATAATAATTGACTCCACCTCGTGTTCCCGCTGCCTCACAAAAGCAGTCAACAATATCAAATGTCACCCCGTCAGAGTAATCCATTCTTCTATCCTCTTTGGAACAACATAAAGTTTGAAAGTTTTCATTCACGTATCAAAAGCTCCAAGAACAGCTTCTTCCAACTGCTAACACATCGATAAAACAGACCTCTTAAATTCTAATCTTCATTTCCCTGTGCTGCTTCTCTAAAGCTGTGACATTGTATTCTTCACTCTGCTCTTTTACCCTAAGGTACTTTGATAGTATGATTTTCCTGTATAGCACGCTAAACAACAGTTTTCCCTGTCACTCGTTATGTGTGACAATACCACTAAATCTAATCTAAATCTGTGGTGAGTGCACTTGATGATATTATGTACCTCTAAACAATTTGCTGTTACCTCCTTTATAATTGACTCGAACATGCTTCCAATGACAGACGTTAATCTGACGATAGTTGTGTTATATGTGTCTTCAAATCTTTTTCGTCTCAGGATCTTGCAGGTTTTTCAATTCTCTGGAAATAAGGATGATAAAGACCACAAGACCAGAAGACATAGCCGCAGAAATTCGGCCCCTGGAACCTGCTCCGCCATTCAATCAAGCGGTGAAGTTTCTCAACCAAATTCTCTCGCCTTCTCCTCGGAACCCTTGATCCCATGAACAATGAGGAACTTTATCTATCTCTGTTTTATATACACTCAGTAACATGGTCTTCAATTGCATTGAATTTATTGTCATGTGTCCAGAGGCACAGTGAAAAGATTTGTCTTGTGAGCAATACAGGCAGATCACATAGTTAAATGTGATAGATGGATTCTATAGATGGGAAGTTGGCCTTTGTGATTGTCTTGGCCGAGTACGCCACTCTCTGTAACCGTCTCCGATCATGTTTAGTGCAGTTACAGCTTTCTATTGCAATGAATTCCATAGTTTCACAACTCTCTGGCTGAAAAATATTTTCATACTTCCGATCTAAAGGATCTTCCCTTTACTCTAAGCCAGAGCCGTTAGGTCTTCGTCTCTCCTGGTAATGGGAACATCTTCCCAGCATCTATTCTATACCTTCCAGCATTCTGTAAGTCTTAATTAGATCCCTCCTCATCCGTCTACACTCCACATAACCAAAATCTTCAAACGTTTCCTCATATTTTAAGCCTTTCATTCCTGGTATCATTTATGGGAACTTACTCTGGACTCACACCTGGGCCAACACATTTTTCTTAAGATATGGGCTCAAATTTGCTCACAATATTCTAAATATGGGCTAATCTGACCAGAGCTTTCTAAAGCCTCAGATGCACATGGCTGTCTTGGTTTTAATTTCACTTCCACCTCTATTCCTGACAATCTAAGAAGTGTAAGCACCTAATTACTGACATACCAATGAGTGGAAACAGAATAACCAGCCTTACTCGGTGAACAGACATGAAATGATGCCTCCAGTCAGTGACACCCACATGCTGTGAAAGATTTTTTTTAATTTCTGAAAGTTTCACTTGAGTAGCAGTTTATTTCATGCTTGCATCTTGTCAAATATTTACCTGGTTCACGGAACAGATGAGCTGCTGTTGTCATTCTCTGCTTGGAACAAAGTGATGAAGGCATTCACGAATGAATCGCAGTACTGTTCGTTCCATAGTGAAACATAAAAGCTACGAGCAGGAAAAAATCATTCAACCTTTCGAGTCTGCTACACCATTCAATGTGACCTTCGCTAATCATTCAACATAATCCCCTGTTATGGGTTTCTCACCATACCCTTTGATCCACTTTGCTGCAAGGACCATATTTGACTCCTGTTTAAAATAAAATCCAAATTTACGTCTAGACTGAGTTCAGTGGCAGATAATTCCATCGTCTCCCTACTCTCTGGGCGAATAAATGTCCCGTACTGCAGTCTGAAATGGCCTTTTCTGTATGTTTTCGATCACCCCCCTAGCCCCCACCCCCTCTTTCAGAACTCCTCTGGTCATCAGGAACTTGCTTTTTGGTAAACCCGATATAGACTGTTCAACATTTTATGGATTCAGGCCACTGAGCCCCTCGAGTTTCATTCCACCCTCAAACGAAGTCACAGCTGATCATTGGTCTAAATGTCTGAGATTATCCCCCAACTCCCCCATTGGTCTAAGCCACATTGAATATAAACCAAATCCATCAAGACTTTCTTCATGCACCAGTCCTGCCAGCCCAACAAACAATCTGGTAACTTTCGATGCACTGATTCCATGAACAACTTTCCTCAGATAAGGAGGCTAACAGTAAAGGAGCATATTAAATAATATTTTTGTTATCATAGAATTATTATATTATATTTTGTTATATAACATCGTATCGTATCATGTCATATCATGTCTGCCTTAAGGATCTTTACCTTATCTCAAATTCGTTCATTCATCAGCGCAATGGCTCAGTGGTTAGCAATACCGTCTCACAAAAGAAGAACCCGACATGATTCTGTCATTGCAGACATGGCTGTTTGGAGTTTGCACACTCCCCTCACGTTTGCTGTGTTTTCTCTGCTTTCTCTGGTTTCCTCCCTCAAATCAAAGATGTGCAGATTTGATGGATTAACCGTGGGGAATCCAGGCTTAGCGGGGGAGGCTGAGGATGCTCTTCAATGGATCAGCATTGGAGTTGATGGTCCTGCATCATGTTGTATTCATATAAGCTGTCGTTTACAGATCATATATTGAAGACATGCATCAGGTCAACCCTTAACCTTCTGTAGAGTACAGACTTCCTCATAACGTAAACCATAAATTCCAGGTATCATTCACGTAACCCAACGTTGTACTTGCTCCAAGGTCAATATCACCTTATTTGTGATCAGGTTCTCTGATCTGCTCACAGCCGGCCAAATGGAGTGAAATCAGGATGTTGAGAAATCCCAGCACAACTTCTGTGCCCGCATACTTCAGACCCTAGATTTGAAGACTAAATTCCTCCAGCTGCCTTGAATATTTTCTGCAAAATGTCACTTCCAACCTTGTCTAATTTCATTCACTCACTTCCACAATCTGTGATAATGATCCACTGCCCGTGATGAGCAAGCAAATGACAATTCTTCTCTGTAACATGGGTGATTGTTGGTGGTGAACACAAACCGCACTAAGTTTTCTCCAGACGCCAGAATTAAACATTTAAGGAATATAAACTCTTGGCATCGAGGCAGTTGGAGAAATTTGAATTCAGCAACATTCTGGAAGGAATTGTGATGCTTGGAGATCAACGGAGATCATTGTGGAAACCTACCTCT
The DNA here is from genome assembly GCF_047496795.1 of Chiloscyllium punctatum. Taxonomy (NCBI): domain Eukaryota; kingdom Metazoa; phylum Chordata; class Chondrichthyes; order Orectolobiformes; family Hemiscylliidae; genus Chiloscyllium; species Chiloscyllium punctatum. The sequence goes on along the minus strand of NC_092789.1, from coordinate 4,572,446 downwards.
GATTCCTTGAATACCCTTGAGGAGAACATAACTGTCAGCCTGTGACTCCAGAACCACAGCATTGTGGTAGCAACCTAACTGCACAGACTCCACAAGTGATGCCTGACCCACAGCACTGTGATTACCACTGACCTGCTGTGTTTTTATATGCGACTCCACAACAACTGCATGTGGTTACCAGTGGTATGTCCTGTCTCTGCATGTGACTCCAGGCATGCAGCCCACTGGTTACCACCGATGTGCTCTGCTTCCATATATGCATCCAGTGGCACTGCACTGTGATGACCAATGACTTGTTAGATCTATACTTTTGATTCCACATTCACTGCATCATAGAATCGTATATCGCCTGCAGTGTGCAAACAGGCCATTTGGACAAACAAGTCCACACTGAGTCACTGAAGAGTAACCCTACCAGACCCATTCTCTCATAGTCTTACTCTACATTTCCCCCTGACTAATGCACATAACATACACATCCCTGAACATGACAGGCAATTCAGCATGGCCAATTAAGTTAATCCGCACATCTTTGGAACTGTGTGAGGAAACTGGAGCACCCGGAGTAAACGTAAGCAGTGGCGACGATAATGTGCAAAATGAACATGGACAGTCGCCCGAGGCTGGAATCCAAAACGAGTCCCTGGCTTTGTGATGCCACAATGCTGAACACTGATTCACCGTGACAACCTTTGTTTAGCAGAAAAGACTGGGAAGGATGTTGCCAAGGATGGAGAGTAGAAGCTTTAGGGAGAGCCTCAATAGGTTGTGCTTTGCTCTCTTGAGCATCGGAGGCCTAACGTGGGCCCAATCCAAGATTATAAAATTATCAGGGACATGGATAGAGTGAATACTCCATTTCTGTTCCCCAAGCGAACATAGTCCAAAACTAGACAGCATTGGTTTAAGGGTGAGACAGACAAGATTTAAAATTGACATTTTTTCACTCACAGCGTGGGGCGAGTGCAGAATGAATCGCTGGAGGAACTGCTAGAGTTTACTACCACTACAAAATTTAAAAAGCATTTGGATGAGTCTTCAAATAGGAAATATACAGACAGATATGAACCAAATGATGTCAAATGATGTTAGATGAAGTTAGGATATCTCTTGTCGGCATTGGGGAAAATGAAAAAACACACTGTTTCTGTGCGATACATGTCTATGAAATATGACTCCAGAACCACGCTACTCTGCGTATCACTTCCCTACTCTCTCTCTAATTCTCACGCTAGAATATCAGAACAATGTATTCCCGTGACCTGCTCTCCCGCTGCATTCGACTCCAGACCAAAAGCACTGTGGTTATCACTGATCAGTTCAGTCTACAAATGTGCGTCCAGATTCACACCACTCTGTTTATCCATGACTCTACTCCACCACTTCTTTTGACTTCGGACCAACAGCACCAGAAATAGACTGATGTGTCTTCATGTCACTCCAAACCCACAGCACGTTATCTACCATTGGAATGCTCTGTACGTGACTGCAAATTCAAAGCATTGCAGTTAACAGAACTGAATTGTCTCTGTTATAACTCGAAGTCCACAGCACAGTGGGTACCACTGATCGACTCTGTCTCTACATGTGACGCTAGAACCATAACATTCTGGTTATTACTGACGTGCTCTGTCTCTACGTGTGACTGTAGACCCACCGCCCTGTGGTTAACACTGACCAGTGCGCCTTCTCCATATAAATCCTAGCACACAGCACTGTGGTTACCAGATACTTGCACTTTTCTACATTCGACTCAGACCCACAGCAATGTGGTTACTACCAATCTGCACTGTCTTGACAAGTGACTCGAAACAATACTCTGTGGTTACGAGGAAACTTATCTGTGACGACAGGCCCAGAGCACTGTGTGTACTACTTATCAACTATGTCTCAATATATGTCACAGGGCCGAATGAACAATGCTTAGAAGTGACCTACTCTGTTTCTGCATGTGACTCCATATGGAGAACACTGTGATTAGCAATGATTTGTACTGTGTCTACATGCGACTTCAGACCTATCGCACTGTGGTTACGATTGACCTGCTCTGTCTCTACGTTTCAAAACAGTTGCAGAGCACTGTGTTTACCAGTGACCTGCTGTGTATCTACACGTGACTTCAGTCCACAGCACTGCAGTTACCACTTGACCACTCTGTTTCTGCATGTGACTCCAGACCCACAGCCCTTTGGATACTACAGAAGACTTTTAACTATGTTGCCCAAGTTGGAGATTTGAACTTCTAAGAGAGCCTGAATAGGCTATTGTTTTTTATTCTCTGGATCTGAAGGGTGATCTTACACAAGTTTACAAAATCATACAAGGCATGGATATGGTGCATAGTTCATGCCATTCGGACGGAAGGGAAGTACAAAACTCGAGGGCATTGTTTGAATGTTGGCAGAGGAAAGATTTAAATGAGTTATAACAGGTAACGTTTTTCACGCAGAGGATGGTATGTACTGCCAGAGGAAGTGGTAAAGACTGCGACAATTACAATATTTAAGAGGTATCTGGATGGGTTCGTGAAGGAAGCATGTGGACAGATATGGCCAAATGCTGCCAAATGGGGTTAGATTAATTTAGCATATCTGATCAGCATGGTCTATTTGGACAAAAGGTTTTGAATTCATGCTGTAAATCTCTATGATTCGATGACACCGGACCAACTCGCGCTGAAATATTCTGTATTCTGTCTCTATATCGGACCACAGAACAACACCACTGTGGATACTCCTGACCTGATCTTTCAGTACATGTGACTCCGGACCAACAACACTGTGCTTATCAATTCTCCGCGCTATCTGTATATTTGACTCGACCCAATGCATTGTTGTTATAACTAATCCAGCACTCCATGCTAAAAGTAATGTGGGTGCACATTTACCTGGCCATTCATGCAATTAAATCTGCAAGAACAGCACTGTGAGGACCACCGACCTGCTGTGTCCCGACATTAATGGCAAACCCACAGTGCTATTCTTGATCATGACCATGTCTGCTTCGACACGTGACACAAGATCTACTTCACTATTGTTGTCACGAACCTGAAAATGGAATGTTGACCTTTCTTTCAAATGGAATAGGGTTCATCATGCCTTCAAGGAGCACATTACATTCTGAACTACCTATTCCTTCCATGAAACTAATTCATTTTGGTCGTAGTCACGTCTCATGTAAGGAAGGGAGTTTCATAATATACCCCTCACATAATTTCCTATTCCCTAATCAGATTCCCCTAAGTATTTTGTGCTCCAAGGAGAACAATCCAGCCTGTCCAGTCACTCATCATAGCTGAGAATTTCCATTCCAGGTAACCTCCTGGAGAATCTCCTTTAAGATATCTTCAATGCAATCACGCCCTTGCAATAATGTGGCAAGCAGAATTGCACTCGGTATTCTACCTATGTCTGATTCAATGATTTGTGATGTCGCAACAAGACATCCTTGTCCCCAATTTGGAAGGACTAATAAAGGAAAGTATTCCGTTAGCCTTTTGCATAACATTGTCGACATGTGTTCACATGTTTGGAGATTTATTAACTTGCACATCAAGATCCCTTTAAGACTCCCTGAGGATATATAATATACTGTGCATATCCTTCCCATTAAACTTCCAAATGCATCAAATCACACTTATCGGGATTAAATTTCTTTGGACATTGTTCTGCCTAATTGAACAGATTAACATTACCAAACAGGCGACTGAGACCATTTTCCTCATTATCACCAACATCACCAAATTTCGAGTTATTTGCAAACTTACTCATTACACCTTTTACTTTCTCATCTAATTTGTGCATGTCGAGTCCATAAGCAAGAAATAGACGTTCATTATTTCAAATTACGGTGGTGCCCTTTTAAAACAGTGATGATGAAGCATTATTTTCCTTTCAGGAGGTTGTGTGTCTTGGAAATTCCCTTCCTCAAAAGGCAGTGGACGCAAGTAGCAAAAATATTGCTTTTAGGCAGATGACGATACATTGTTGATAACTGAGAGGCGAAAGATTATCAAGGGATATGTAGGAAAGTAGTATTGTGGATAAAGATGAAATAGCCACGATCTTACTTAACAGAAATCGAAAGAACTGCAGATGCTGTAAATCAGAAACAAAAAAAGAAGAAATTGCCAGCAAAGTTCAGCAGGTCTGGCAGCATTTGTGGACACAAATCAGAGTGAAACTTTCCAGTTGAGCGATCCTTCCTCAGAGATGAGGCTCTTTTCCCAGTTCTGGCGAAGGACAATTTAAAACTAAAAGATTCCTCTGATTTCTCTCCACAGATATTGTCAGACCTGCTGAGCTTTGCGAGCAGTTTATCTTGTTCTCGCAAACTCGAATAGCTGAGTGGCCGACTCCTCTTCAAATTTCATCTGTTTGGCGAACTCCTGGCTGCCTGCCGTACCAATGCATGATGAATGCAATTCGGAAATTCCTTTTTTTCTGCCTACTCAATGGTTAGTTCACCTCCTGAAGACCCCCAAGCCTGTAGTCATTTCCCTTTGTGTTTGATCAATGAGGAGAATAAGTGATGCAACAAATATTCTTTCGGATGTAGTCCAGAAGGCAGCACATGCTTTGTCAGTTGCTCCATTCAAGTGCACGTCCCAATTTCCTTTCCAGTTTTTGAGATCAGGGAATGCTGAAATGGATATTGCCAAACTGCCATTTGAGTTGACCAACACGCTCCCGCTTTCCCTCAGGGAAAAGTGTGTAATGAGCAAATGACATTGCTGCGGTCTGCTGCTTGTGTCGGTTACAGCACAAGATCAAAGAGGCTACGAGGTTATACAAATTCATTTCCAGACATTCCGACTTTCGATTTCCAATTGCGTCCCCCCAATACACTGCTTTCAGCTCACTCAGTCCGTGCTACTCATCAACTTCTACACTTGAAAGAGGTCTGTCCACTACCTACTCTGCTCCAAACAAAACAATCCGTTTTAATGCAGCCTCTCTCCGTAGCTAAACTGCTCCAGTGAATATAGATGAGTACAGCACAACAGTCCCTTTTGTCAGCATGTCTAGAGAGACTAGTATACCATTCTAAACAAATCCAATCTGCTTGCACTACGTACATATCCCTGTGTGCTCTGCCTTTTCATCTGTATATCTAATTGCCTGGTAACCTTTGTTATTGCGTCCAATTCTACAAACTTCCTGACAATGTATTCTCGACATCTATCAAGCTCCCTGAAACAAAAATACTGTTTGCATATATGTCAATGAAACTTAAACCCCGTCACACTCAACCTATTCCAAGTACGATGTGACATTATCAAACTGGGGAAGGAATTCTGGCTAAGTAACCTGTCTACAGCCTTCGACGTTTTATGTACTTCCCTCAGATCGCCTCTCACCTACAAAGATCTCTCAAAAACAAACCAAATTTTTCCAACTACTCTTGGTAATTAATCGTCACTAATCCAAGAAACATCCTGGTAAACCTCTTTACTAACCTGCCCAAAGCCTCCACATCCTTCCCACGGTGGGGCGACCAGTACTGCAAATGATCGTCCAGTTGTGGCCTCACCATTGGCCCACATGGTAGCTAAGTGTGAAGACCATCAATGCATCTTACCGATATTCTGACCACTCTCTTCCTTCTTGTCACCGTTTAAGAAATGAATATGAAAAGGAAATGAGACATGGAAAATTAATGTTTACCATATCATATGTTTTATTCACGGAGCTTAGAAAACACTGCGTCAGTGATCGTTGGATTGAAACCATCGACAGAAGCCTCGATTGAAGAAATGTCAGATCTTACTAATCAGAAACTCAGCTCCTTTCCAGCATTCCATGTTGCCCTTTACCCTCTATTTCAGAAACATATGCGACACACTTTTAAGAGTGGGCAGACCCTCTTAAACGCATTGAAATACCCTTATCACATGTACGTCGCTGCAGAAACTTCCTTCTAAAATATACGAAAACATTAGCCTCAGTGGAGAGAATAAAAAGAAAAAAAAAACGTTCGATCCTGTTAATAGTCAGACGCAATACGACAACCATCTCTCATCTGACTCAGGTACACAAAGACAGAACAATACAGATTGCGACCTTTCTAATCTAACCAGAAATTCCTGTGGTCATAACAGTGCGGGTTGTTTGAAGTATCTTCTAATAATTGTAAGTGGAGACCTGAACTGTGCGCAGTCATCCACGTCTAACCAATACTGACGCATTCTACTGACAACCCACAGTGTGTTCCCACTGTGAGGCATCTTGGAAGAGGGCTTGCGAAAATTTCAGGGAGTGAGAATGTGGCCGCGATTTTGACTGGCTTAAAAATTGACAGATCCACACACCCGAAACTCTGTCACTTCATTAGTCAGAGAGTTCTTGGGATTAGGAATGCACTGTCTGGGAGATTGGTGAAGAAAGATTCCATGTGAGATTTCAAAAGACAGCTAGATATGGATTTCATATCAAGGAATTGAAATGGATTATGGACGTAGCTGGCAAATGGGACTAGGTGGACAGCACTTTCCGGAGCGTGGACAAATGTAATGTTGAGAATGGTCTCCTCCTGAACTGTGAACTTCTCTGAATGTTATGTAATGATCATCCCACCAAGTCTTGCTCAAAAAGGTATGTTCAAGACCGGGCTTGAAAGGGGTTAGTGTCAGAGAGAAGGTACCCAACCTCGGAAAACTGGCATCTTGAGAAAAGACCAAAAATGGCAGGCTAATTAATAAAGCCTCGAGCACAGAATGCCGACATTGAGGAGCTTAGCTTTCACTTAGGTTTTCACGTGCAGCCACTTGCAGATCACAGGCTAGAAGTTGGAAGAATTGTAGGTCGTTGAGCCAATCGAAATTGCTCTTGCATTTGGTAATTTGGAGACGCTGGTGTTGGACTGGGATGGACAGAGTTAAAAATCGCACGACTTCAGGTTAAAGTCCAACAGATCGATTAAGAAGTACAAGCGTTCGAAGCGATGCTCCTTCATCGGGAAGCTGGTGGAGCAGGATCATAGGACACAGCATTTATAGCAAAATATCATTATGTCACACACTAATGCAATATAATAAACAAACATAGATTACTGTTAAGTCTTTCATCTTTTTGAACGGGGCTGCAAGTTTCGATTCCTTGACATGCAAATCTCAGGACTTATTTCAAGTCACTTTCCCGAGATATCTTACGAGTTTATATATAAAAAAGTGATAACTCAGCGGAGACAATGCATGAAATGTTTGAGGTTCAAGTCTGTATTTATTCCAAACTTGAGTCAGACATGCTCTATTTCCAACGTAGCAATTTATAAAATGCCACATGGATGATACAACAACATTGACTGCCTACAGGTTGTGTGTTTTTTGAACAAAATATAATGCATCTGCACATGCATTGCTGCAAATGCAAATTCACTGCATAGACTTAAGGGATTGTGCATGCCTGTGAGGGAGACTGAGAGCATGTGCGCACGCGTGTGTGGGTGTGCTGGAGGCAGCGGCAGAGAGTGTGTGTGTTTGTGCATGCTTGATCGTGTATGTACCTGATTTTAATGGAGCATATGCTTGTGAGAGTGTGTGCACATACGTGTGAGAATGAGGTATGTGTGTGTGTGTTGGAGGCAGAGGAAGAGAGAGAGACAGTGTGTGTTTTGTGCATGCTCGATCATGTGTGTGCTTGATTGTGACCGAGAATATGCATGTGAGCGTGTGTGCACATGCGTATGACTATGAGGTGTGTGTGTGTTGGAGGAAGAGGCAGAGAGAGAGAGTGTGAGCTTTGTGCATGCTTGATCGTGTATGGACCTGATTGTGACGCTGTATATGCTTGTGAGAGTGTGTGCACATGCGTGTGACTATGAGGTGTGTGTGTGTGTCAGAGATTGGGTGTATTCGAGAGGGTCTGCGTGAATGTCTTTGATGTAAAGTACATGTGTGTATGTTAAATGGCTGATCTGATCATCCTCAACTTCACTTTCCTGCCTCTCCCAGATAATTCCTCAATTTCCTGATTTAAAATCTGTCGACGTCAGCTATAACCATAATGAATCACCAACTATGGTGAATAATTCCATCGGTTTACTATGCTCTGAAAGAAGGAAATAGACCTCAACCCTGTCTTAAATGGGCGACCCTTTATTCTGAACATACGTTCTCTGGTCCAAAACTCTTCTGTAAGAGCAAAAAACCTCGCCTCTTCTTTATTAAGCTGACCTCTCGTTCTTCTAAACTCCCACTAATACAGTTCTCACCGACTCAGACTCTTCATAACTGGTATCAGCTAAGCAATCTCCCCTGGAATTCCTCAAATCCTAATCTGCCTGTGAACAGAGAAATAGCTATGGAACTGAATGAATAATCTGTGTCAGACTTTGCGAAGAAAGACACGACAAATATCAGAAACATTCCAGTCAGTTGGAGGGCCGAAATGGCTACAGTAGCTATCACCAAGGAGAAAGTATGAAAAAAAATTAAAGGCCTGAAAGTGGACATGTCACCTGGTAGAGATTGTCTACATCAGAGAGTTGAGAGGATAGCTGAAGAGATAATCGATCTTCAGTAGTGAGCTTTCTAGTATCACTAAAGTCAAGGAGGTTCTGACAACTGGAAAATTGCTAATGTAAACCGCCTTTTTAAGAAGGGAGTAAGGCAAAGGACAGGATATTATAGAAATATTAATCTGTCCTCAGTCATTCGTGAGGGTTTGGAATCCGTTGTGAAGAATGAGGATTCTGAATACTTGGAAATTTACTGTAAAATGGGGCAAAGTCAGAATTATTTCACCAAGGCAATGGCATGCCTGACAACTCCGTTAGAATTTCTAGAGGAGGCAACGTACATATTCGACAAACGTGAGCCAATGAATGTTGCCGAAATCCACTTCCAGAATGTCTTTCATAACGTGCTGAAGAGGAGGCTTCAAAGTAAGATAAGGGCTCATGTTGTTAGAACAAGGTAACAGCATGGATAGAAGATTGGCTGTCTGGCAGAAGGCTGAGAGTGGGGATAAAAAGGTCCTTCACAGAAAGGAAGCCAGTGACTTGTCGAGAGGCTGGCTCTCAGAATGTAAGGACACTGCCCGCTTCCAAGGAGACGGTGGCGGAACCTGATTTCAGCATTCTCTCCAGGCAGCCCTCCTGCTTCCAGTCATCTCCCAGTACTCATCTGCCCGCCCTGTGACAGTGCCTCCTCTGATATTTTCATGGAAGCATCGAAACTGGAGGCCGTTCGAAGCACCAAGCCTGTTCCAGTGTTAAATATGACCATGGCTGATCCTTACATGGTACAGTCATAGAGAACACAGCATGGAAACAGGCCCTTTGGCCCGATTGTTCTCTGCTGACTATGGTGCCCACTCATCCACTTCTAATTGCCCACATTTGGTCCATATGCCTCCAAACCCTACCCATCCTTGTTCCTGTCCGATACAGTCTTTTTAAAAATATTACTATTGTACATGTCTCAACCTCTTTCATTGGCAGCCCATTTCCAATACACACAACCTGTCCTTCATGTCGTTCTTTCCACCTCACCTTAAACCTATGGCCTTTCGTTTTCCATTCCTCATCACGGGGAAGAAAGACTTTATGTATTCATCCTATTTACGCTCTTTATGATATTACACAGTTCAGTATTTTTTCACCTCACTCTTCTACGTTCCTCGGAATAAAATCCTATCCTGACAAACTCTACCCATAACTTAGGCCTAGCAGTCTTGGCAAAACCCTCTTCAGAGAAAGAGAGAAACTATCAGACAGACTAACCACAGAAACTCAGAAAGTAGGAGTAGAATTCAGCCGTTCGGCTCTTCCAGCCTGCTCCACCATACAGTATTCACAGTGTTTATTTTCATTTAGAGAGAGAAAGAGAGAGAGGGGATGACAGGGAAAGATACACACCAACAATAACATACAGATACAGACCCCAAAGCACGACGTGTCAGAGCATGAGTAGACCAATTGGCCCTCACACCCACTCCAACTTTCAATAAGACCAGAAAAGGTCCTGTCCTTGAAGATCGGACAAACAGATCGACTGACAACAGAGAGAACCTTTAGCAGACAGACGCACAGAAACACTGAAACGTGAAAACTCGGAGCAAGAGTTGGCCGATCAGCCCCTCAATAGTGTCATAACTCATCTCCTATCTCAACCTCATATTCCCACTTGCACATCAGACCCCTTGTTGCCTTTAAAATAAGAATAAAAAACTTCTCTTTTTCTTGAATTATTATGGCACCAGCAATGATTCTTATGATACTCCAGTACTAATTCACATTTGATGTCAGAGACGAGAGTACAGGAAGCCCAGTTATGAATAGATGGGAAACATTGATTTCGATAGCTGCAGAGAGGCTGGAGAACAGGACAAGTGAGGGTCAAAGCTTTGTTGGAATATCTGTGAGCAGTTTAAAGATTTTTTTCTGGGTGTTGTGGCAACTCCCTAATTGCCCGCATCTCAACTTCGTTTTACTCCAGAAAACAAGATGCAAAATCAAAAATCTTTCATGTTGCAAGTGCGTACTCCTCCTAACCCAATTACCTCCCACTGCTAGCTGTTTAGGTGAGACATGCCCATTGCTTTACTTTGGTAATCATGAGGTGCTATGCAAGTGAGCCGAGATAAGTACTGGCCAATCCCAGAACTCACTTTACGTTCGAAGCGACTGAACACTTATGGAAGGCCTGGGATGAGAGCAGACCGGCTGGGGAGACAAACTGAAGACAAGACCCACATGTCCCCAGAGCACACATTGTTGCCAAATGAAGGAGTTGGTGATGTTGGATTTGCAAAGCCGCTCTCCATTTTTCAGGAGTGACAAAGGAAAATGAGAGATACGGTGGGATGGGAGATATGGCAGTCACAGATGCACATGGCCTCGCTTGGGACTGAGGCCTTCTTCAGCCTTGTGACACAACTGACTGTTCAACTGGCAAAAAAAAAAATGGCCAGTGTCTGTCAATCAGTCAGATCCTCTGTCTCGGAAACTTATTGATCCATCATGAATGTTCAGACGTGGGGAGAGATGGATACTAGAGCGCATGCGCTCGTGCACACACACACACACACACACACACACACACACACACACACACACACACACACACACACAGCCTCACCTCTCTTAAACGGCCGACTCTCGCCGGTGTCTGGCTAGGGATTGAACATAACCCTCTGTTCAGCCCTCTCAATTGTATGTCCCGATCTATCAGGGAGGAATCGATTCCGCATTAGTTGCAGGTGAGACCATTCTGTCCTTCCAGACCTACCCCCACCCACCGGGCCCATTAAAGTCGTGAACCCGAGGTCGCTTCTGTCCTTGTTAACTTGTTGTCATCTCTCTGCTGCCTTTCCGTTAGTTTCTATTGAACGACAATGAACCAAGAGGTTTCCAAACTAATTCGCTACCCCCATCATTCTGTCATGTCGTGTTGGTAACCCTCTCTTTATTTCCTCTGCAGTAGCCTTCCCACAATCCGGCAACCACAGATCGCTTACAAACCTCCAGTTAGCAACTCGGCACAGCTTTAATCATATAAATGTAGGTAATAGCAGGAGGACACGCCGCTCCTCTCTGACATCCAACAGGATCATGGCTGATTGTCGAACTCAGTACTCTGTTCCATTGGACCCTTTGCCCTAGGAACCATTTCTCACTCATTCGTAAAAAGAAAATCACTGCTTTGGCCTGAAGCACATTCTGTGGCAGACAATTCTAAAGGCTCACCCACTGACTGGGCGATTACATTTCTCCACGATTCAGTACTGCCCGATATCCTCAGACTGTGTTACTTTTTTAAGTACTCCTGAGTCTTTGGGAACGCCATCCTATCCCTACCTTGGCTAATCTTTTACGGAATGTACTGATTTGTGTGATATTCCCTACCTGCCCCAAATATCCTTCTCCATTCCAATAAACGGAATCCTAATGAACCCAGTTTCTTCTTTACATATTACTTCCATGAAAGAATCAGTCAGGTAAATTTCCTGGCACTCCCTCAATAGCCAGACATCCTTTCTTAGATAAGAAGTCAGAAACAGCACAGAGTAATCGGGAAGGTGAGATAAAATGGCACTGAGACTTACTTTATGTATGTGCAGAGTGAGACTCATTCAGGAACAATGTGTTGATTGGTTTGTACAATTGTGGACAGTTACAGATATCAGCCCGCTAACACGTTTTCGAATGATTCACTGACAGATAGTGTGTGTGAATTATATAGAGGCAAATTTTCACTGGACTGGAAGAAGCAGAGTCTGTCTATCTCTCCGCGACTGACTTTGTCTCTATTCTCCGATGCAGAATCTGTCTCTGTCGCTCTGAAACAGAATCTGGCTCTGTCTCTTTACTGCAAAATTGCTCAAAGCCCGGAGACATCAATTTTTCTCTCGTAGCACTTGGAAATAGTTGTTGACTGGTCAGTGTCTGTGAAAAGCATATGTGCTCAGGCAAATAATTCAATGAAGCTTGAAGAACTGGAGGTCTTGGGAATGAGAGCTAACAGCTAATCGCATCCTGCAGATTGGAAAAATTGCAAAGTGATTCGGAGTGTGTATTCTTCTTTCTTTAAAAAAAACTTTTTACTGTCTCTTACTCTCTCTCTCTCTCACACTCTCTCTCTCTCTCCGTTTGTAGGGATTTTATAACTGTGGGAAGATAGTGCTTCTTCTGGTCGCGTTATAAGTTGACCATGCATAATTTTGTGAACTTGTAGCAAGAACTAAGTCTATAATTCTTGTTATAGAGTCATCAAGTCATATAGCACGGAAACGGACCCTTTGGACTCGAGTTAATAGTACTTGTCGTTTCCGTACGATGGAGGAATTTCAAGACTGGAGGCACACTTTTAAGATAAGGTGAGGGAGATTGTTAAAAAATTAGGCTGTTTGCTTTACACAGATGGTGGTTACAGTGTGGAATGAACTTCGTGAAGAATTAGTTGATGTGAGTACAATTGCTAAGTATAAAAGACATTTAAATAAGTACACAAAAAGGAGGGGATTGGATGGATATGGACCCGCAGCAATCATGTGGGGCTATGTTACTTTGGGATTATGCTTGTTGTTGAGACTTCCATTCGTTTAGTTTTAACTTCTCATTTCTGTTATGAAATCTAATGCTAAACTTGAATTTGGCCGTTGAGGAGCAGCATGTATTTGGAAGCAAGAAGGAAAGATATTTCTTTGCAGGAACTGGTCTGGAGAGATAATTGCAGGTTAACGGCTACTTCTGAAACACTATAGACATTTCTGTTTTAGGATGTGCTGCTCAGAGAAGTGCAGTTGGCTGGACCTTAGGTGGGTCAATCAACAGTACCCTGGCGCTGGCCACTCATTCACAGAGAATCATTAAGGAATTTTATCTACTATTTGGGCACGAGCCTGTGCGTCTGAAGTTTCAGGACTAGAAGCTGTTTTGACTTCTGCTCTATTCGGTTTTATACTCTGTTTAAGGATTATCGATGGTTTTGAGAAATGAACCCCAATCTGTTAAATCTAAGGAAAAGTTTGAGATTTGAGCTGTTTTGAAGGTCATTGAATATTTTAATTTAAAGTGAATCTGCGGTTGAGAGGGTGATTTGTTTTGGATGGCAGTCACCATGGTGTCACAACAAGATGAACAGAGGAAGTGGGAAAAAAGCGGGGCAGAATATGACAGGGAGTCAGAGAGCAGGAATCAGAGAGGGAGAAACTGTGGCAGAGAATCAGAGAGGAAGAAAGATAGAGGGAGAAACATGATGGGAGAAAGAATACAGGGCGGCACAGAGGTTTGCACTGCTGCCTCACAGTGTTGGGGCCTCAAGTTGAGCCTTGAGTGACTGCTTGTTTGGAATTTCTCCCTGTGTGTATGGGTGTGCGCTGGTTTCCTCCCACAGTGCAAAGATGTGGAGATTGGGTGGTTGAACTGACCGGACTACACACGAATATACTTGCAAGGTGGATTAACCATGGGAAATACAGACAGGATAAAGAAGAGGATTGGGAGCATCAGAGGTTTGGTGTGGGCTCGATGGGCCGAATTGGGATCCCAGTAGGGATACAATGAAAAAGAGGGGTAAGAATGACCGAAACAGTGGGTAAAAAGAGAGAAGACCACTATAAATGCCGGAGGAAACATCACAGAAGCGCTTCACAGGAGGCTCCCAGGCACTGAGGATGTCACATAGACAGGGTACGAAACGTCTGCCACACAAATTCCCAGCTTGGCGAAAAGAACCACAACAGAGAAAAGCAGGTAGAAATGTTCTGCGTAGAAATCGAACACAAGAAAGAAAGAGTGGCAAATTGACCTGGAGGAAAAAGTGGAACGGAAACGGGTAAGAAACAAAGAAGGAGACACCAAAGGAAAGAATAAGAAAGGAACTGACGAAGGTGAAAGTACTACGATGCGAAGGAACAGAGGGAGATTAATATGGAGAAAACAGTAAGGAAGAAGCTGATCAGGGTGAACAAAGCTGGAGAGGCGAAGAGATGGGGAATCACAAATGGAGAAACAGAGGTAGTAAACAGAGACAGAGGAGGGATGTAAGGAACAGAAAAAGACCGAGGTAAAAACAGAACGAGACAGACAATATTGAGGGAAAACTTAGATAAGGAAACTGGGAGTGTGAGGTAGAAGCAAGTCAGGAGAAAAAGATGGGCGAAGCAGAGATGAAGACATAAGTAGGGACAGGAATGAAGGAGTCGGTAACAATGCCTGTGTAGATAATAATGGAGCTTCACGATGGCAATTTTATCTCACCCGTTCTCTGACGTCTCCGTCTTCCCTGTCAATATGTGCACACCCCAATCACAATAAAAAAAAAGAGTCAGACAATAAATGTTGATTAATGCAGTGAGCTTTATTCACATCTGTTGTAAAGCAGTGGGTTAGAGGATGATTATACATGGAGAATCAAGCAGATGCTGGATTACCAAAACGACAGCTCGCATTAGTGAGAACTCAGACGAGTCGCACAGTCGGAAATATTCCGGTTTTCGTGTCAAATAATAAAGCAGCAGATCGAATTGAAGGAACATCTCGTGCTTCAGTCAATCTTCTTTGCTTGACAGCCTTCCTCCTTGCAGCTCCCTCATCATGCTCACATTCCATTGAATTAACTGCGAAAAGGAAAGGAAGTCTCAATGAATACAACAGTCAGTATTATACAGCATAAAAAAAAAACAGCATCACAGTGAGCATAATGGAGACCAGAGCTATGCACAATGCTCCGAATGTGGCCTGCCAGAGGTATTTGATGATCAGAACAGTGTACATTACTTCCAGTGTGGTCTAACTTAGACCTATGAAGATTAGGACTATGCACAGTTTTCCAAGTGTAGATTAACTTGGAAGTGGTTGAGGCAGGTACATTAAAAGACATGGGACAAATGCATGAAGAGGAAAGTTTAAGAAGAATGCCCGCCAAGTGCAGGTAAATGGGGGCCACGCAGGTTGATATTTTGACCAGCATGGACCAGCTTGAGCCAAAGAGCCTGTCTTCATGTTGTTGGGCTCTGACTCCACAACCGAGGGACATAGAGATCAGAACTGTACACAGCGCTCCACATCTGGTCTAAGTGAGTGATATGGTTAACAGAACATTATACAGTGCTCCCAGTAAGATCTACCTGAGGGATGTGATGACCAGAAGAGTGTACAGTGCTCCAACTATGGTCTAACAGAGACATTCGATGATCATAATTGTGTACAATGCTTCCAGTCTGCTCTAGCCTATAGATATGGAGATTGGAACGATGTACTGTGTTCAAAGTGTAGTATACCTGAGGTACATAGAGAGCAGAACTGTGCACAGTTCTCCACGTATGAACAAAATGAGGGCTATGTTCATCATAATTTTGCACAGTCATCCATGTATCATTGATCTGGGGGTATAATAAATAGGACAGCTCACTGAGTTCCCAGTGAGGTCAAACCGCGCGACGTGTGGAAAAACGTCATAGCTTCATAGACGATATCTCAGCTTCTGTCAGAACTTAATCTTCTGAGGTGACTCAATCAACAGGAGATGACAGTATACCCCGTGATTGAGTCATATGAGCAGCTAACATGTCACACAACTACATGTTTTAGTCGACATGATTGTGTAAAAGGAGATTGTTAATGAAACGGTTGTACAGGGCCCTGGTGAGACCACACTTGGAATACTGTGTGCAGTTCTCGTCTACAAATTTGAGGAAAGACATTCTGGCTATTGAGGGAGTGCAGCGGAGGTTCACGAGGTCAATTCCTGGAATGGCGGGGTTACCTTACACTGAAAGATTAGAGCGACTGGGCTTGTATATCCTTGAGTTTAGAAGACTGAGAGGTGATGTGATTGATACATATAAGATTATTAAAGAATTGGACAGTCTGGAGGCAGGAACATGTTTCCACTGATCACTGAGTGCCGAACCAGAGGACACAGCTTAACAATACGGGGTAGACTATTTAGGACAGAGATGAGGGGAAACGTCTTCACCCAGATGGCTGTGCGGAATGTGCAATGGAGGCCCAGTATCTGGATTCATTTAGGAAAGTGCTCTCAACGATTGTGGAATCAAGGGGTACGGAAATAAGACAGTAACAGGATACTGATTAAGGATGATCAGCCATGGTCATATTGTATGGTGGTGCAGGCTCGAAGGGCAAAATTGCATACTTCTGCACTTAATGTCTATATTCTATTGAATGGGGTGAGGGTTGGATGCTTTTAGGCATCCTGGGGCTCGGGAATATGAAGGCAAAACAACCAATGATATAAGAAAGAAAATCAGGGACTCTCCCAGAGGAGACAATCGGAGCGATGCATATAATCGAATGACTGGAGACGATTACCAAAGAGGAACAATGCGTGATCAATGGGCAGTGGTTGGAACTGTAATGTAGAATTTATAGAATTTATCCTGCAAATTCTACATATTAGAAGAAGATACAAGCGGACTAAGGACAGATCAGAGGAGGCAGTTATTTTGGCTACTCTATTGAAAATTAAAATTCATTACTTTTATCAAAATGTTCGACGCTCAGTTTAATGGGTTTTTCACTGAAAAGGTTTTTTTTCCAGTCTTGGAACCCCGATTTGGTGATGGTGTGAAGACACAGATTAATCATGACCCTCTATCATTTCAGTACGTGTTTGACAGACTGAATTGATAAACCCTGGGTAAGCCATTATTTTAGCAGACTTAACACTCAGAGATTCACAAGGAAAAAGAAAAATACGGTATATTTTGTTGTTAACAAAAGTTTCCACGAACTTCGAGTTTGCAAGGATCAAGAGCAGTGTTTTCCCCAACTTGTACTGAGGTTTTCAAACGAGCATAAGATGAGTGGAGGACGGATGCTCTTTATATGAAATCATAGATGATTCTCGAATGAGTTTTCACACAGGCACTGTGCGGATTGCACTCCAACCATGGTCATGTGAGTGGACTAGTCCACTGGATAAATCTTCACAGTTTGAAATGCAAAACATTCTGTGTATCTGGGAAATATTCAGGTCGGCATGAGACAAACAGTTACAAATGCATACACGATCTCTTTCTTACCGAATGGCCCAAGACGAATATTGCAATCACAGAGTTCCCACTCCTGTTCTAGTGCGATTAGGTACCTACTGACCAGGAAAGTGGGCACAGCTTTTCCTCTTATTGCAATTCAGATGCTTGTGTGAGCTTGCCATGCACAAATTGGTTTCTGTCAGCGGTGACTGTATTTTGTAAACAATACATAGAACATAGAACATTACAGCGCAGTACAAGCCCGTCGGCTCTCGAAATTCCGCCGACCTGTCATACCAATCTGAAGCCCATCCCACCGGCAGTATTCCACGTTCGTCCATTTGCCTGTCCAATGACGACTTAAATGTACTTAAAGTTGGCGAATCTGCTACCGCTACAGGCAAAGCATTCCATACCCTTACTCCTCTCTGAGTAAAGAAACTACATCTGACATCTGTCTTAAACCTATCTCCCCTCTCTTTAAAGTTGTATCCCCTTGTGCTCGCCGTCACCATACTTGGAAAAAGGCTCTTCCTGTCCATCCTATCTAACCCTCTGATTATCTTGTATGTCTCTCTTAAGTCACCTCTTAACCTTCTTCACTCTAACGAAAACAGCCTCAAGTCCCTCAGCCTTTCCTCGTAAGACCTTTCCTCCATACCAGACAACATCCTAATAAATATCCTCTGCAGCCCTTCCAAAGCTTCCACATCCTTCTTATAATGCGGTAACCAGAACTGTACACAATATTCCAAGTGTGGCCATACCAGAATTTTGTACAGCTGTAGCATAACCTTATGGTTGCAGAACTCGATCCCTCTATTAATCGAAAATTAAAACACTGTGTGTCTTTTTAACAACCCTGTCAACCTGGGTGGCAACTGTCAAGGATCTGTGTGCACAGCCACTCTGTTCATCTACACTACCAAGAAACTTACAATTAGCCCAGTACATTGCATTCCTTTTACTCCAACCAAAGAGAATCATCTCACACTTGTACGCATTAAACTCCATTGCCAACTCTCAGCCCAGCTCCGCAGCTTATGTATGTTTTTCTGTAACTTACAACATCGTTCGTCACTATCCACAACTCCACCGACCATAGTGTCGTCTGCAAATTTACTAACCCACCCTTCTATGCCCTCATCCAGGTCGTTATAAAAATGACGAACAGCAGTGGACCAAACACCGTCCCTTGCGGTACACCACCAGTAAGTGGACTCTAGGATGACCATTTCCCATCAACCACCACCCTCTGTCTTCTTTCAGGAAGACAATTACTGATCCAAACTGCTATATGTCCCACATTCCCATTCCTCCGCATATTGTACAATAGCCTACTGTGGGGAATCTTATCGAACGCCTTGCTGAAATCCATATACACCATATCAACCGATTTACTCTCATCTACCAGTTTGGTTACCTTCTCAAAGAACTCAGTAAGGTTTGTGAGGCACGACCTACCCTTCACAAACCTGTGCTGACTAGCCTTAATCAAATTATTCTTTTCTAGATGGCTATAAATCCTATCTTTTGTAACCTTTTCCAACACATTGCCAACAACTGAAGTAAGGCTCACTGGTCTACAATTACCAGGGTTGCCTCTACTCCCCTTCTTGAAGAGGGGAACCACATTTTCTATCCTCCACTCTTCTTGCACTATTCCTGTAGTCAATTACGATTTAAAGATCAATGCCAAAGTCTCGGCAATCTCCTCCCTGGCTTTCCAGAGGGTCCTAGGTTAGACCCCATCCGGCCCAGGGGGCTTATCTATGTTCACACTCTGCAGGATTTCTAATACCTCTTCCTTGTTAACCTCAATCCTATGTAGTATAGAAGCCTGTATCTCCGTAAGCTCTTCGACAACATTGTCGTTTTCTACATTGAATAATGTCGAAAAATATTCTTTTAGTGCTTCCCCTATTTCCTCTGACACCACACACAACTTCCCACTACTATCTTTGATTGGCCACAAACTTTCTCTCGTCATTCTTTTATTCCTTAAATGCCTATGGAAAGCCTTAAGTTTTACCCTGATCCTATCCGCCAAAAGCTTCTCATGTCTCCTCCTGGCTCTTCTGAGCTCTCTCTTTAGGTCTTCCCTGGCTACCTTGTAACCCTCAAGCGCCCTAACTGAGCCTTCACATCTCATCCTAACAAGCCTTCTTCTTCCTCTTTACCAGAGATTCCACTTCCTTCGTAAACCACAGCTCCCAAAGTCTGCAGCTTCCTCCCTGCCTGACTTGTACATACTTACCGAGGACACACAGGAGCTTTTCCTTGAATAAGCTCCACATTTCTAATGTGCCTGTCCCCTTCCGTTTCCTTCCCCATCAAATGCTTCCTAAATCTTGCCTAATCACATCGTAATTGCCTTTCATCCAGCTGTAACTCTTGCCCAGTATTATACACATATCCCTTTCTATCACTGAAGTAAACATAACAGAATTGTGATCGCTATCATCAAATTACTCACCTACTTCCAAGCCTAACATTACCCAGTAACAAATCTAACGTGTCTTTATCCTTTGTTGGCCTGTCTACATACTGTGTCAGGAAGCCCTCCTGCACACACTGGACAAAAACTGACCCACTCTCGTGTTCGCAGTCAATGTTTGGAAAGTTGAAGTCTCCCATGCAAACTACCCTGTGTGTCTTACTCCTACCGAGAATCACCTTTGCTATCCTTTCCTCTACATCTCTGGAACTATTCGGAGGCCGACATAAAACTCCCAACAGGATGACCCCGCCTTTATTATTTCTAAACTCAGCCCATTCTACCTCAGTTGACGAGTCCCCAGACTTCCTTTTTGCAACTGTAATACTGTCCTTGACCAACAGTGCCACACGTCCCCCTCTCCTACCATCTTGCCTGTTCTTACTGAAACATCTAATTCCTGGAACCTGCAACAACCATTCCTGTCCCTGCTCGATCCATGTCGCTGAAATGGCCACAACATCGAAGTCCCAGGTATAAGATCTTGCTGGAAGTTCACCCTCCTTTTTCTGTATGCTCCTACTGTTGAAGTAGACAGTATTGCTACTTAGAACCCTGAAAGTTCTGTGACTGTTTTCGAAAACAGGTCAACCTCAACCTTCTGTTCTCTGTCCTTTTTGAGAGTTTTCTCTCTCGCCCTCTTTCTTTCTCTCTTCATTTTCCCCATTCTCAAATTTTCGATACTTGTACCCTCTGTCAATTTCTGAATGCTCTTTGTCTCCCACAATATTTTCAATTCCATCCATCGTCTGCACTCAGCAAATCTGTAACATTACTGCTTGATTCACTGTCTTCCTTGGTTTTGGTTTCTAAAGTTGTGTCTCCTCCTTCCTTTCCTTCCTCTCTATTTTCCTCTCGTAATTACAGTCTGTACTGTTGTGTGTGTATTGAGTGGGAGAGTATACGTACGTCTATATGAGAGAGAGAGAGAGAGAGAACATGTGTGTGTGCGTGTGCCTGTGTGTGTGTGTGTGTGTGTGTGTGTGTGCACGTGTGCGTGTGCGTGTGCGTGCATGCACGTCCGTGGCTCTTCTCATGCCGACACATAACTTGTAACTTGGTTTGGGGAGTCCACACCAAGAGGACATTGGTTTATCGTGAGAGGGGATACATTTGAAAATGACCAAAGGGGGGACTTTCTAACTTGGACTGTTGTGCATATTTGGAAAGAACTGCGCAAGCAAGTGGGGAATGGAGGTAAAATTAAAACATTTAAAAGGGATTTGGTTGGATGCATTAATAAGCATGGTTGAGAGGGACATTGGACAAATACTAGCAAATGGCACTAGATTTATTTAGGATATCAGGTCGTCATGGACGACCTGGATCGAAGAGTTTGTTTTCGTTCTGTACTTTTCTATGTTTGCATATTTCCTTGGACCTATAGTGTTGGACACTCAGTATCCAGAACGAATGAGGACTGAATATCCGCAGCTAAATCATTGCCCTACAGAGAAGCAGTGAGGGGTTGGCGCATATACCGAACCAGCTCACACTTTAAAACTTTACTGAAAGATGCCCGACAGGGTGGTGACTGGCGACAGGACAGTTCACTTCAGAAGTAAATACTTGATAAATCAGCAATGAATGTAAACGAGAAGCCTTTGGTGAAAATAGGCCAGGAATATTTGCGCTGCACAAATACCATAAAATGGCTATTTTAATGACAGACTATATAACCAATGCCTCGCTATGTTCAATGGAGTTACCATCATTGAAGCCATTCCACCACAACCCATTATGTCATCCTGGAGAATACCAGTGAGACAGAACCTCAACATCAGTACTTGGCATTCAATGGGATTGCCATGATCCAATTCCATCACGATTAACCTCCTGGGGATTACCATTGAGTGGCAATCCAATGGAAGTTCAAAGGCATCATCATTACTTAAATCTCTTATCCACTCACCCCAAAATACACACAGACACACACACAGACAGACAGACACACACATACACAAACACACATGCGTGCACACACACAACACACACATACACACACACACACACACGTGCGCACACAAACACATAACGCCCTGGAGTTTCTATTGAGAGAGAATCTGACTTATAAACCCCTCGACATTCAAGGGTATTACCATTATGTAATTCTCTCACGATTAAAACACTGAGGAGAATTACCATTGATCAGAAACAGAATTGTAGACAACAAATAATTTTAGGTGCTATAACGGCACGTTTATGGTTTGAAATTCTGCAGTGAGTAATCCACTTCCTGACACTCTCTGTAAAGCCTGTGCACCATAGTTAAGGCACAAGTTAGGAGTGTGATGAAATACAGTCTATTTGCCTGTTTTGATGCACCTCCAACAATGCTGAAAACGCTCAACACATTTCAAGAGAAGTCAGTCCGCCTGATTGACACCACATCCAACAAGCAGACTTCAAACAAGAAGTGGAATTGCTGCCGAACTCCTCAGGTCTGACATCATCTGCGAAGACAAGCCAAAGTGAACGTTTCGGGTCCGTAACCACAGGTACTCATCCGTCTCGCTTCAACGCACAGTAGTAAGCACAATGTACCATTTACAAAAAAATGCGCTGCATAAATTTTCAAAAGAACCACAGACAGCAACTTCCAAACCAAAGACCGTGTCCATCTAGAAGGACAAAGAGCATATTGGAGCACCACACTCTGCATGCTCCCTGCATGCTCCCTTCCAAGCCAGTCTCCATCCTGATTTGGAAATATGTCACCGTTCCTTGATGTTCACTGTTTCCAAATCCTGGAATTTCCCCTGTAGTAGGACAATGGAATTTACATACACACATGGAGCATATCGTTTCAAGAAACCTTTCTCAAGAGCCAATTCGAATTGGCCCATAAATATGAGCCATGAGTGTATAAGTTAAAAGAAAAAAAAAATAACCATCTGAGGCGTTTGTATATATCAGCGAGAGAGAGAGAGATTTCAAGAGATAGCATGAAAGGAAGATGGGGAAGCACAGAAATGATCAAATCATGAAACTTCAGGATAGAGAAAGGACGATACAATCAAAATCAGATAGGAAAAGTGTGATAGAGGAGGAAAGTGAACGGAATAGAGATTCTGAGAGAGGGATTTGAGCACAGGTAGAGATAGGTAAAGGGAGACATAGAGACAGTTAGGGACAGAAAGAAAGCACAGCTCCAACCCCTCTGTCACGAGATTCAAAGGCGACTTTCGAATGATTTGAAAACTTTGGTGTAGCTAATACCGATTTGTTTGTTAACATTGATTTCAACGTAGTATACGAAATCCCATTCATGGACTGCACAAAACAATACACAGGACAAACAGGAAGACAGATAATGATCCGCATCCATAAACACCAATTAGCCACGAAACGACACGACCAGCTATCCTTAGTTAGCCACACACGCATATGACAAGCAACATGAGTTCGACTGAGACAACATTACCATTATAGGACAAGCCAAACAGAGAACAGCCAGGGAAATCCTAGAGGCATGGCACTTGTCCACAGATTCAATCAATAAGCACATCGACTTGAACCCAATATACAGGCCACTGCAGAGGACAGCTGGAATTGACAACCACAAGCGGCAGGTTCAAACCACTACAACTGCCGGAGGAAAGATCACAAAAGCGCTTCATAGGAGGGTACCAAATACTGAGGATGTCACCTAGACTAGACAGGGGACGAAACGTCTGTAACATAAATTCCCAGCTCGGCGACAGAGCCACAACGTTGATTTCAAATGGTCGAATGTCTTCTGGCATTGTTCTGCCCACTAAATTGTGTGTTCTTCTTCTGCAAATGAATTAACGGTGCCACTACATTGTTGAAGTTTGGATCAAACTTCCGATAGTATCCACGGTGTATTAGGAATTGAAGCACCACTTTCTTAAAGGTTGGTCGTGGAAATTCTTCAGTAGCCTTCGTCCTTGTGTTCCATGGGATCAAGCGTCCATGACCAATTCAGTTTCATTTAAGTTTATCTTCAGTTTTGTTTCTCATAGTCAATCAAAGAGTTATCCCAACTGTACTATATGATCTTTCCAGAATTTACTGAACATCACTACATCGTCCAAATGGACTGCACAATTTGTTAACCCAGCCACAACTCTGTCATGTGTCTTTGGAATGTGGTGGGTGCGTTCTTTATTCCAAAGAGCATCACTTTCAACTGATGTAGCCCAAAAGCAGGAATTTCTTCCGCCAACTCTGGTAAAGTTACCTGCTTCTAACCACGCATTAAGTTCAGCTTGGTGGTGAAATTGGCTTGTTGGACTTTCTCGATACAGTTCTCCAATCTAGGATTTGGACATGAGTCAGATATTGTTACAGCGTTGACCTTCAGATCATCCACGCAGATTCTTGGAGTCCCATCCTTATGGGTACAAAGATGGTCAGCGACTTCATTCGCTCAATGATGTCTCGTCGAGCATGGCCTCTACCTCTTTCTGCACATGCCTGGCATTGAAAGAATTTAGACAATAGGCGTGTTTTTTTTTTATCGGAGCAATATTCTCTACATCCATTTCCTGTACAATAACATCAGTCTTCCACATCTGATTTTTTACATATATACGTACACTGCAGTAACAAATCTTTCAACTGCATTATATGCTTCTGAGACAGACAGCTTACCAACCTGTCCCAATCCTCGAGACTTCTTCAATTTTAATTTATTTTGGAGGCACATCAAAGTCTACATCATCTGGATTTAATTCCTCACTCTGGGGGGCAGTAACTAACACATGTTTCTCCAGTTTATTCTCTCGCGTATAATACGGTACCAACATGTTCGCATGACTTACACGATGTCCTATTTTTTCCATCTGGCATCCTTCCTAGAAAGTCCACCTGACTCAATTTTTTTCTCAAAAGAATAAGGATCACTAAACCTGGCATTGAAGGGATGTATTATCACTGGTAACAGTACTGACACATCATCCCCTCGGGAAATCATCTGAGTCTCAGAATCGTTGTTTGCCACCTGCTTCAATCTATACTGTGCTCACTTTAGGTGTTGTTTAGCGAACTCACTTAATCGATTTAATCTTTCCCTCACCTCCAAGACATTTGGCATGAATGACAAGTACGGCAAGTGTTACCCACATTCTTATGCAATCCAGGTCAATAAAAATGCTTTTTTAACTTAGCCTGAGAATTTTGTACTCCTCGGTGACGTCCTGCAAGTAGTTCCTGTGCTACCCATAACACCTCCTGTCTGTATGCTAAGGCCAACACAATCTGGTCATTTCCTCTCTGCACTAACCTGCCCTCATCTCCATTTCCGTCTGGGATTCTATCTTTCAGATAATAACCCTACAGAATATTCTATGTCTCCTTTAAAATGTACGCATCCACATAGGTATATTTTATCGTCTTGTCTTGCTGTTGCAAGTCCCTTCAATTTTCAGAACAAAACACTTCTCTCTGACCCTCTGTGTGTTCACGTTTTTTTTGTGCAGCATTAAACAAACAGGGTATCGGCGAATTGAACCTCAATTACTTCATCTTTCACTTTACTTTTCACTTCGTGCTGTGACTTATGATAATAGCATCTGGTTACCACACAGTCTGGAAAAATACTGAGATACTTCTGTTTTCACTCCTCAGTTTCTTTATCTTCCTTGGGTTTTTTCATAACAAGGGCTGCCAATTACACCTTGCATACTGCTAAATCATTCCCAAGAACAAATTGCAGTCCTGAAACTGACACTCAGCCCGTCACTCCCACTGTTACTTCCCCGGACTTGAGTTTGCACTCCAACCTGATCTTACATAGGGAATGCTAAATGTCTGTCCACCTATCCCACAAATTGCCACACTCTCGGGAAACAGATTTGAAAAAGTGCATATTCACTCATCATTTAGAGTCAGCTACTGTTTAGATCCTGTCTCTCTCAATATTATAACTTCTTGATATTCTCACCCATTCCTTCAGAATAAACATTAGCCACAGAGGAGAATTCTATGCAGACATCTGATACTAACGCCACACCCAGAGACTGCCTACGCGGTGCAGCCTCCTGAAGCTCGTCAGGTCTTCTTGGGGTCGACTTTACAACCTTTACTCATGCCACTGGCTTAGCTTCTTTTACCACAACATTTCACAAAGTACCTTTCTTTAACGACCAGCGTTGTGATTTTGCGTTTCCCACTTTCTGGCAGTGAAAACACCTTTTTCCAGTGCCTTATGAAATCACTGTCACTGTAATTTTCTGCGTCGCCCTCCATTGCAGTGAAAACTCCTGAGGCGTTTCATCTCTTGTTCACCCTCTTCAGGTTTTTTTTAATTCTGTCGTAAATACTTACCAGCATTCTCTACTCGTTCTTTAGTTCTGTATGGTCTCCCCTTCTCTCAACTTACATCCCCCACAGGATGAAATTTTGGCCGGAGGCTTGTCTTATGCACCAACATGTATTCATCTGCTAATTAGATTAGATTACTTACAGTGTGGAAACAGGCCCTTAGGCCCAAAAGGTCTACATCGACCCTCTGAAGAGCAACCCACCCAGACCCATTTCCCTACACCTAACACGACGGGCAATGTAGCATGGCCTATTCACCAAAACAGCACATTTTTGGAATGCGGGAGGAAACGCAAGCAGACACGGGGAGAATGTGCAAACTCCACACAGAGGTGGGAATTGAACCCAGGTCTCTGGCTCTGCGATGCAGCAGTAATAACCACTGAGCAACCGTGCCACCCAATTCTGCTGCCCTTCCCTCTTCCTGAACTTTCTGTTCCAAAACGTGAATTCCTACCATCTCTAGAAGTGAGTTTTTAAAACTCCTCCAACAGAACAATCTCTCGGAGAGACTCAAAGGACTTATCCAGTTTACAAGCACGCTCCCATGGATCAAAGTGACAACGTTTAAATCTTTCGAACTCAACATAAGTCTGATCTGGTTCTTTCTTTGTGCTTCT
Source organism: Chiloscyllium punctatum (assembly GCF_047496795.1). NCBI lineage: Eukaryota > Metazoa > Chordata > Chondrichthyes > Orectolobiformes > Hemiscylliidae > Chiloscyllium > Chiloscyllium punctatum. Next base: position 4,545,597 of record NC_092789.1, on the reverse strand, counting down.
GAACAGAGTTCTGTGTGGATCTGGTACGAATTTGTAAACATTTAAAATGACCTTTATAACCTCTTCATAATCTCTTGAAATATCATCTGACACCGCAGCAAATATATCACTAGCTCTGCCTGCCAGCCTAGTCTGAATTAGCATTAGCCCTAAATCCTCACACCATTCCATCTGCCTAAACCATTTATCAAATTAAATAAAGTAGTCTTTATCATCAAAATGTGGGAGAATTTTGACATTTCTATAGCTATCGCTGCCTTCTCTTTTAACCTCTATGCTATTTACTCGACTTTGCTGACTGAGTCGCAACTTCTAAAATTCAAATTCTCTCTCTTTTTGCTCAACTTCTCTCGCTCATTTTCTTTTCTCTCACCATCTCTCTTTCTCTCCCTTCTCGCTCTCTGTTTCTCTCTCTTTCTTCTCTCTTGCTTTGGAAAGCCAAGAACCTTTTCTTTCTCTCTCTCTGTCCTTTTCCTCTCTCTCTTCCCCTCTGTCTTCTTCTCTTTGTCTTTGCCTCGCTCTTCCCTTTCCCTCGTTTTGTTTATCTTTATCTCCTTTTTTGTCAATTGTAATTTTGTTTTTGCATCTCGACTGTACTTGTCTGTTTCTCCGATACACCGAAGTTTTTGAATAACTCCCTTCCAATTTGAGCTTTACTTTTCTTTTACTTGGTTAAACCCAAATATAACTTATTTGCTAATTCAAAAGTATGGCCCTTTTATTTCTTTCTGATCTTCCTTGGCAAATTTGAGAATCGTCTTCAAATCCCAGAATCTCTTCAGCAATTTCAAGAGCCATTTCTCTCACTTTTAATTTAATTACCAAATCAATGAAAGAAAGCAAATTGCCTCACCTCTGTATTATTTCAAGATCGAGGTCATTGACCCACTCGTGTTCCAATCCGCTGGGATTTCTCGTACCACAAATCTATTCAAATCTTTCTAAACCAGATCAATCCTCAAATCTGAGTTAAACTATTTAAATTGCGGACAAAAAGTCCCCCAAACCTATCAAAACTCCTTGACGAGCCCCCAAACCATTCAAATCCCTACGATGAGCCCCCAGACTGTTACGACACGGGCAAACTCAGCTGCTTAATTTAAACCAGCAACACAGAACGATTTCTCCTTTTCAATAATCTGTGAAAATTCGAGAGGCCAAGATCTACTTAAAGTAAAAATTAACAAGTTTATATCTTAAGGATAACAAAGAATAATGAAGTAGCAAATACTTACAATTCCTTTCTCTAACCTATCCTACTCTACTCGTCCCATAAAACCCCTAAGATTTACCAGAAAGTAAAATTTCAAAATCAGCTCTCTCGTATCTTCTCTCTGTATCTTCCTCTGGCTTCTTTTCTTCTTCTTAGTGTTTCTCTTGCACAAATCACTGACCGATAAAAGTATCTTTAAGAGAGGTATTTTCCGGACAGTCTGTACATGCTGGTGGCTTGGCAGTTCTTCCTCAACTGTTCATTTTCCCCCGTCTTATAAGCCAATGCACCGGATCGTTTCATTGGGTTTTAATATTGTGAACATACTAAATTCAAACTTGATTGGAGTTTGGTATTTTGGGTATAATTTAAATTGTTTTGCGGAATTCGAATTTGTTTCATTGTCTCCAGGCAACCCAGCTAATCTAGTTGTTCAACGAAATCTTACAATTCTACATTATTCAGAACACGTGGTGATGTATTAGGTAGTTCTACTAGCTTTTAACTCTCTTAAAGGTACACCCATATCTTCGTAATACTCTTCAGAGGGTCACTGTGCGTCCATTGGTTGTAAAGGCCTGTTTGCACACTGTATGACTACTTTTAAAACAGAGATGATGTTCGGAGCCATATACAAAAACATCTGCTCCCACTACCACTGACGCTCAGAAGCAACAGTGTGTACAATGTGCATGATGAACTGCAAAATTCATCATATCTCCTTGGAGATCGCTTTGAAAATCCAAGGTGGGATGAATTCCCAAAGGTCTGGGGTGGTCTGAGTGGATTATGCAAGAGTAATATGCTACACCATGATTTAAGATATTGTCATTAACTTGTACTCTACTGGTGTAACATGTGTGCACAAATTGGAGATTTCATATCTGTTGAGAGTCTGCGCATTTGGCACAATGACTGCACTCAACAACTGAACTGTGTCCCCAGTGTGAAGGCAATGTTATATCTTCAGCAGCACTGAGTGGTATTCATTCTCACCAGTGACGATGCGGACAAGTGTGTTCGAAGCAGAAAGATTTGCAAAAAGGAAAACAAGGACATTGTTTCCCCTTCTGCTGGTTTCTTCGTCATGAACTGCGGGAAATCTTCAGTTTGTGCAAAACGATCAATTCAACTCGTCATTTTAGAAACCGAGACTTTCAGATTGAAGACGATTGAAGTCCCAAAACCAGAATGGATTAGCCATGCTGGCTCATCTCCACCAATTTATTGCTGCTGTTTATCTTTGTCGTAAACCAGACCATCAGCTGAAGGAGTGTACTAGATGGCAATCAGTAGGAGTGTTCCTTTACCATGACTTCCATAATGACAGTGCGTGCTCGAGGATGGTGACATGTGGATATGACTGAAACCTATAACTCTGTGTGGATGGTGCTGTTGTAACTCCAAGATATGAACGATTCTGCCTGCTGTTTTGTGACCTCGCCTCCCTCCGATTACACTTATGGAAAACTAGGGTATGAATAACAGTCAATGCAACGAATTTTATTGACACAATTAGAAACCAGCAGGTCTGGATGAGTCTGAAATTGTTTACCTGCTTCCAATGTGTGCAGAAGCAACAGTGTGTACAATGTGCATGATGAACTGCAAAATTCATCATATCTCCTTGGAGATCGCTTTGAAAATCCAAGGTGGGATGAATTCCCAAAGGTCGGGGGTGGTCTGAGTGGATTATGCAAGAGTAATATGCTACACCATGATTTAAGAGGGGATTTGCGCTGTAAGTCAAGATTAGAACAAGGCTGGAAAAGCACAGCAGGTCAGGAAGCATCTGAGGAGCAGGCAAATCGAGGTTTCGGGCAAAAGCTCTTCATCCGGAATGATTCCTTATTCCTCATTCCTGTTCAAGGGCTTTTGCCCGAAACAACAATTTTCCTGCTCCTCGGATGCTGCCCAACATGCTGTGCTTTTCCAGTACCACTCCAACCTTGACTCTAATCTCTAACATCTGCAGTATCCACTTTCACCACGGTACAATGTTATCAAAGTGTCATCGATCTGAGGAATATGGAGTCCTGAACTTTGCATAGTGTGGTCATACAAAGGGAGATTGAGACTATCTCTATCGATGGCGGAAAAGTGTAGTCTAACTAAGGGGTATGTGGATGAAAACTGTGTACAGTTCTCCCAGTATGGTTTAAGTAAAGGATATAGAGTGGTCCTACTATGGCTTAACCAAAGAACATGCAGTCCAGCGCTGAGCACAGTGCTATCAGTGTAACCGAAGGATGTGGAGACCAGAATGTTTCTCAGTGATCTCATTTTGTCTTAGCAGGGGAGATCCAGACCATCCTTGTGCACAGTGTTCCAATTATTGTCTCACTGTGGTATATAGGGATAAGAACTGTGCACAGAGCTCCCAGTGTGACGTAACCAATGGACATGTGGAGCAGTTCTGTGTACAGTGTTTGCTTTCATACGGAAAGAAGAATAAAAGGAGATATACGAGCATGTTACCAGACACTTTTACAACGTGTTTCACTTAAAGGACTGTTTAAGAGAATTGACGGTGTTTGTATGGATCCCAACCCGCAGCCCTTGGCTCAGGTAACTGAACAAAATCCCAAAAATGGTACACTGTCTGATCACTTGGAATGCATTTGAATCAGAGGCATGTGGGAGTCCAGAAGTGTTTTCAGGGCTCGCGGAGATTGCAGTGTTACGGAACAGCAAGTCAAAGGAGATTTGAAAATGTATCACTGTTCAACGTGCAAACGAGCCTGCTTGCGACAGTTACATGTTGGATAGTTCTTGAGGGTAGACAATTAGCAAATTAAACTGAAAGTGTCACTTCTTGAAAATTCTTAAAAATGAGATGGCAACTTTTCATTCAGAACCGGATGGAATGAGAATCTGAGCTGACTGAAAGAAAGCAAAACCGAACACGTTTGTAAAGCTGAATGGTTCCACAGTTAGTTTTCACAGAAATGTAATATCCGGGCAATAATATTCTTTGTGTCCATTCTCCACTTGCAGTGATTGGCCCGGCAACCACCACGACAATTAATAGCAAAAGTAATAATTCCATCTTTTTCTGTAGATCCTTCAGTGTCACGGTGCAACGACTGGAACACGGAGGGTATTTATAGGAAATGAGAGACTATTCTGTAGTTAATAATCACAGAACACCATTGAGGGCTGGATCCAACTTGTGCTTATTATAAAGACATTTCACTAAGACCAAATGTAAGTGTAATCAAAAATTACGCGTTTCTGTCAATCAGTTATTTATCAGGGAACAAAGAGACCTAACTGTATAATTGCTGACATGCTGAAAGTTTACAGCAACTTTCATTATGCATATGTTTTTTTTTGCTAAGCTTTGGCCAATCATCCTACACTGGTTCTTTCAGTACTCTCATCAAGATTTAGCAGTGACATACTCGGTCAAATAGCTACTTTTTTCTGTATTTAATGCATCATTCACTTCACATGTTTGAACCTTACTCCTAAATCCAAATTATCAGCACTGCGTCCTGATGCTTTCGTGAGAAATGTCATGTTACGTTGAACACAGACGAAATGACGTGGATCAAGACACATTTCGGTCTGAGATCTGACTCGTCCTGTATGAACCTTAGTTCCGAGCGTGCGATTATTAAAGATCAGCCTGGAAGGTCATATTTATTCTCTGTTTCCAGTTCCTGATGCTCTTAGTGAGTGAACTGTTCCTTTCACCGTCTCAAAATGGTGCCAAAGCCAATGAACCTGGGTTGAGTATTAATTGCTGAATGCTCTAATACTACAGTGTGTGCGTTTATAATGAGATGATGTTTTCCAGGAGCTCAGTGTGTCTGTGAGGACAAGAAGAAAGAAGAGGAATGCCTGGAAGAACTAAGGGTTCATCTGATATCAGTCAACAAAACAATAACAGGACAAGACAAAGTAGATAAAGGTAATAACATTTTCACAAGTTGGCATTCTCGAACTCGTGGTGTAGTCCGAGAATGAGGACCAAAACCTTCAGGGGAGATGTTTCAAAGCGCATTTATACACAAAGATTGCCAGATGTTTGGATCTCTCTTCAACAAATGCCAGTTGACGCTAAATCAGTTGCAAATTCTAAATCTGAGATAACCATTTCACTTAAGGGGTGCTGACCAAAGGCGGCAATATGGAGTCAGCCGTGATCTAATGGAATGATGCAACAGACTGAAGGAACTGATGGTCTCCTGTTCTTTCCATGCTCCTGTGTGCTGCAAGGGGCAGAGGAGGAATATAATATGGGTGTTTCCTGATAACCCTAACCATGAATTACAGAATGAATAGCTGGACAGATAGACAACTTCTCAAATTCTGTCTGAATTTCTCAACCATCACCTCACCAATCAGGATAGGAACGTGGGGACCTGGGTGGACGGTGTTACTTCAACAGGAATTGAGCGGAGAGTGTTCAAAATTAATCTGTTCTCACAACCTTTGAACAAAATTACGTTGTGTATTTTTCCCACTCATGCCTGTTCCATGCAGTGGATGGCTCCGGAACTAATTGGGAGTCTGCAAATATTCCCATGCCATCAGACAAAACCCATACAAGAACATAAATACTTGGAAAATGAGGAATCTGTTCAGTTCCATGGACTCTGCTGCACCATTTGACACCATCATATCTGATCCATCTTGGCCTCAGCTGCGTTTTCCTGCCAACGTCCTTTGCCCATCAATCTATTACGAATTAGAGAATTACCCACCTGCTCGTTAGTTTACTTACTGTCCTGGCATCTACTGCATTCTTGGTCAGTGAAATGCACAAATTCACGAACTTTCGGGAGATGTATTATCGTATCATTTCTGTTCTGAATCACACTTCCCGATCCCATTAAACGATGACCTCTCATTCCAGAATGCCTCCACATAGGAAATCAGTTTTTCCACGTCTTATTGCCAATCCGGTTTTCAATCTTATGTCCCGCAATTAGATCTCCTCTCTCTCTTCTAAACTTCACACAGCAAACACAGGAGTCGAATTTGGATAAATTAGATCTGCCTCACATTTAGCAAAACCAGGGCAGAAATTATACACTTTTTGATAAGTCCTGGTGAATGTTCGTTCGCAAAGAGATCTTGTGGTGGAAACACATAATTCCTTGACATTGGGGTCGCAGGTAGACAGGAGAGCACATCGACATAAAATACTACAGCACTGTATGAGTTCTTCTTTACTCGATGTTGTGCCGAACTGTTCTCCGACTCTAAGATTAAGCTCAGCTACATTCACTTCATTTTACTGTCATTCATATGATTATCAAGGAGTTGCATAAATATCCCTGATGTATCTGATTCTATGACCACTTATGGCAGTGCATTCCACGCACCCATCTCTTTCTGTGTAAAGATTTTACCTCCGCAATCTTCCCTCAACCTTCCTTCAATCATCTTAAAATTATACCCCCTCATGACAGCCATTTCCGCCCTGGGAAAACGTCTCTGGCCATCCTCTCATGCCTCTCATTATTTTGTACGCATCAATCAAGTCACCTCTCTTTATTCTTCACTTCAATGAGAAAAGCCCTCGCTATCTTAAACATTCTTCATAAGACATGCCCTCCAATCCAGGCAACATCTGAGTAAATCTCCTCTGCACCCTCTGTAAAGCTTCCACAGCATTCCCATAATGACGTGACCACAACTGAACACAATATTCCAAGAAAGGTGAAGAAGTGCTTTGGTATGCTACCCTTTATTAATCAGTGCATTAAGTTGGGAGGACATTTTGCGTCTGTACAGGAGATTCGTTGGCCACTTTTGGAGTATTATGTTCAATTCTGGTCACCTTACTATCGCAAGGGTGTGGTGAAACTTGAACTGGTTCAGAAAACATTGCGAAAAATGTTGTCCGGTTTGGGTGGTCTGAGCGACAGGGAGAGGTTAACAGGTTGGGGTTGGTTTCCCTGGAGCGTCAGAGACGGAGGGATGAACGCATAGAGATGTTTAAAATCATCAGGGTGCTGGAGAGGTTAAAGAGACAAGGTATTTTTCCCTTGAGAGGGGGAGTCAAGAACTGGAGGGCATAAATGTAGGGTGAGAGGTGAAAGATTATAAAAGGACTGAAGGTGTAACTTGTTCATACAGAGGCTCATGCATGTAAGAAACGAGTTGTCAGAGGAAGTAGCATAAACTGGTACAACTACAATATATAAAAAGGCATCAGAATGGGCATATGGATAGGAAAGCTTTTTCGGGATATGGGCCAAATGCCGGCAAATGGGAATATATTAATTTAGGAGATCTGGTTGGCATGGACCAGTTTGATCAAAAGGGTCTGTGTCTGTGCTGTAGAAATCTATGACTCTATTTAAAAGGAAAGTTCTTATATTAGCGGCTTTCTTCCCATTGTGACCTTTTGCTCCGTGTGAGGTTTTTACCACAGAGTTCACCTGTTTATCTTAGGAAGAGGGATTGAGCAGTTATAGAGTCATGGTTTCGTGGACATATACAAAATTAAAGCAGACTCTCCATGCCGACCAAAATGTCCACCCGTGCTCAACACATTTCCCTGTATTTGGCCCATATCCCTCTTAACCTTTCCTATCCATGTATTTGTCCAAATGCCTTTTTAACTGTCGCGGATATATCTGCCTCAACCAATTCCATTGGCAGCTCATTCTATATGCTTACCACCATCTGACTAAAAAAAAGTTGCCGCGCAGGTTCACTTTTACTTTTTCCCCTCTAACCCTAAACTGATGCCTTCGCGTACTCGATTCCCCAAACCTCCGAAAACGAATGTATTCTCCCTATCTATGCCACGTATGACCTTATATACTTCAATAAAATCCTCTGTCCACCTCTGACAATTTAAAAAATCTTAACTTCCCAATCTCTCCCTATAACTCAGACCGATGAGTCCATGCATCATTCTTATAAATGTTTTCTACACTCTTTCCAGATTCGTAGCATCCTTTCTGTAGCAAAGTGACTAAAACTGAACAGAATCAACTAAGTGCGGCCTCACCAAAGTTCTGTATAACTGCAACATGACTTCCCAACTTCTATACTCAATGCACTGACTGATGAAGGCCAGTATGAAAAAGCTTTCTTCACTGTTCTGTTTACATGTGATTCCACTTTCAGAGAACCGTGGACCTGAACTCCAAGGTACCTATTTCCAACTAAACTCATTAAGGCCCTACCATTTAAAATGAAACTCCTACCTTGATCTAAATTGCTGAAATGCAAGACCTCACACTGAAACAGCATTTGCCAATTTTTAGCCCACTTCCCCAGCTGATCAAGACCCTGCTGCAATTTCTGATAACATTCCCCACCGCTCACGATTCCACCTATTAAGTGTTATTTGCAAATCTTCTAATCATAGCTTGCACAGTCTCATCCAAATGATTGATATCGATAAGAAACAGCAATGGGCCCAGCTTTGACCCCTGAGACAATCCACTATCGACAGGCCTCTAGTGTGACAAGCATCCTTCCATTATTATCCTTTACTTCCCACCATTAATCCAATTGTGGAGCCAAATTTTCCAACTCCTTCTGGATTCCATACGATCAAAATTTCCCGAGCTTCCGAGCGTGTCGGAACCTTAATCCTGGAGATTAGAGAGATGGAGACTGAGTTGGATTTCCATACCTGGTACATAATTCATGTAGGATGGGACGAAGGTTCCGTAAGTGGGATCGCACAGATGACAGCTGTTAATGGTGACATCGGTTTGAGGATATATGACGAGAAAAAAAGAAATGTGTGATGCACAAAGATTTGAAAAGTTCCAAAACTGAGATCGATATGTTCGTATTTGCATAGTGACTGAAGGGTTACAGCACGAAAAGGCACTGAATGTGCTGAGATTCCAATTGCCCATGATCCAAGTATGATGCAGGATAGATTTGAATGGCAGGATCCCTTCCTGCTCATGCTCAGATTTTGATATAGAGGTTTAAATTAAATAACTCGTCACTTGGTACAAAATGCTTCATATGCATTTTTCCATTGACTGCAGAGCCTGCACCAGTAACCCAAATTGAAATATATAGCGTTTCCCTCAGTTTTCACCAAGCTCATCACTGTGGAAACTGCAGCACGAATTCCCTGGATCTGGACTTACAGTGAGTCCACTTCAGATAATGTCAAAAAGTAAGACATAAGTTCACACACAATCACAAAATGCGTGCCACACATACACACACACACACACAAACACACATACACACTCATTGATGCACATGCACACACACACAATCGTACACAAAAACTGATTCAATCACACATCTACTCTCATACACACGCATGCAGGCATACATACTGCTGCATGCACACACACATGCAGACTGATGTAAAAACATGCATACATTGCACACATACGCATACACACTGATTCACACAATCATCCATAATCTCTGATAAATAAATGCACACTGATGTACACGGATTCTCACCCTTACGCAAGTACACGCTGATTCACACAGACACACACGATATACAAATACACATTCATTTGCAAAAAACACAGACACGGTTTCAAAAAATACACAGAAACCTTGTACAAATCAGCTACCCAAGCACTGCTTCTGTGGTAATATTAATGAATGCAAAAACGCTCGTGGGGAGTTCTCTGAACTTTGAATCTGTTAATGATGATGCTGGTGAGTCAACTGACCATTAAACCAACTGCAAGGCGAAGACAACTGTCAAACCGCTCAAGTGATGATTAACTCCAGGATACCGCAGAGTCACATAAAGAGTGACTGCATTGCAGCCACTTCGCACTGTCTGGAAGGAACTGAGGGAACAATGGACAACGCCCTGCCCATGATATTTGGAGCTCTGCTCCTCATGCAGACCATCATCGCCGAAGACGAGACAGTGTCAGAACTAGACGGAGGTATGCCTGCTCTTTGTGTCGCTTACCTGTGGGATGGGTAGGCCCTTCAGCCCCTCGTAAGCTTTCTGCAGACAGAGCTGTTAATGGACAGTGCAGCGGCATTTCCACCCTGCCTGCGCTCCTTGCAAGCACCCCCTGCACTAAATAGTTCTGCCCAGAAAAGACATACCATGCATCAAAAGCCCTGGCCCCCAACTGACCCAAGGATCAAATATGTGAGATGTAGCAAGTTTTTGAGAAGATTTGTAGCTTGGGTGCTCATTGTTGTGGTTGTGTCCGCCGAGCGGGGATTTTGTGTTGTAGACGTTTCGTCCCCTCTCTAGGTGACATCCTCAGTGCTTGGGAGCCTCCTGTGGAGCGCTTCTGTGCTGTTTCCTCCGGCATTTATAGTGATTTGTATCTGCCACTTCTACTTGTCAGTTCCAGCTGTCCGCTACAGTGGCCGGTATATTGGGTCCAGGTCGATGTGCTCATTGATTGATCTGTGGCTGAATGCCATGCCTCTAGGAATTCCATGGCTGTTCTCTGTTTGGCTTGTCTTATAATAGTAGTGTTGTCCCAGTCGAACTTATGTTGCTTGTCATCTGATTGTGTGGCTACTAAGGATAGCTGGTCGTGTCGTTTCGTGGCTAGTTGGTGTTCATTGATGCAGATCATTAGCTGTATTCCTGTTTGTCAGATGTAGTGTTTATTGCAGTCCTTGCATGGGAATTTGTACACTACATTGGTTTTGCTCATGCTGGGTATCGGGTCCTTCGTCCTGGTGAGTTGTTGTCTGAGAGTAGCTGTTGGTTTATGTGCTGTTATGAGTCCTAGTGGTAGCAGTAGTGTGGCTGTCAGTTCGGAAATGCTCTTGATGAATGGTCGTGTGGCGAGTCCTTTGGTTTGCGGCATGTCTTCATTCCGTTGTCTTTCCCTTAGGCATCCATTGATGAAATTGCGCGGGTATCCGTTTTTGGCAAATACATTGTATAGGTGTTCTTCTTCCTCTTTTTGCAGTTCTGGTCTACTGCAGTGTGTTGTGGCCCTTTTGAATAGTGTCTTGATGCAACTTCTTTGGTGTGTGTTGGGGTGATTGCTTTCGTTGTTCAGGACTTGGTCTGTGTGTGTGGCTTTCCTGTACAGAGAACACTCAACGGAGAGTTCACCACAAAGTTATACAGGAAAGCTACACACACAGACCAAGTCCTGAACGATGAAAGCAACCACCCCAACACAGACCAAAGAAGTTGCATCAAGACACTATTCAAAAGGGCCACAACACACTGCAGCACACCAGAACTGCAAATACAGGAAGAAGAACACCTATGCAATGTATTCGCCAAAAACGGATACCCGCGAAATTTCATCAACAGATGCCTAAGGGAAAGACAACGGAACGAGGACATGCCACAACCCAAAGGACGAGCCACACTGCCATACATCAAACACATTTCCAAACTGACAGCCACACTACTGCGACCACTAGGACTCATAACAGCACACAAACCAACAGCCACTCTCAGACAACAACTCACAGGACGAAGGACCCGATACCCAGCATGAGGAAAACCAATGTAGTGTACAAAATCCCATGCAAGGATTGCAAAAACACTACAAAGAACACGAAACGACACGACCAGCTATTCTTAGTCGCCACACACTCAGATGACAAGCAACATGTGTTCACTGGGACAACACTATTATTATAGGACAAGCCAAACAGAGAACAGCCAGGGAATTCCTAGAGGCATGGCATTCATCCACAGATTCAATCAATAAGCACATCGACCTGTACCCAATATACCGGCTACTGCAGTGGACAGCTGGAACTGACAAGCAGAAGTGGCGGATACAAATCAATATAAATGCCGAAGGAAACATCACAGAAGCGCTTCACATGAGGCTCCCAAGCACTGAGTATGCCACCTAGAGAGGGGACGAAACGTCTGCAAAATAAACTCCCAGCTCGGCGAACAGAACCACAACAACATGTGAGATGTATGCTGGGGTTGAATGTTTGAGCATATCTATACCTCTTTGGGTAAAGCTTTGAGTTCCAACAACGCTCCTCTCCTAACTGGCCTCTCTGGAGACTGAATGTCACACCTCCATGTGTCCCGTGCTTTCCCTTCTGATGAATAACCTATAGTTTTCAGATGGCATGGCTGTTATGGTCAATGCCAGAATAGGAGCCGGATGTGGGGACACTTTGGAATCCCCAGCTGGAGGGTGCAGCCAAGAGATTATCGGAAAATTCGGAAATTCCCCAGGTACCCTCGCTAGGTCTACCTTGAAGGTGGTTACTGTTTCTAATGAAGTGACAAGTAGATATTCCTCATGAAATAGATAACACAATATGTACTGTACTCCCAGTTTGGATCTAACTGAATCATGTGGTGATGGGAGTCGGTACAATCAGTCGGTGGAAAATCACACCAGGTCAGGCAGAATCTAAGGAGCAGGAAAGTCGGTGTTTCAGGCCGAGAGAGTTCTTGATCAACGCTGATTTTCATGCTCCATAGATGTTTTCTGACGTGTTGTATTTTTCCAGTTCCACATTTTTCAGGCTGTAACTTCCATTATCCACAGTCTTGACTGTTTCAGAGACATGGAGATAGGAACTGTGCACAGTGCGGCCAGCGTCGTCTGACTAAGGGATATGCAAATGGAGCTCTGCACAGTGATGCCGGTACATTCTGAAGGAAATGACGAGGACTATGCATAGTGATCCCAAATTGAATCTAACCGAGGGCTAGTGAGATGACGAGTGAGCACAGAGAACCCAGTGTGGTTGTACCTGAGGGATACGGAGATGGGGACTGTGCACAGGGCTCGCAATGTGTTCTGAAGGAGAGGGTAATTGCGACTGCACACAGGGCCCCAATTGTGGTCTGAGGAATAGTGCGATAAGGAATGTGAACATGCCCCCTCCCCCAATACGGGCCTAAATATTGGGCAGTGCAAGGCATAAGTGCCCAATTATCCCGGTGTAGTCCAATTGAAGCAGTTTGTTCATAGAACTGTGCACAATGGCTTGACGTGTATCTGAGCCAAAGAACATGGGAATGATGAAATGCATAATGCAGGTTGGTTGATGATGGAAACTAGATAAAACCACGAAGGGGAATGGGAGAGAACACCCTTCTTCCATAAGCCTCCACGAGGTACCACAGTCCAATAACCTCTCACACTCTGCATTTCAGCGGCATCATTCAGATGCTCCAGCGTAGATGGCAGGTCTCGAAGTGATGGCTGTGATCCAAGAAAAATCCGGAGAAGCAACCTTTGTGTCATGACATATGGCTGCTGCATCCGTCTGCACAATGACTGAGATGGTGGGTGGGGGGCAACAAGGTGGTGGGCATGGTGACGAAACAATCCGTGTCAGAGGGCACGTTCATCAGGTCCACTGATTACTGTCAATTCAGGGAGTCAAATAATGGAGAGTTTTCAGAAATAAAGTCACTGCATTGACATTCACCTGAGGTCCGTCTCTTCTTGACACACAGTATGACATTGGCTGGGACATTGCGACACGACTGCAAAAATGTTAGCCTTGTCGTTGGGTCAGTTCTGGGGAAGGGTGCACTCTTTTAGGGTCAGTGCTGTGAGAGTGCTGCACTGTCATCGTGTAAGGTTTGAGGGGGAGCTGCACGATCAGACGTCACTGTGAATGGGTCAGTGCTGATGGACTGGGCACTATCGGAGTGTCAATTCTGAAGAAGTGGGCACTTTCACGGGTCAGTCCTTTGGTGTCGACACTGTCAGAGATTCAGTGCTAACGGAGTTCCCCAGTGTCGGAGGGTCAGTGCTGATGTTGTGCCGCACTGTTGAATGATCAGATTTGAGGGATTTGCCACATGGTCAGAGGGTTAGCGGTGAGGGAAATCTGCACTTTTCGTATTTTAGTGCTGAGGCAGGATGCACTATTGTAACGTCAGTGCTGAGAGAGTGCGAAAATGTCGCAGGCTCAATGCTGAGGAAACACCGCACAGTCAGAAGGTCAGCACTGAGGGAATGGGCACTCTTTTACAGTCAGTATTGAGTGACTGGTAATTGGGGTCAGTCCTGATGGAGTGAGTATTATCGGAGGGCCAATGTGGAGGGAGTGGGAATTTTCACGGGGTCAGTGCTGAGGGAATGGGAACTGTCAGAAGGTCACTGTTGAGTAAGTGGGAACTGTCGGACAGTCAGTGCCGAGAGATTGCAAAACTGTCGAAGGATTAGTGCTGAGGGAGTCTCACACTGTTGAATGGTCAGTAATTAGGAAGTTCTTCACTTGTAGCGGGTGAATGCTTAGGGACGGTGTTCTGCTGTAAGGTCACTGCTCAGAGAATGAACAAGGTCTTAGGATCAGTCCTGAACGAGCTCCGCACTGTTGGAGTCAGTAATGAACGAATAGTCGGTGACGGCTGTCCGGGCTGAGCAAGTCCTGCACTGCCAGATGGTCACTGCTGAGGGAGCTGCACACTGTGAGAGGGTAACTGCTGTGACGGGGGCACTGTTCAATCGTGAGCCCCGAAGGTGTGCCGCGCGGTCGCAGTGTCAATGCTGACAGAATGAGCACTGTTGCATAATCAGTAAAGAGGAATTGGTCACTTTAAAAAGTCAGTATTGACGGTTTTGGCACTGTCGGACGGTTAGTGCTGAGGGAGTGGGCACTGTCGGACGGTTAGTGCTGAAGGAGTGGGCACTGTCGAGGGTCCGTGCTGAGGGAGTGGGCACTGTCGAGGGTCCGGGCTGAGGGAGGGGACACTGTCGGAGGGTCAGTGCTGAGGGAGTGGGTACTGTCGAGGGTCCGTGCTGAGGGAGTGGGCACTGTCGAGGGTCCGTGCTGAGGGTGTGCTACAATTTTGGAAGGTCAGTGCTCTGTGAGTGGCCACTGTTGCAAGTTCAGTTCTGAAGACGTCGGCTTTGTGGGCGGGTCAGTACTGAAGGTCAGTATGAAGTCAGTAGTCAGGGAGTGTTAAACTTCTGAGTGGGAGTGGACCCTATCGGAGGGTCAGAATAAGATGGCGAGGCAAATAGAAATGCAATGTAATTGTTCTGAAACCCGGGAACATCAGGCACTACCTGGAGCTGGAGATGGATCTGGAGCTGGAGTTGGAGCAGGTTCTTTTGCTGGTGCTGGCGATGGAGTTGGTGCTGTTGCTGGTGCTGAAGCTGGTGCAGGAGCTGTAGCTGAACCTGAATCTGGACTTGGATCTGGGACTGGAGGTGATGCTGATGATGGAGTTAGATCGAGTGCTGTCGCGGGTTCTGGACCTGCCACATGTGATGGTGCCGGCTCTGGAACTTGAGGGGAACTTTTTTACAGAGCTGGAGCTGGAGCGGAAACTCAATCTTGAGCTGGATCTGGAGCTGGAACTTGAGCTGGTGCTAGAGCAGGACCTTTTGCTAATGTGGTGCTGGAGCTGGTGATAGCGCTGCAGCTGACTCTGCAGCTGGAGCTCGAGCTGGTTCTGGAAAAGGAGACGAAGTTGTGGCTGCAGCTGGTACTGGAGCTTGTGCAATTGCTGCAATTGGTGCTGGAGCTGGGGCTAGAGCAGGCTCTGGTGTTGGAGTTGCAGCGAGATCTAATCCTTCAACTTGTGCTCGAACAGGTTCATTGAGCTCGTGCCTTTGCTGCAGCTAGAGCCGAAGCTGGTGCTGAAGCTGGAGGTGGTGCAGCTGGGAAGAGTGCAAAGAAGATTCACGGATATATTTCCAGTTCTAGTGGGCCTGAGTTATCGGGGGTGGTTGGCCAGGATAGGAATGCACTCCGCAGAATGGAGGAAAATGACTAGTGATCTAGTTGAGGCGTATAAAATCATGAGCAGCAACGATAGAATGAATTGTATTCCCAGTGAATCGTAATCTAGGTTTTAAGGTTAAAGTCGAAAGATTTAAAAGGTCCTGAGGGGCAAATTCTTCACCTAGAAAACAGTGCGTGCGTGGAAAAGGTTGAGGCAGATACAGTATTTAACAAAATAAACATTTGGATCGGCACATGGATTGGAATGGTTTCGGGTTATATGGACCAAATGTGGGCCATTCAGACGAAATGAGTGCCCACCATGGTCAGTTTGGTCTGAAGGACCTGTTTACATGTCGTGTTACTCCATGACTCTATGAATTGGGTTAAAAATAGACAGGAACTGAAAACTTTGCTCCGAATGTGATCCGTTTGGCGAGTTGGAGGCAGGCACGAGGGACTCTGCTATGTGTAGTCAGAATCGGGAAGAATGGACAGAAACTGGCCATTTTTTTCTCCCCGTGTCGTCTGTCAATCGAGGATAAGGCAGGGTATGTGCACTGTGCTCCCAGCAGGGTCTGTTAGGAGAGGTGTCTGCTGGAACTCTACACTGTACTCCCTGTGTGGTCTGTGAGGTGTGCTGACCACAGCGCAAATACACTATGCTCCTCGTGTCATCCAAACAGTATAGGTGAAGGCAGAGACTGTGCACTATACTGTTGGTGTGGTCGGAACAGTGGAAAATGTGGTAGCCGCTGTGCACTTTGCTTTTAGTGTTATCTCGCAGAGTTGATAGAGGCAGCAACTGAGGACGGTTCGCCCAGTCCTGTCTGAGTAGTGCATACAAAGGGAAGAACTGTGCACTTGTTTGAAGTTTTGTCCAAAAATAGGAGATGGAGGCATTGCGTTCTGAACAGGGGAGTTGGAGGCAGCGACCGTGCTCTATCCTTCAGGCGTGGCCTAATCAATGAACACTGACACCAGAAATGTCATTAGCAGCAACAATATGGAAGTGCGTAGAACGGTTAAGATGCCATCAACTCCGAGGGGCTCTCATCCAAGTACAAAAGTGAGAACTCTATCCAGTTTGATAAACGTCCCAGATTGATTTTGACCCCTGAGCAGCAGAGCTCTTGAAGAACCAAGCTAAGTAGCTGGATTTAAGTTGGGGTGATCTCTGATCCAGATGAACAGCAGTTCTGGTGTGTGTGAGTAGATCACTTCATCCCGTATCTACAAAATGGATCATAAGATTGGCGACTGATGGCCTCACGTACAACCTCCTACCCCCATCCCCACCACCACCCCCGCCATGGAGAGCCACAGCAAAAGCAAATATCAAGATCGGTGTTCCCAACATCTTCAGCTGATCTCCTCCAAGGGACATTGAGATAATTAGATTCTGGAAGTTATTTATAAGAACGCACATTATTTTAATGTAATACTTACCAACGTTTTATAAGCAGTACATCCAACTTGGTGATGTTGAAGTGACTGTTGGTGAGCTGAATGATATTGCTTACAAAGTGTTCGCAAGGTTCAGGCGAGTTTTATTAAATATCATTTGCTCTCTGAAATTGCACAGCAGCTTCGTCACAGTTCACTATTCTCCCTAACTAACATCAGCAACAAATGTAGAGAGCTTTCCCTCAACACCTGTCTCTAAATCGTTTACCTTAACCAAAAAAACGAAGGCCCCAAAACGAATCTCTGGGGCACCCCTTCAGATTGCCTCCAATCGGGCAAACGCCCATCAAAACCTAATCTGTTTCTTAGCATTTAACCAACTGCTAATCCATGATGGCAAGGATCCATCCATCCCAAATATTCCTGACATGCTACGCAAACTGCCACCTGCCACCGTGTCAAGTAATTTCTAAAAGCACTAACATGCAACTTTTACAACATTCCGTCATCCTGCTGTCTGTTTCATGATTCAAAGTAGTAAATCATCATTGTCAGATATGACTTGACCTTAGCAAATCATTATTCATTGTCTAGTATTGACTTTTTTTTGCTCTTAGTGAATATTTATGTTATCCAAATTAGGCCACATTCTATTTTCCCAACAATCCCAAGCTGACAGCTCTGAAGTTTAATGGTTTACCCTTTTCTTAAACAATAATATCACATTTACACACATCTTGCGTTTGCAAAGCTCATTGCGGAAAATATTAATGTGACTGGATGCTGTGGAGGTCCTGCAGAAGTATCCCGGGGCTGACAGGAGCAGGCTCTGTCAGCAAATACCATCTCCCTTTGAGAGAATTAAGATACCAACCAGTAGAGAATCCTTGTCCTGATTCCCATGGTCTTCATTGTAATCATGGCTCCATGCAGCCACACACTCTGACAAAGGCCGTCGTTCCCACCTTCAGCTTTTGGACCAAATTCTTGTTCTGTGTTGAGAGCAGAGTTCACACAATCACGCAGTAGAATCACAGCAGAAGGCCAGTTTGTCCATGCTTTCAGCCCTGGCTCTTTGAAGTGCATCATGAATTAATGACATTCTCCTTGCATTTCAATAGTATCATGCAAATCAATTATGTTCTAATCTTCATCTAATCCCTCACTTGAACACCTGAATGAAACCTGCCTTCACCGTACTCAGGCAGCACATTACCAAACAAAACTCCGTGCTTTAAGAAAGAGAATCTTTCTTCATTTCATCTTTGTAGCTTTTCAAATCAGTTGAAGTCTATGCCTGTTACCACAAAACCGTTTCCCTGTTTATTTGCATTCGGGAAAAACGTTTATCCTGTTTTCCTCTCTCCAAAGCCCTCTTCAACTTGGAGATCCTCCTCCCCTATCAAATCCCCTTCTTATTCTTCTCCTGTCAAATGAGAAAAATCCCATACTCTTCAATCATCAGAATTCTGGTTGGTTTCTCACCGGAAACCAGACTCGCAAATCTCTACCACACGATCTCAGACTCCAATATGATCATAACAAGCCAAGGATGTGGCGTCAAGAACTGTGAGCAATATTCCAGCTGAGATGCAGTGAAATAATAATGAAGACGTCTGGGTGCAACTGAGGAGTGTTACAATCCTCTATTGAACCAGAGACACTCACAATCTATGAGGAGATATCTGGACTTCCCCAGTGATGATGGACATAGGAGTTGAATTTGTAATATTTCTGTTTGTATCCAATCTACACCGTCAAGTTCAAACTACATGATTGCACAATATTGACGAATTAATCTCGTAATCATCAGATGTTTAATCATTCAGATCTGTGTACTGTATCCACGGGGAGACAGTGAGCTGGCCGTGTCATATTCTGTTACAGCTCATTCTTTTCAACTTAGTTTAATGGTTTCAAACTTGATGACGATCGGTATATCGTTCCACAGGCAATTTTTGACTAGTCATCGATGGTTCTGCAACAGTTAACAATCTGGGAAGATGAATAAGCAGGGTGAGAGGCACACACACAGAAATAGCATGAGATGAGACCGAGAAGGAGGGGGAGAACAGAGAACAGAATGATAATGATGCAAAGGAGCAGAATGAGATACAGAAAAAAACAACAACACTGGAGCGTATATGGGGTAGTGTTAGATGGGGAAGGCGGAAGTGCAGCGATCGAGAGAAAAGAAATAGAATGAGGAATTAGACGAAGGCAGAAATTCGAATCGAGTTGTAAAATAGAGACAGAAAAGGCGAGGGAAAGAAAGGGAGAAAAGAAGGAAGTGAGACACAGGGAGAGAGATTTTCGTGCCATTCAGCCATTCCTTTATGGGCGGCACGGTGGGTCAGTGGTTGGCACAGCTGCCTCACAGCATCAGGGTCCCAGCCTCGGGCGACTATCTGTTGGAGTTTGCATACTCTCCCCCTGTCTGCGTTGGTTTCCTCCGGATTCTCCCGTTTCTTCCCTCATGCCAAAGATGTGCAGGTCAGATGAATTGGCCATGTGAAATTGCCTATAGTGTTAGCTACATTAGTCAGAAGGAATTGGGTCTGGGTGGGTTACTTTCGGAGCGTCTGTGTGGACTTGTTGGACCGAAGGGCTTCTTTCCACACTGTAGATAATCTAAGCTTGTCGCATAGAGCGAACAGCTAATGGGGAGCTTCAAACCAGCGTCTACAGGAAAACAACACATACAGAACAAATATTGAACTACACAAGTAATCATTCCAACATCTGCAAATGAAGCTGCATTAGAACCTGATTTCAACGAGCCACCCCACACTGCAGCACAGAGGAAATACGTAAAGCAGAGGAAAATCACCTATGGAGTGTATGAAAAGGAATGGGTTCCCAATGAATGCAGTCTGCCGATTTCTCAGCAACAAACCTCAACAAGCAGACAAAACGCTTCCAGAAACCATAGCCACTCTCCCGTACATCAAACACATCTCCGAAATGTCTGACAGACCACTCCGACCCATTGGCACCATGGCAGCCAACGAACCTACCAAAACACTAAAACATAAGATAATGAACTTCAAAGACCCTATATAGACAACAAGCCAAATTAATATCACTTACAAAATATCTTGCAATCACTATAACAGAATTCCATTAAAAACAGGCAGAAAACTCCCCACCAACAGACATGAACATCAACTAGCCACAAAAAGACATGAGCCACTGTCACTATTATCCTCACATACGGATGAGGAAGGACACCACTTCAACTGGCACAACACATTCATACGAGGACAAGCCAAACAGAGGCAAGCACGACAATTCCTAGATGCATGGCATTCCAACCGGAACTCGACCAATAAAAAAAGACTTAGATACCATTTTCTAGACCCTGAGAAAAAGAGCAGAAAATGACATCACCAACCCAAGGAAATCTAAAAACATAAACAGAAAGCGGGCCAATATCACCAGAGTTTCATCTGGAGTCTCACAGATTTTGTTACCTTGAATGATGACGAAACTTCTGAAAATGAACCTCCCAGCTCAGCGAGCAAACTAACATTCAGACATGCGCAATTTTCTAAATGAATGACTGTAATAATAGTCTCCATCTAAACAGTCCAGCATTTTGGTCCCTAGCTTTCACCTCAAATTTCAATCGGTTATGATCAGTGGATATGATTGTCTGAGATACGATTCTGGTAATATAAACACCGAAATGTTGTAAATCCAACACCAAGTTCAAAGGTTCTTTCTCAGCAGTCGAGTATGTCTGCTGATGAACGTTCAACTTCCTGAAGAAATACTTGATGGCCTTTCTATCTTCTCGCCGTCTTCCTGCAGGAGCACAGCACAGACACCCACATAAATTGCACCGATAGCCACCTTGAAAGGCTTCAAGTAATCAGGTGTGGCTCTCAGTAGAGGAGTGGTTAACACTGTTTTCAGGCTGTCAAACGCCTCCTGGCTGTCCGATGTCAACTGAAACATCTTGCCTTTTATTTTGTATTCACTGAGTGGAACAGCCACACCGCTAAAACTCGACACTTTTTTTTGATAAAATGAACTTAATCTTAGGAAGCGTATTACTGCCCTTTTGGTCGATGGTATGGAAAATTCCTCAATTACTTTCGTTCTCCCAACCCGTGGGCCAGGGACCAGGAAAGTGACTTGGGCTTTGGCAAATTCATTTTTCGCCAGATTTACCACCAAAACAGCCTTCCAAAGTCGATTGAACAAGTCGGTTAAATGCTGTAAATGGTCTTTCCATGAGAAACTAAAAATCACTAAGGATGTCATCGATATACACAACACAGATTTTTCAT
The DNA here is from genome assembly GCF_047496795.1 of Chiloscyllium punctatum. Lineage (NCBI taxonomy): Eukaryota > Metazoa > Chordata > Chondrichthyes > Orectolobiformes > Hemiscylliidae > Chiloscyllium > Chiloscyllium punctatum. Next base: position 4,524,105 of record NC_092789.1, on the reverse strand, counting down.
CCGGCAATTACCTTATTGGTTGGTCTCTGAAATGTGACCAGAGAGTGTTTCATACCAAATGGCTTACTGTAACTGATCAGTTCATTTGGCGTTACAAAAGCTGAAATGTCCTTTGCTCATTCTAACAAAATTACTGCCAGTAGGTTCTGAACAAGTTCAACTTAAAATATAAGTTTCTTGTCCCACCTTTACCACACAATCTTCCAATCACACAATAGGATATGTATTAGTCTTTGTAACTGCATTGGCTTTGCGAACGTCCACACAATTGGGTACCATCTTGCTTTGGCACATTAAGATGGGTGAGCTCCAGTTGCTGTAAATGACTTCGATTATGTTCTCTTGGAACAATCTCCTTCTTAACCTGTGCCAAATAATGAGACTTATGCCTATAAGGATATTGCTTAATCGGAATAGCACCTTCTGTATCAACATCATTCACAATTAGATGAGTGCTTCGGATTTTGTCTTTCCCGCATATTTCTCCATGTTACAGTAATAACTCTTTCAGGTCATTTCGATTTTTCTCAGGAATGAAACACAAACGTTTATCATAAATTCTGACAACTTCCTCATTGTGCAATTTAATTTGAGTAATGTCAAATTCAGAATCCTCTGAAATTGGTTCTTCTCTTTCTGTTGTGATCATTAGCACTTTCACCCACCCTGTAAAAATACCATTTGCGTATGTTGATGTGACACATATTGGAGATATTTTCCTGTCTGGAATCTCTATCAAGTAGTACACCTCAATCAATTTCCCTTCGATCTGATAAGGTCCACTAAACATTGCTTTTAAACGATCACCTATTACTGTAAGCAACACTGTTAATTTATCCTGATAGAAACGTTGCGATTTTTTGATGTTTTCTCTACTTCTTGATCATAACCTGCTGCAATATTTTTAAATGCGATCGAGCCAACTCCCCAGCTTCGTTTACTCGTTCTCTAAAATTTGACACACAGTACAAATGCGTGGTCTCTGAATTCTGATATACTTACTTCTCCTTGATCAATTTCAATGGTCCACTAACTTGATGCCCAAAGACTAATTCAAATGAACTGAATTTGGTCCAATGATTTTTTGCAACTCTGTCAGTAAACGCGCGAACGGAATTCCCTTATTCTAAACATGGCCTTTAGCTTTCGATACAACCGTCTTAGCGCTCCCTGTGAAACTGGATCCACACAGTAGATTTGAATTCCTTCATTCCTAATCTGTCCATAACTTGCTTGAATAATTTGGATATGACGTTTGACACTTTGGGAGTCCGTATCTAGTTAAAAAAAGAATAGCTCTCGACAAACCTTTTGCCAGTGATTTTGCACAATGGGATGGCCTTTGAAAATCTAGTCGGTAAATCCATTATTGCTTGCAAATACTGATTCTCACGTGTTGCTTGACGCACGGACCGACACAATCAGTCAAGACTCTTGTAAAAGTTTCCTGAAATGCTGTAATAAATATTTAAGTCACAGGTTTTATTTCTGCCTGTTGTTTTCCGAACACCTGACATGTATGACACATCAGGCAACATTCAGCTATATCCTCGTGTAATCCAGGCCAGTACAAATGGGCGGCACGGTGGCTCAGTGGTTAGCACTGCTGTCTCACAGCACCATCGTCTGGCGTTTGTATCCTCCCCTGTCTGTGTGGAGTTCACACATTCTCCTTGTGTGTGCGTGGGTTTTCTCCGGGTGCTTCGGTTTCTTCCCACTATCCAAAAATGTGAAGGTCAGGTGAATTGAGCATGCTAAATTGTCTCGAGTATGAGGTGCGTTAGTTCGTGGGGAATGAGTTTGGGTGGGTTTCTCTGCGGAGGTGCGGTGTGGATTTGTTGGGCGGAAGGGCCTGTTTCCACGGTGTGGACAATTGAATCTAAAAAGAAATATTTGGTATTTTAGTCTTTTTCCCTCACTCCTAAATGATCCCAAGTGGTCGATCAAACGTCACTCGCAATATCTCCATTCTATGTCACATTGGGAAGACATTTTGATGCAATTCTGCCCATTTCTTAACTGTTTGAATGTGTGATGGTCGCCACTTCGTTGATAAGACATCATTTAAACAAATAGTAACTGTCACGGATGCATTCAGATTTCTCTCAATACATGTATTTTGATACAACTGCTTTATATTTTCATTTTGTGCTGCAACTCAGTGAGTTTTGCAGAGGTAAAGATATTTGCATGATTACCTCTTTGCACCTATTTTGTGTCAACAATCTGATCGACCATAGTCTCTGACACTGACGCTTCAGACACCTTATCTCTGCCATTTGATCTCTCTGGTTTCAACTGGTCATTCTGTGAACTTGTTACTACACACTCGGGGAAGGTAACAAGTTAAAACCCCTGAATTGCTTCAGTTGTCTGAGTCTCCAGTGGCTTTTCAAACACAGTAGATGGCACAGGTGAATCAGCAATATCATTCGAGAAGACAAATTATTTTCCTGGAGCTGAGAATGTGTCCAGTACTCCGACTGCAATTCCTCCACTCTTCTCTGAACTCTCTCGCCTCACTTTACATCACCGAGAGCTTTTGTCTCACCGTGAATTCACAGTACCACTAATTTCTTTGACAGTCGACCTTCAGAAATACTCAACTCTTCAAGCTTCAGCATCACAGACTGAGAGGATCCTGTGTCCCTTAATATTGTAGCATGTCCACCTGCTATTCCTGTCCAATTTGAATAAACTTTACAATTGCAGGTATATTTTCCACGTAGATCCGTCACTTACTACTTAATCAACTTTCGATCAGTTTGTACACTCTGATCCAGCTTTTCAGCTTCCATATTGCTTTCTGTTTCCTCTCCAACAAAACACCCAGTCTTGTCCTGTTTTCATACATCTGTTTTTTTTTTCTCGCCCAACAACAATGTGATATCATGTGGCCTACTTCATTACAATAAAAACACCAAAGCTTTTTACCTTCTTTAACCCCTAAAGTGTTTGTTCTTTACATTGTGGTGAGTTATCCTTCTGGTCTTCACCGAAATGTATCTTGGCCTTTCGGCGTGAGGATTTTTCTTTGTCCCAATTTCTGTCCCTCATGGACTGCAATTGATTCTGGAAGCCAAATCAGGTTTTATGGACCAGCTGATGATCATCAGCCACTTTAGCTGCTAACTTTGCCGTTATAACTCTCTGCACCTCCACATGAGAACGCAATACGTCAGGCAGTGAATGTTTGAACTCCTCCAAACTAATTGTCTCTGGAAGAGCATCGTAACTTTGCTCTATTTTAAATGCTCTTATCCACCTGTCAAAATAACTTTGGTTCCTCCTTTCAAACTTAATGTAGGTTTGGTCAATAATCCTTTCTTAAATTGCTGAAACGATGTCGACAGGTTTCTAGTACAAGGTCATATGCACTTGAGATAGTTTTTTTCACTTCCTCATACTCCCCCGGTTCCTCCCTGATAGTGATGGGAATGCCTCATGAGGTCTAACTTCAACAATACCCATATGGTCTCTGGCCACTACATTGGTTTCGCCACTTTTTCAAATGAGATGAAAAAAGCTTCCACATCCTTCTAATCAAATCTAGACAATGTTTGAAAATACTGAGACAGTTTCTCAACAGGCCTTTGAGGGCGGCATGCTGGCACTGGTGCCTCACAGCTCCAGAGACCCGGATTCAACTCCCGCTTCAGGCGACTCTCTGTGTGAAGTTTGCACATTCTCCCCGTGTCTGCGTCAGTTTCCTCTGGCTGCTCCGGTTTCCTCCCATAATCCAAAAATGTGCAGGTTAGGTAAATTGCCCATGATAAATTGCCTGCAGTATTAGGTGAAGCTGTAAATGTAGGGGAATGGGTCTGGGTGGGTTACTCTCCCGGAAATACATGCAGGGAAGCTATTTGCGTGGAACTCAGAAATAACCAAGGGATGATCACCTTATTGGGATTGTATTATAGACCCCCCAATAGTCAGAGGGAAATTGAAAAACAAACTTGCATGGAGATCTCAGCTATCTTTAAGAATAATAGGGTAGTTAGGGCAGGGGATTTTGACTTTCCAAACATCGACTGGGATTGCCATAGTGTTAAATGTTTAGATGGAGAGGAATTTCTAAAGTGTGTACAAGACAATTTTCTGATTCAGTATGTGGATGTACCTACGAGAGAAAGTGCAAAACCTGACCTACTCATGGGAAATAAGGCAGGGCAGGTGACTGAGTTGTCAGTGGGGGAGCACTTTGGCACCAGCGATCATAATTCTATTCATTTTAAAATAGTGATGGAAAAGGATAGACCAGATCTAAAAGTTGAAGTCCTAAATTGGAGAAAGGCCAATTTTGACGGAATTAGGCAAGAACTTTTGAAAGCTGATTGCAGGCAGATGTTCGCATGTAAAGGGTCGGTTGGAAAATAGGAACCATTCAGAAACGAGATAACAAGAATCCAGAGAAAGTATATTCCCGTCAGGGTGAAAGGGAAGGCTGGTGGGTATAGGGAAGGCTGGATGACTAAAGAAATTGAGGGTTTGGTTCATAAAAAGAAGGAAGCACATGTCAGGTATAGACAGGATAGATCGAGTGAATCCTGAGAATAGTATAAAGAAAGTAGGAGTATACTGAAGAGCTAAATCAGGAGGGCAAAACGGGGGCATGAGAAAGCTTTGGCAAATTGAATTAAGAAGAATACCAAGTGTTTTTACAAAGATATTAAGGACAAAAGGTAACTAGGGAGAGGATAGGGCCCCTCAAAGATCAGCAAGGCGGCCATTCTGTGGAGCCACAGAAAATGAGGGAGATACTAAATGAATATATTGCATCATTATTTACTGTGGAAACGAATATGAAAGCTATAGACTGTAGGGAAATAGATGGTGACATCTTGCAAAATGTCCAAATGACAGAGGAGGAAGTGCTGAATATCTTGAAACGGTTACAAGTGGATAAATCCCCAGGACCTGATCAGTTGTACCAGAGAACTCTGTGAGAAGAGAGAGAAGTGATTGTTGGCCCTCTTGCTGAGATATTTGTACCATTGATAGTCACAAGTGAAGTGCGACAAGACTGGAGGTTGGCAAATGTGGCGCCACTGTTTAAGAAGAGCGGTATAGACAGGCCAGGGAACTATGGACTGGTGAGCCTGAACTCGATGGTGGGCAAGTCGTTGTCGGGAATACTGAGGAACAGGACGTACATATATTTGGAAAGTCAAAGACTGAATTGTTATCTCGTTTCTGAAGGGTTCCCATTTTCCAGCCGACCCTTTACGTGCGAACATCTGCCTACAATCAGCTTTCAAAAGTTCTTGCCTAATTCTGTCAAAGTTGGCCTTTCTCCAATTTAGGACTTCAACTTTTAGATCTGGTCTATCCTTTTCCATCACTATTTTAAAATGAATAGAATTATGATCGCTGGTGCCAAAGTGCTCCCCCACTGACAACTCAGTCACCTGCCCTGCCTTATTTCCCAAGAGTAGGTCAAGTTTTGCACTTTCTCTCGTAGCTACATCCACATACTGAATCAGAAAATTGTCTTGTACACACTTTAGAAATTCCTCTCCATCTAAACCTTTAACACTATGGCAATCCCAGTCGATGTTTGGAAAGTCAGCATGGCTTTGTGTGTGGGAAGTCATGCCTCACAAACTTGATTGAGTTTTTCGATGAAGTAACAAAGAAGATTGATGAGGACAGAGCAGTAGATATGATCTATATGGATCTCAGTAAGGCGTTGAACAAGGTTTCCCATGGGAAACCGATTAGCAAGGTTAGAAATCATGGAATACAGGGACATCTAGCCATTTGGATACAGAACTGGCTGAAAGGTCGAAGACAGAGGGCGGTGGTTGAGGATTGCTTTTCCGACTGGAGGCCTGTGACCAGTGAAGTGCCACAAGGATCGATGCTGGGCCCTCTACATTTTGTCATTTGCATAAATGGTTTGGATGGGAGCATAAGAGGTACAATTAGTAAGTTTGCAGATTACACCAAAATTGGAGCTGTAGTGGACAACGAAAAGGGTCACCTCAGTTTACAACAGGATCTGGACCAGATGGACCATTGGGCTGAGACGTGGCAGGTGGAGTTTAATTCAGATAAGTGCGAGGTGCTGCATTTTGGGAAAGCAAAACTTAGCAGGATTTATACACTTAATGGTAAGATCCTAGGGGCTGTTGTTTAACAAAGAGACCTTGGAGTGTAGTTTCATAGCTCCTTGAAAGTGGATTCGCCTTTAAATAAGACAGTGAAGAAGGCGTTTGGTATGCTTTCCTTTATTGGTCAGAGTACTGAGTACAGAAGTTGGGAGGTCATGTTGTGCCTGTACAGGACAATGATTAGGCCGCTGTTGGAATATTGCTTGCAATTCTGGTCTCCTTCCTATCGGAAAGATGTCGTGAAACCTGAAAGGGTTCAGAAAAGATTTACAAGGATATTGCCAGGGTTGGAGAATCTGAGCTACAGGGCAAGTATCAACAGGCTGGGGTTGTTTTCCCTGGAGCGTTGGAGGCTGAGGGGTGACCTTATAGAGATTTACAAAATTATGAGGGGCATAGAGAGGATAAATAGACAAAGTCTTTTCTCTGGTGTTGAGGAGTCCAGAACTAAAGGCTTAGTTATAGGGTGAGAGGTGAAAGATATAAAAGAGACCGAAGGGGCAACTTTTTCAAGCAGAGGGAGGTACTTGTATGGAATGAGCTGCCAGAGGACGTGGTGGAGGCTGGTACAATTGCAACATTTAAGGGGCATTTGGATGGGTATATGAATAGGTAGGGTATGGAGGGTTATGGGACTGGTGCTGGCAGGTGAGACTAGATTGGGTTGGGATGTCTGGTCGATGTGGACGGGTTGGACCGAATGGTCTGTTTCCATGATGTACATCTCCATGACTCTATGACTCTTCGGAGGGTCGGTGTGGACTTGTTCGGCCTGTTTCCACCGTGTTGGGACTCTAATCTAATGAAACCTCTTAGGTCACTTCTTCCACCTACAGTATCTTCTTGTTGACTGAAAGAGGCATTGCTATCTAAGCGCTGTTTAAACCAATCAAATCAACTCCGGAACGAAAAGACACGAATACTCACTACAAAGAGACCACGGTCTGTTATGGACTAGGGCAGACGCAAAAAAATATTTTTAAGCAGGTAGCCCAGCCTTTAACTATGTTATTTGTTTTCGGTAAGTGTCTATTTTAGATTTTTCCAATGTGAGTTAACTTGTCCAGCTGCTAAGCAAACAGAATGTGCTTAGAAAATTATGGAATGAAACACAATGAAACAAAAATCGAATACGCAGTTAACTTATCATATCGAAACCAAGAATCTGTCCCAAGTTAATGGCGCTGGTCCAAATGAAAATTGCAACAGTTCCGATGAACACATCAATTAGCACTCAGAGCAAAAATGAAATCACCCACCTTATAGGCTTAAGGTTGGACAGAATGAAGAACCAGTCTACAGGGGCAAGTGCAGCTTTTCTTCACACACACGGCCACTGAACTGAATCAAAAACTCTCATCTACATGAAGGCTAGCAGCCCAGCTAGCTGGCCACTTACGTTTTTATTTTACCAGTTTGCAAGGCATGAATGCCTGAGACAGGAGATAAAATCTGTTATGGGTAAAGAAAAGGTGCCCAAATAAAACTTTCAATCTCAGTCATTTGGACACTGGCCAATTACCCCATCTCTAGAAAAAATGCGAGGGCATCATAACCTTGTAAGAAGAATTATGACAAGGGATACACAGACATAGAAGAGTTCAGTAACGCCAGGAAGACGGGTATTTATGGGCAGGCAGACCAGGATTCACCTGTTGCCATTCCTTGCTCACACACGTACACCACTTTGGATACTGTCGTTTGGACAGCGTGGCCTGTCAGTGAAAGCAGTAGCACGATGTCAGTGAGACCACTGCAGACACTGGTACAGCAGGAGGTTTTGAAGTGCAAGCGAGCAACAATGCTCGGGGACTCTGCAGTCAGGGACACAGGTATGCGTCCGCAATATGCCCTGTGACCATCCTTCACTCCCGCTCCAATGTCAGTACATCATTTCTCCATTACGGAGACAGAAACTGCGCAATTGTGGCTTCAGCAGCACGGGAAATTCTGCAGAATAACCGCCCTTCTTTGTACAGTATTTTATTTTCATTCTTAATTGCCTGATGCACCTACAAAACAATACTCTGTGACTTATGCACAAAGATACCCAGGTTTCTCCGCAAGTAGCATGCTACAATTATCATTTACCATTTTAAAAGTAGTCAAGTTTGTTGTTAATCATACCAAAATGGATGATATCAAATTTACCAACATTGTACTCCATCTGCTAGACTCTTGCTAACTCCCATAAACCAGTTGTATTCCTTTGCAATCATTCAATCTCCACTGCACAGTTTACTCTGTCACCCAGCTGAGTGTCATCTGCGAACGTGGACATGCAACAACTGATACTCAACTCCAAATAATCTCCGTAAATTATAAACAACTGCTATCTGAACATTGATCCCTAAGACACATCTGGGCACTGGTTGCGAACAAGTAAAGCACCCATTTATCCTCACTCTTTACTTGCTGTTAGTTAATCAATCCTGTATCTGATCTGATATGTATTATCCATAACATGTGGCACTTTTCACTTCCACAGTAGGTCTTTACGCAGCACCGTGTTGACTGCCTTCTGGAATTCCAAATACACCATATCCATTGATGCCCACTTGCCACCCGCGAATGTCTCACAGAATTTCAATTAATTAGTTAAACATGAGTCCACGCTGCATCTTCCGGAAGAAACAATTGATATGCAAATGTTTTGTTATTTCTTACTTGATAGTCGGCTAAAGTACATTCCCCCCGATAGAAGTTAAGTCACTGAGCTTATAATTACCGGGCTTTTGTCCACATTCTTTTTAAACAGTGGCATTACATTTGTTGTTTTCCAATCTGCCACAATTGCCACAGAGTCAGGAGAAGTTTGGTAAATTAACAGGAAAACTTTGGCTATTTCTTCCACCATCTCTTTTCGTACCTTGAGATGCATTCCATCTGGGTGAAGTATATTTATATGCATTATCTTTCATACCATTATTTCTTTATTGACTTGAATCCAATTTGTGTAAATGTCGTGTGATCTCAAGTGCAAACTACATCATACATAGTGAAATGTGCACAATGTTGCCACAGACAGCGACATCTGACGTACAATGTATCTAGGTACAAATAGAATCATAGTCAGAGATATGTACAGCACTGAAACAGACCCTTAGTAATAGAATATTAAAGGCACAAAATAAGGAAATAAAGAGAAAAGCAACGAGTTTTACATTACAGTTCTTTGCAACATAAATTAGGAAGGTAAAGATAAAAGTATAAAGGAAACATGACAGTCCTCCTGTTGCCTGACATCTCTTCACGCTGTTGGCATTCCAGGCTTGGTCTCATTCTGCCTTCACTGCCAGACTTGACATCTGTTAAGGCTGATTGCTCCAGTTCCCAGTCTGATGGCAAAACACTCAGAGTCCCAAGCCCGTAGGCTGCTCTGCTCCGACTCCACAACATCTGGCAGCCCTGCTCTGCTCAGGTCTAACGACCACTGGCTATCCCACTAGACCCTGGCCGACGACAACTTATGGTCCAGCTCCCTGTCAGCTCATGAAGCTCTGGATAATTCAATCATAATGTTCCATTCTAGATCCTCACCTACTATAGACTCTTTGTCATCCATGTCATCCACTATGAAATCGGCATAAAATCCCTCTTCAATGCTTTGATCATTTCCTTATATCCGAGTACATCCGCCCCAGGACCGATGTTTTATATATGTTGAAGAAATCCACGAGAGGCAGACCTTGAGAATTAACCACTTTATGTACCATGGGGATATCCACCGTCCTATCAGTGGCTTGGTAGGATTCCGAAGTACAGCAGAAATTTGCAAGGTCACATAGAAAATAAGACAAGGCTGAAACAAAGGCTGACCATTAAGTACAAATTATCAGGATGGTATGACGAAGTACTGAATCAAGGGTTCGGTTTCAAGGTCAGTAATGAAGATGCTACACATGCCACAATTAAACAGGACACAAAATTATTACCTAACATGCTGTTTGCAGAGATACGCCGCAAAAGTAGGAGAGATATCCTTAATTAGAGGAACAACACATGAGCAATATATCGTGGAGAGAGAGAAATGAATTGAAAAAGGGAGATGCCTTTGCACAATTAGGCTACACATACCAGCAATACATCAGTAGTAACAGAGGATCTAAGCTCGATGCGATACAGCCTCTCGCAGCTAAATACCAAATACCATTAATCTACTGGGTGAGGTGCACCTGCAACAAAATGATACATTATCCAGGATAGAATCCATAGCGTAGAAAATGGCTTTCACAGTATATTTGCAGAAACGTTTGCTTTCGCTCTTGTATTCTGATCTGGTTTACTCTCATTTTCTATTGTACTTTTTTAAACAATAATTTATTCCTTGCAAATCGGTGGACCTTTACGGATTTAGCAATTTTACAGTTTCCCACGAATCTGTGCGAGGATGTATGCATTTTCATTCCAGTTGATACTTTTTTTTTAATCCTGTTATCTATGGATGATTATTCCTTTTCTTACAGTTCTTACGCTTGAGCGGTATATATATTTGTACAACACTGTGGAACATTGCTTTGAAAATCCTCCACTGTTACTTCAGTTGTGCGATCATGTCGTTTTTGCTCCAACTTGACCTTCGCCATCTCGTCTCTTATCCCAGTGTGATCTCATCTTTCTACGTAAAAGGTATTGGTATTTGATTGGCACTTCTCATCCTCCATTGTGTTGTAAACTCTATTGTACTATGGTCACAGATCACAGAAATGATGAAGGGCTTATGCCTGAAACGTCGACTGTCCTGGTCCTAGGATACTGTCTGAACTGCTGTGCTTTTTCCAGTGCAAAATGTTTCGAATCTATAATATGATCACACCATCCGAGAGGTCCCTAACGTTGAGAATATTAATTATCCATTTATCCTTACGCAGAATAAGATGTTAGGATAAGATTGTTTTCTTGAAGGTTTCATTGTGTACTGTTCAAGTACACTATTGTATGGATTCAGTGAAATCCTCCTCAAAGCTTCCATGACCGACTTGGTTCGACCAAGCAATGTATCCATCTAAATCCCCATGATAATTGTCGCTACATATTTTACATCTATGCTTTATTTAATCGTTTATTGCCTGATCCCACCATGATGTTATTATTTAGTGGTCTATGGACTCGCCTATCAGCGACTTTCCTCACTTAATATATATTATTTCCCTCCACACTGATTCAACCTCTTTCTTCACAGAACCCATGCCGTCTCTCACTACCCTTCTATGTCATCCTTAAGTATCAAACGTAAACGACCTCCAGTTCCTTCCAGTCTGTCCTTCCCAATTTTTTTTATCCCTGGATATTTAACTCCCAGTACCATTGTTCTTTCACAATCTGGTTTCCACTCAGTTTCATGCTACACAGGCTGCTTCTTGCTTTTTTAAAATTTCAAATCTTGATTCCCTTTTTCCTTTGAGCACTCACCTAGCCAACTCAGAGCCTTCCCTTAGGTTTCAATCCCTTTGCCAAACTAGTGTACAGTACTCCCAACTGTACAGGCAAAACCACCCTCAAGTATATTGGATCAATCTTTGGGTGAAGATAATCCCTCTTGGACAGGTCCCATTTTCGCCAAACGTAAGTCAAATTATTCAGAACTCTGAAGCTCTCCCTCATGAATATCTACTCCAAACAGGCATTAAAGTGTCTGAACTGCCAATTCCTAGCCTCCATAGCACGTGGCAAAAGTAGTAAGGCGAATATTACTACCTTTGACGTTCTGGCTTTCAATTTGGCTCCTACCATCATAACGTCATCCTTCAGGACCTCATCACTCGTGTTTTTTATGTCGTTGGTACCAGGGACAATGGTCTGGTTCCCTCCCCGCCCCGCAAATCCCCTGAAGTCAATCGGTAACTTGCAGGAACTTTGCACCATCGTGGCATCACACCATCCTGTGTTGATTAACGTGGCCACCGAAGAACCTCTCACTTTCTCTAAGGATTGACTCTCCTATCACTGCAGATCTAACTGCCGACTTCTGCCCATACTGTGCAATTGATCGTTCCAGAATGCTATACGTTTTACTTTGGCTGAAATTTCCTCAGGCATTAACTCCGTCACAGGAATTCAACACAGAGTATTCGTTGGCTACTTGTATGGCCTAAGGGTAATCCTGCTCTACTTGCCTCACCACATGCTTGCATGTGACAGACACCCACACCCCATAGTCTTGAAACTTTAATACCGTGATGTAACCATCACCATATACACCCTGTCCACATAATTCTATATCGAATAGATGCACCTCGGTGTCTCCCCACCTCGTTCAAGTTTCATAATTTGACGCGGATTTTCTGCATCCATGAGCTCCGACATGTTCCATGTGGAGTATACAGCACCTCAGATGTTCCAGCATTAAATTCCACCTAAAACTACTAATCTGAATTCAACAGTTGATCGGTGTCATACTACTGCCTGAGACCACTTTGTCACTTTCAAAAACACCATAAATTTTCTGTTATCTGCAAACTTACTAATTACTCCTTCAGCATGCACATCCGAATCATTAATTTATGTCAAAAAAAGCAAGTGTGGCAAATCTACACCACTGATCACAAGCTTCCATATCCATCATTTCCTTTTCCCTCCAACTTGCAAGACAATTTAGATCCAGTTTTCCAACTTGAATTGGATCCCATGGCTTCTTATAGTTTGGGCCAACATTTCACGTATGACAATGACAAAGTCCTCATCAATGAATTTCGTCACCTGTTTAAAAAAATAACATTTTAATTCGTTACACAGGATTTCCCTCCGCCAAATCCATTCTGACTATCCTTATTTAATCACTGCCTTTCCAAACTAATTGATCAATTCCATTTGGCAATTATCAGACTGAAGCTAAGGATACATAGCCAGAACTATTTGCGGAGGTTTTGCTGGGGCTGTAGGTTGATATTGCCTTGGTATCGTCCAAACACAGTCGGTCTGAGATCCACATGCATATCCTCGATCCTCATTTAACGCATCCTCATTCCTCTCCCTGTGGTCTCCTCTACATCAGAGACACCGAAGGCAAACTTGCAGAATGTTGTTGGGAACATCTCTGGTGTGTACAAAGCAACCATTCCACCTTCCCGTGACCACATGTGTCAAATTCCCCTCCCCCGACTCCGATTATACGCCCATTCTAGTCCCCCACCTTCTCTGCAAAGGCCACCCCGAACTGAAGGAGGAACACCTAATCTTCTGTTTGATAGCCTTCACCCTCATAGCCTCAACTTTAAATTCAACAGTTTTCAAATCATTTTACCAATGCAACGCATCTCAAATCCAATCCTCCAACTCGGCACCACCTACTTGAACTGAGCTAACTTAACCTACCCACTACCCATTCGAAATATCCACTCCACAATTCCCACTGACCTAACAGCATCACCGCATACCTCCATCCACCTATTGCTTTCAAAGCTACATTTCCTCCAGCCTCACTCCCTCCACCGTCAATACGTCGCACCCCCTCCCCTCTTCACAGTCCTGATGAAGGAGACTGCATGAAACATCGACATTCCTCCTCCTTGAATGTTGCCTGAACTGCTGTGGTTTTCCCAGCCCATTTCATTGACTATTATGTATTTGTTTGTGAAACATACAACCAGAAAACGATGTAAGGAACATCTTGCAGGAAAGAGGTCACAAATGGTTTTCTTTACTTATTTGTATCCAGATGCCCTGAAGCTGTGAGATATGGAGGCAGAGAAAGGAAACGCTCATGACGAGATTTACCTAATGGAATTACCTAATGGAAGACGCATGACACGGAATGCAGGACAAAGGTTACTGTTTATGTGTGTACCATGGTCCTCTAAATCGTTGGAAATCAGATGACACATTGTCATCACTCCTTTTTTGCACAGTATCAACCGCTCTATCGGGAGTCTGTACAATATCCTTTCAACTCTGAAGCAATAATGTGGTTCTTTCACTGCAGATAATATGAATATTGGAACACAATCTTTTTATTGACGTTTTTGGCAAATATCATTGGAATACGACAAATGTCAAAGTCGAGTCAAGTTTATATTGACATACATAAAGGGAACAAAACGAGACAATGAGACTTGTGGACACTCACGTGCTACGATTCATTGAATAACATAATAGTGGAGCTATCAGTTTTGTTTTTTTGAGACAGAGCACACCAGTTTACTGCTTCTGGACGAATTATCCGCTTTTGCAACATTTTATTTTTTTTGTCATTGAAGTTGAGAATTCATTAATGAAATGGATTTTATACACGTGCACAAGCAATGATATTTCACACATATCTACGTAAAGTATATTATATGAATAATACTGCTGCCGGCCTGACATATGATAAGCTGATCCCGAATCAGTTAAAGCACTATGCAGCAGCGATAGATATAACAAAGGCTAAACAGTGCAAGATGGAACAAAAGTAGAAAATAACTGACAATAGTTATATGACTGAATAAGGGCAATTTTAGCTTCGTTAAGCATTCTTACATTAACACTTTCTCCATGGATTTTTCAAAAAGTGCTCCATTTCACGTGGCACAGTGTTTGATGTACCTACGAAGTGTAGATGCTGCAATATAAGCTGGAGTTCACGTTGAATTATCTCGTTTCCACATTTTAAATACTTTTGAGAATGGACTCAGTGGATATTTCAGCCAACTCTGCAACTCAGCTCTTATTTTACACTGTGTTCCTGCATAAATAAAAGGGTTTATGCAGGAACTCAATAACTGAAGCATGTATCCACATTGTTGAAGAATAAAGATGGGATCATTTGCATCTGAACCTGAGGAATATGTGACATTCGCTATTCGGACATAGAGGATCATTACCACAAACACCAAATATAACAGAATGAAACTGCCCGAGATTGTAAACAGTAAAACAATGGACTTCCTTCGCTTCTCCATCTCTGGGTCACCCTGATTCTGTCTCGTGCTCTGGGACCGTAGCCTCCTGCGAGATTCATTGGCTGCAAGAATGTGTCTGACGGTTAAAGCATTGAGAAGCAAAATCAGAATGAATGGGAGACAAGGTGTTAAAATTGATCGAATCCAGTCGTATGCAGCCCATGCCAAGGATCGGTAGTATATTGCTTTTACAGCACAGAACCAGGGTCGATTGTTAATAATGTACACAGGTTCATACATAAAATATTTGGCGATATTTATTTCCACAAGACAATGCTGAGATAATTCCTATCACCCATGCTGCCATCTTCTCACTGCAATATTTAATTTTCAGCTTCTGGCAACAAATGGCAACAAAACGATCAAAGGTGAAAGCCACGGTTAACCAGACAGAACTGTCAATGGCGGCAAAATTTACAGCTGCACGAAAACTGCAGATAGGTGTGATAGACAGGAAGCTGAATGGGAAATAAATTCCAGCGATCCTATTTAATATCACAATCGTGACTAAAACCAGGAGATCAGTCACCGCCATAGACATTAGATAATAAGTCATACATCCTGAGAGACCGCATCTTCTTCGCAATAGTATGATAATTATTGCCAAGTTAGCTGTAACAGAAATAAAGAGCAAGACAAAGTTTTTACTGCTGTCACTCTCTTTGTTTTACATGCCATTATATGGTTGATGATGCTTAAAGACATGATCTGATTTGTGAAGCATTATGTTATTCGAGGGACAATTCATATGGCTAATATACAATCCTTTGTGTAAAACATAAATGATTGTCAGTAACATAACAACATAATTAGTCTTATGAGTCTGAACTGAGAACAGTATGCGTGAAACAAAATGCAAAACATAGAATTCAACATGACAGCATCACATTCGCATGAAAAGTGTCACACAACCAGAAGATATACAAACATAAGATAAAGGAACAAGGATAGATTGCCTAGACTTGTGAAACTGTTCCAACACCAAATAAATTGGCAGTTCATTTGATTTTTACTGCAACGTTAGATTCCCGCATCTGCCTATTTTCCTTTAATACTCTGCATCAACAGGCTGTTTACACGGGGAATTGCGAATACTCGCAATGGTTACAGGAAAATAAACCACTGCATATCTGTCATAGACATGCCCTCTGGCGTACGGTGGCTCAGTGGTCGTCACTGCTGCCTCAAAGTACTAAGATAACGCGTTCAATTCCTGCCTAATGCAACAGTCTGTGTGGACTTTGCACATTCTCCTTGCGTCTCCTCGGACACCTTCTGGGTACTTCAGTTTCCTCATACAATCCAAAGATGTGCATGTCAGGTGAATTGGTCACGCTAAATTGTCCATAGTGTTTGGTGCCTTAGTTAAGGGAACGGATCCAGGTAGGTTTCTCTTCAGAGGATCGGTGTGGAATTCTTTTGCCGAAGAGTAGGGATACTAACCACTCTGCTATTTTTTGAGTTATGACTTCTAATTACAATTTTATCAATATGAAAGAAACTACATAATCTTAGTTGAGTTCTTTCAACAGCCATCCAGACAAATCCACGCAGGATTCTACATATTTTAATCATGTCACTACTGACTTTTCCAACTTTCAATGATACGTGCCAGACTATCTACTGCTTCCGAATAGGTCAACCCACTTATTCCTCGAACTGGAAAATTCTGAAATAACCTTTCTGTGAGGGGAGAACTTATAAATTTCACGTAATCGTGCCAATAAACTGAAAAATATCACAAGTTTATATTGGGTCTCGAATATAGTATTAAATGGATAAAATATTATGTTCGTTATATGCAAGGAAGATCGCAATTAATAGATGTACTTTCTCCCTTTTGAAGGGGGAAAAGGATGTTGGAAATGGTGATAACTATCACTGGAAAAATAGAGAATTGATACATCTGGGCAACGATTCATGCACTACAAAAATAAACACACTGGTCTACCTGAAACTCCGACACCAGCAAAGACTATGTCAGAAATGGCAAACAGCAGACCTTTTAGTACCTCATGCATTTCGAACAGATGTTCTGCAGCGGTTCAGAAATGGAGTGGAAAATTCTCAATTTATGTGCGATGCCAGACTCCTGAGATTTAATTACATGTCTGAACTTTGAAACACCGCGAATTTATTCAAAAAGAAAACAAATTAGTGCAGCTGATAATTGGATTAATCGTGATATCTCAGCCTGGTCTGAGAAAAAAGAGAAACGTTACTGTGATCCTCATTCAGTCTCATAGACTTTTAAAAAAATTAGAATCCCTATGCTATGGAAGCTGGCCACACAGTGGCTTGGTGGTTAATACTGCTATTTCCCAGCGCTAGCGACCTGGATTCAATTCCAGCCTCTGGAGACTGTCTTTATGGAATTTGCACATTTTCCCTGTGCCTGCATGGGTTTCCTCTGGTTGCTCTGGTTTTGTCACAAAGTCCAAAGATGTGAAGATTAGGTGGATTGGCCATGAAAAATTGTCTCTTGTGTTCAAGGAAGTGTCGGCGAGTTGCATTTGTCAGTGTTAGATATATGTAAGTAGGGGAATAGATCTTGGTGGGATACTTTTCGGAGTGTCAATGTGGACTTGTTGGGCCAAATAGCCTGATTCCACACAGCAGGGATTCTCTTAAAGAAGTCTATAAGACCGAATAAGGATCACATTTTTTTTCGTAAAGAACAATAAGAAGTTTCAGTGTACGGCTAGGACAACTTTTTTAGGAGGTGACCATTTTCCTGGTAACGAATTGCCAAATTCTCTGCTAATGCGAAGTTAGATACGTATCCTTTGAACGCATCCACGTTATTAATTTAGCCTCATATCAGTTTCAGGAAACTTTCCTTCATGCTACGTAAATTGTGTTTGACTAGTTACCCTCGTCTATAATTACCTTCATGCAGATAAATTCAATTCCATCAGGGCAATTTTATTCATTAGACAGAGTTCTCCAAAAGTAACAAACGTTCAAGCATTCAATTCATTAAATGTAAATTCAGCATATACTGGAGAAGGAGAACAGACAGAACTGTGTTGGACAGGAACAGTAAGCTAATTCACGGTTAGATTTTACACGTGACATTCGCTTATTCAGTCCAGTTCGGCAAAATTGTGCTGACTAGTTTATGGCCATGTAGTAAGTCATATTTCGCAAAAACCATGGATGACTCAGTGATAGTTAGTATGGCTGTGCAAGGGCAAAGTCTGGCCACAGAATTGTGGCTGCGAATTTTATGTAAGCGTCAAAAGTGCTTGATGGGTAGATCAGTAAACTTTGTCATGTTGTCGCTTAAATGTCCCTAATGTCTCTGACTCTGCTACCAATGTTCGCAGTGTATTCATGCAATCACCACTCACTGCATAAAGAATTTACATCTGTCATCTCCCCTGTCCGTTTCTCCAATCAGCTGAAAATTATGACCCCTAGTGACAGCCATTTCTACCACAGGGAAATGTCTCTGGCTATTTACTCTATCTCTGCCTGTCATTAGCTTGGAAATCTCTATCAATTCACTTCTCTTCCTTCTTTCCAGTTTAAAAAGGCCGAGATTGCTCAATACCCTTTCATAAGGCAAGCCCTCCAATTCAGGCTCCATTATGGATTTGAGGAGTCGAAACATCTGGGGAGTAGTGACAAATCTGATAATTATAGACCAATGACCCTTACTTCTGTTGTGGGTAAAGTGTTGGAAATTATTATAAGATATATGATTTATAATTATTTTAAAGGAATATGTTGATTAGGGATAGTCAACACGTTTTTTGTGAAGGTGAGGTCGTGTCTCAGAAACCTTATTGAGTTCTTTTTGAAGATGACCAAACAGGTGGATTAAGGTAACGTGGTTGACGTGGTGCATATGAATTTCAGTAGGGCGTACGATAAGGTTCCACACAGTGGGCTACTGCACCAAATACGGAGGCCTGGGATTGATCATGATTTCGTGCTTTGGAGAAGAAATTGGCTAGCTAAAAGAATACAGAGTGTGTTGGTTCATGGGACAAGTTCATCCTGGAAGGTAGTTTCTAGTGGTGTATCGCAAGAATCCATTTTGGGTTTACTGTTGTTTGTTGTTTTTATAAATGAACTAGATGAGGCTGTGGAAGGATTGATTAGTCAATTTGCGGATGACACTAAGGTGGTAGAGTTGTGCATGGTGCTGAAAGATGTTGTAGGTTACAGAGGGACATTGATTAGCTGCAGAGCTGGGATGAGATTTGGAAATTCAGTTTAATGCGGAAAAGTGCGAGGTGATTCAGTTTGGAAGGAATAACATGAATTCAGTGTACTGGGCAATTACCTGAAAATTAACGTCGATGGTACGGTCGATGAACACGGAGATCTCGCTGCGCATGTGCATAGATCCCTGAAAGTTGCCACCTTCGTTGATAGGGTTGTTCAGATGACATATATTGTGTTAGCTTTGATTAGTAGAGGGATTGTGTTTCAGAACCTTGAGATCAGGTTGCAGCTGTACAATACACTGGTGTTGCTGCACTTGGAGTATTGCTGACATTTCTGATCACTGCACTATAGGAAAGATGTGGAAGCGTTGGAAAGAGTTCTTAGGGGACTTATGAGAATGTCATCTGGGACGGGAGGATACTCTTACCAGGGAAGGCTGAGAGACCTGAGACTGATTTCGTGAGAGAGAAAAAGGTTGAGAGGTGACTTAATTGTGGCATGCAAAATAATCAGAGTGTACGTAGGGTGGACAGTGAGAGCGTTTTTAATCAGATGGTGATGGCGAGCACGAGGAAACATAGATTTAAATTGAGGGGTAATAGATATAGGACAGATGTAGAGGTAGTTTCTTTACTCAGAGTAGTAAAGGTTTGAAAGGCACTGACTGCAACAGTAGTAGACTCACTAACTTTAAGGGCATGTAAATGACCATTGGATAGACGTTCTAGACAAAAATCGAATCGTGTAGGTTAGATGGGCTTCGGATTGCTTTCACAAAACGGAGAAATATCGACAGCTGAAGGGCCTTTTGTGCGCTGTAATGTTCTATGTTCTATGATCTGTCCTAGTAAATTGCCTCTCCACGCAATTCAAAAGCATCTACATTCTTTCTAGAATGAGACGATCAGAATAGGACACAACAACCAAGTGCGGTTTAACCATGGTTTGATACAACTGGAGAAAAACACCGTGACTCTTATACTAAGTCTTCCTATTATTGCAAGCCACGCAACATATGCCTTCTTCACAAGCCTATCAACTTGGGTGGCAAATTTGAGGGTTCGGTGCACGTGGTCGCCAAGATCCCACTGTTTCTCCACACTGCCATGAATCCTTTATTCAGCACTATATTAAGCATTCAAATATATCTTCCAAAATGAATCATTTCGCATTTACCGAGGTTGAACTTCATCTGCCAGTTCGCAGTCCAACTTTGTATTCTGTCAATGCTGGGGTGTCGACTGCAAAAACCACGAGACTATCTACAGCCCTACAGACCTTTGTGTCATCCACAAACTTACTAAAGCACCTTCTTCATCACATCATTTAAAAAAACCCTAAAAACAGCAGAAACCATTAAGTAGATCCATGTGGGACACCAATAGTCACCAAACTCCAGGCAGAAAACGTCCCAACCACTATCACTCGCTGTCATCTTTTGGCCAGCCAATTATGAATGCAGACAGACAAATTTTCCTGCATCCCATACCTCCCCATCTTTCGCAGCACTTCCTACAATTCTTTTTTTTCCAACCCTTCTTATATAAGGGCACAAAATTTACTGCTGTCCAGTGTTCAAGGGCCTCACCCGTAGCTAAGAGTAAAGCAAATACATCTGCCACAACCCCTGAAATTTCTTCACTGCCCTCTTCCAGTGTTCTTGGATATATCAGCTCTGAACAAAGAGATTTTTTCAAATTCATTCATTCACACGACCAACCACTCCTCTGTTTTGATGTGTACAGTCCGCACGATATCAACACTAGCTTTCCAAAGTTCCCAAGTCTTCATGTCTTTCTCCAAGATAAAGACCGATGCGAAGTATTCATTGAGGACCTCGCCCTTCTCCTGCAGTTGGAATGACGCATGTCCACTTTGGGCCTTCTGAGGTTATAATGTCTCTCGAGTTATCTCTTTTCCTTTCATATATTTAAAGAATCTCTTTAGATTCACACTAATCACCTCAGCCAAGTTTGCTTCTTCTTCCCGTTCCGTGCTCCTTTCTTTATTCAGTAAACTCCCGCATTCCCGATATAACCTCTGGGGATACATCTCGTTACATGCCTCCTTCTTTGTTCTCTTCAAAATCTCTTGTAATCCAATGCTCACTATTGCTGACAAAGTTGTTTTTCACCCTTACAGGTAAACATAGACATTGTACTCCAGCTACCTCACTTTTAATTACTTTCCACTTGCCGAAGGTCCCTTTGCTTGCGAGCATTATACTCAAAAAACTCCTGGAATCTCTTGTCTAATTCCTTCAAAACGTCTTGCCCTATTTTTTACTTGCGGCTTTCTACATCGCATTTGCTAAAGCATTGAATAAGGGCCCTCATGGCAAGCTGGTCATGAAAATGAATTCCCATGGGATCCACAGTGAGATGATAAGTTTGATTGGTTTGATCAAAGAAGAGAGATGATAAATTTGGTAGGCTTTTTTTTTACTGGAGATCAGTGAACAACCGTGTACTGAAAGAATCAACGTTTTGATGTGGTTGTAAATTATTTGTAAGAAAATGATAGCTGTATAATCTGTAATTATGCAGACACCAAGAAGATTGGTGCAGTTGTCGAGAATGTGGAAGTTTGTCAAGCTATATAACAGACATAGATCCCTAGAAACGTCGGACATGGAAATAGCAGATTGAGTTTATTTCAAACCAACGTGTGGTCGTACATTTTGGGAGGTAATTGGAAGTGGAAAGCATGCAGTGCAAGACGTAATGCTTAGGAACATTGCTGTACAGAGATGTGTTGAACTGCAGGTTCATAGCTCCTGTAAATATCAACGGAAGTGAATAAGATGTTAACGAATGTGTGCAACATGTTTGTCTTCATCGGTAGAGTATCCAATTTTGTGTTGTCATGTTTCAGCTGTATAATACCTTATTTCGGCTGTATTTGATTACTGTGCTCATTTCTCCTCGCCATACTAGGGAACGTTTGGGGATGCATCTGACAGGGCCACAATAGATTTACCAGGATGTTGCCTCGGTTCGACAAACAAAAGGAGAGATTGGACAAACGTTGACTCTTTTCCTCTGTTTTGTGAAGGCTCGGGGTGACCTGATAGAAGTATGTTAAAAGTCAAACAAATGGTTTGGTTGGCTGGTTGGAGCAGTTTTCCCAGAATTAAAATGAAAAAAAAATGTTATATGACATATGTGTAAGATGAAAGGGAGAATGTTGAAAGGAAATGTGTCAGTGTTTTTCATGGATGGTGACAGATGCTTAGAACTCACTGTCAGAGTAGATACTGAAAGCAAAAACAGGGGCAAATTTTAAGAAACATTTAGCAACGCGCATGAACCGACTGACAAAGGAGAGATTTTGAATATATGCGGGTAGATTGCATTAATTTATGACATCCTGGTTCGCACAGCCGTGGTGCCCTGAAGGGCCTGTTCCTTGTTCTTGATCGTTCTATGTTCTATTGAGCTAGCACAATTTCTGTTTGACACTTTTTTTTTGTATAATGGTCTAGCTCCCGTTCAACATTGTTCCTTTCAGTGAGATCAGTCTCGGCTTTTCACAACTACTGTCAAAATGGACTCGACAATCATCCCTCAAGTGCATACTTCATTCATTAGTGTCCACCAGGTGTCCTGAGACTGTGACCTCCAGGTCTGAACAACACTCTGCGGAACGTCATTAATGATTCCATGTGTCCAATCCCATTAAAAAATAGTATGAGTTTCAGTGAAATCACTGCAGCTCTCCTCAACTTCCATTTCTCACAGAACAAAAGTAATGTATCAACAATGAATTTGGAAACATTTACTAAATCCTTCTGTGGCAATCCATCCTTTCCCAGGGAACGTGATGAGATCTACATACAGTACCATTGATACTTCCTCACCATGTTCGTGTTATTTAAAAAAAATACCATTGTTGCTCCTGCACTGAAAAGATATTCCCTGTGAGACCTATGTACCAGCTTCTTTCTTAACTGTTTGCTGTTCCTGCATCTTTCCTTTTTGGGAAAAGTAATGGATCAGACCAGACCCTCCGCTTCTCTGCCATTACCATCTCACCTTTCCCACCTCCCCCACCACGGCAATGCATTGCAAGGACTTAGCCTCAAACATAGGTTTTTGAAATTATTTAAAGTCGAGTTTAAGGTGCTATGATCCAGAAGCGATTCAACTGGTCCACCATTACGCTGTAATGAAAACACACTTTATTCATACGACAAAGTTACACGCAAAAAGTAATCCGCAATAACGCTCACACTGTTGAAATTCTTAGAAAGAGCAAGGTGTTACAAAATCACGAATCTTCACGTGTTCCAATGGAGAGAAAATTCTATAAAGACACCTGTAGCATGACAATGTAGTAAAACAGTTATCATTCTCTCTGCAGCATAGCAAAAAACAAACAAGCTGCCCCTTTTTGGTTTTAAGAGGAAGTCTCGCTATCTAAGCTCTCCCTCCAGTCGAAACTCTAGCTTTTAGCTGTGCAGTAGCAGAAAGTTTTTCATGTAGTGCAAACAATGGAAAAAGCCTTCAAAAGTCTGCATGGATCCTGACCCCGCAAATTCATGCTTCTTTTGTTAAATTTTAATGAAAACACACCGGGGATAATTGCAACCTGTTTAATAACTGCCTGCGTGAAGCAGATATTCTGGCACCAGTGTGGCAATGCAAATTTGCCAGAGAAACAGGACACAACACATCGCTCTTAAAGATGCACTACTGGAACATATCCGTTTTAAAAAAAACACATACATCAACATACAAATTTGGCCACATTTTCAAAGTGATTACTCCCACACTATTCATATTCCACATTATATAAATGTGTGTGTTCATGCGCGTGCGTGTCTATCTAGTATTAACCCTGCACGTCAATAGTGCCAATAATAGGCAATAATACAAACACAGTCAATAATACAATACATTTCACTTTGCTCTTCCACCTCGAACACTTCCATTTTCCTTCACCAATGTAGTATCGATGAAGTATCGACAAACCTGCCAGCTTTATAATTTAAAAATTGAATGAAGGTGAAAAAATAACTCATCTGAACAATCTGGTGTTTACCCTTAAATTTGTCTGATAAACTTAGGGGGTTCTCATCATTGCACACACTTATCTGAGTTATAAAGATTCATAGAGTCATTTTGATGTACAGCATGGAAACTGACCCTTAGGTCCAACACGTCCTCGCCGACAAGACATGTCAACCCAATCTAGTCCCACCTGCCAGTTACTGGCCCAAATCTCTTCAAACCCTTCCTTTTCGTATACGCATCTAAACCCCTTTTAAATGTTGCAATTGGACCCGCCTCCACCACTTCCTCTGGCAGCTCATTCCATTCACGTAACACCCTCTTGTAATGGCAGCACCAAACTCAACATCCCGTTTTCAATGATGGAATATTTCTTTTGATGAATATTCAAATTTCTGGAATATATTCGAAAGGTCTCTCAATACTGTTGTTGTCTTCTTGTGAGTGCACCCCACAGACAGCACACCCATTTCATTCCAAACATTTAGCACTTTCACTGATATTGAGTAATTGGTTTTTGCAAACACCAGGCAGGATGTCAACACAGTTTTTGGGATTAAAATGTCATCTGACACTATTTCGTACACTGACATTTTCTGCATGTGTTCAACAAGTCTGTCAGTTGTACAACAATGCTGCTAAAATTGGTTTGAATGATCAGTGAAAACGATGTCGGTCCAGAAATTGCACGAACTCGCTCTGTGTTAACGGTATAGGAAGTTTACCAATTACTGTTGTTTTCAATTTCCAAGGTATCATTTGTACATGTTTAATCATACGATCTAGGATCATAAGTTTTTATGAATTCACTCTTAGGGTTATCACCAAGTTCGTAGTGTCAAGTTCATTACATAGTTTTAATACATGCTCCAGAAGTTTCTTCCGTGTGTGAGGAAACTCACCAGATTTTCCATCTATATTAGACAATTGTGTATTGCCGAATTAACATGATTGGTTACTCTTTGAAATGTGGTTGGTGAAGTCTTCATACATACAGCATGACTTTAAATTGGGAAAGTCCATTTGGGTTCACGAACGCCGAAATTTCCTTCACTTTTTCCGATAAAGGTGCATGCCATTATTGTCTGAGAATATTAGCTTAAATATGTAAGTTCCTTGTGCCATTTACACATTATATTTTCCGTTTTTGCAATATAGTACTAATCAAATTTTGTAACTGCAGTGACTTTTCGATAGTCCACACACAGCCTTTAGTTACCATCTAGTTTTAGTAACATCGCGATGGGAGAGCTCCATCTGCTGCAACTCAGGTAAATTGTGTCGTCTCCCAGCATCCTGTTAATCTCTTTAGAACGCACACCAGTTTGAGAGGGTTCAAACCAGGATGATGTTGCTTAATTGGAACGGCATTTTCTATACCTATAGTGTGCATGAATCATTCAAGTACTTGTTAGCGTACCCCACAATTATCTCCATATGATTGTAATTTGTTTTTTTAGCTCATTTTGATTTTCCTCAGAAAGATTTATTCCTGTTTCTGAAAACTTCCTCATTGTTAAATGCAATTCAGGGAGGTCAACTTCAGAATCGTCTGAACTTAGATCGTTAGGCTGAGCAGTAACAAGTAACAGGTTCTCTTTTTGCTATTCTACCTTATCAAAATAGTCTTTGAACATATTCAAATAATACACCTTATGAGTCTTACGTCTACTGATGTTCCTATCGAATATTTTGATTATGTCCTCTATATCTTACCTTTAAATTTTTACCTCCCGTGGGAAGCAATTCTAACACTTTATCTTCACTGGCCAATCTTCGAATCTTTGATCTTATGCCTGCTTGTTGTTTCATTATATGTTGCAAAACTTTAAATACTATCTTGCCAACTCATCCGTTCAATTCGGTTTCTTCCAGAGATCAGACACAAACTCCAAAAATGTAGGCTCTGTATGATGGCTCACCAAATTTTCTTGAAGTAATTTAAGTAGCCCTTTCACCTCATGGCCCCAAACTATTTTAAATGGACTGAATTTAGTTGTTTCATTAGGTACATCGCTAAATTCAAAAAACACAAATGGAAATATTTTATAGCAATCGTCTGGATACCTTTGAATATAGACATTCCACATTTTCTTTGAAGATTGATGTCACAGAGTTAATGTGTCCTGCGGTTCTGAATGGGAAGCATTTGATTTAAGTAGCATTAATTCTGAGTTATCCATAAATTTCTTGAGTAATTTTATTATAAAATTAGAGTATTGATCGTGTTGTTTTTCGATGAGTTGCCCATATCTAGTTAAAGAAAGATACCTCCTCTGCCATCCTTTTAGCTTTGAAAATGCATAATGGAATGACATCATAATCCAGTCAACATGTTCAATACGGCGAATAATTATTTATTCCTTCTTCTCGTTTTAGGGACATTTCCTACGCAATTCATTAACAATCTTGTAAAAGGTTGGTGAAATGCTGGAATCAGTATTCAGGGTGTTTCTCATTTCACTAACTCAAATGTTTTCATTACTTGACACAGGTGACGTCGCGGGCAAAATTCTAGAACAGCTGTGTTCAGTTCATTCCAATAAAACTCCATTTATTTTTTCAAGTTTCGCTTGTGCTTTCCTTACTCCCAAATGATCTATTACTGCTAAGTAATATGCTGAGAACAACATCTCCTTTCTGTAACCCACGGGAATACAAATTGCAGAATTTCTGCTCATTTTTTCATCTACCTGAATATGTAATGATCCCCATTGCCTCAAGACTTCATTTTTACGATAATAAAATTCTGAGGTTAACTCAGAGTTTTCTTCTCAGTCTGCTTTTAGAATCAAATGCTTCATCTGGTGCTTCTTCCGTCGTCGTTCAGTTAACTTCTCCGAACAAAAAATGTCCTCTTTGATCTCCACTTGTTCTTGTTGTTTCTTCTCAACTGGTTGATCAGTTAGAGGTGCTGATAATTGAAAGTTAACTGGCTTGTCTTTATTATGTCAACATACGGTTTCGCAACTCTGCTGACAAGCAGTCAGGAAAGTTTTCAGTGTATACCGCCTCTAACATCTCAGTTGTCCGTTTTTCCATTGGCTTTTCAATCACAACAGGCATCATTTCCACCTGTGATCTCGCTATGCCATTATCCGCTTTAAACTTTATGTCTTGAACAGAGAATTTATTTATCATTCTTACAATTTCATCAGTACTTTCCATCTTATTTTCCGAACTTGCTTTATTCAACGGAAACCTCCCTCTCTCACCACAATTCCACATTTTACACTTTTTTTCTGGTAACTTTTTTTTCTGAATTGCATCTCTCTTCATTTCTCACCGTCAAATATTGACTTGCTCCCATTTCACTGTTTTCTTTAACCCAATCCACCTCGCTCAAATGTTTAAAACAAACCCACTCAGGTAAATTCTTGAAAGAGGTCTGCCACTTTCTTCTGAAACACCATCTGACTAGGTTGTGATTCTGTTGCGTTATTTATGCTTTCTTTGACCACCAACTTACTTATCCTGTTTTATCACATCCTCCTTCCCAGTGGTTTTACTTATTATAGTGAAAATATCTGGTGTTGTTAATTTTCTCTTTCTCACTCATGGGAGAGTTTTTTTTCTTAACTTGTAACAAGATATTTTTAATATCTTCCATATGATCACACCTGCCCTTCCCAACTTCGGATGCCTATTTTCCATAATGTTTCGCCCTAACATATTGCAAATGATGCTCGAAGCCAAAATTTGATAAATTAACTGACTTATAATCAGCTGCCATTTGTGCTGCTAAACATTGCAGTTACAAACCTCTGTTCCTCCAGATGAGTGCTGATGACTTCAAGCAGTGAATTTTTGACTCCTCCAAAATAACAGCTTCTCTCAGAGTTTCATATGTTTACACAATATTCCATACCTTTAAAAAACCATCAAAGTTACTTTATTTGCTCCATTCTAATTTTGTGCATATTTTATCAAGTTACTTCTTCAGATTCTGCAGAACGTAGTCTGTGAGCTTCTGGCACTAGTTCATGTGCACGACATAATAACTTCGCTTGAATGAGCATTGACTACATTAGCCATGTCATTTATTTAGGCTCTTTAGTAACTCGACCATTCTCGTCGAAGCTCAGCAACGTTTGAATGTATTTAAACAGATTCCCACCAGGCCTTCGGCAATGATCGGCTTGATTTTCATCACTGACCTCATCACTACACTGACCTATTACCTTTAGCTGAGCCATTTTAAGGCACATTTGCCTTTTCAGGAAAGACAATGAAACACTAATGAGAGAAGCATTGTGGGAGTCACAGCAAACATTCATTCCTTGGAAAAAGAAGCATCCTAAATGGAGTTCGATGCAACGGTGCCTGACAAGAAAATTTAGAAATAGCGTAAAAGCAAAAGTCAAAGCAGACCATGCAGTGAAGGGCAGTGGGCGAAAGTGAGGACTGCAGATGCTGGAGATCATAGCTGAAAATGTGTTGCTGGAAAAGCGCAGCAGGTCAGGCAGCATCCAAGGAGCAGGAGAATCGACGCTTCGGATATGAGCCCTTCTTCAGGTTCCTGAAGAAGGGCTCATGCCCGAAACGTCGATTCTCCAGCTCCAGTAAGGGCATTGGGAAGGCAGAGGATTGGAAAGCCTACAAACACCAACACAGGATAAATATAAAAGGAATGCGGACGGATTAAGCTAAATATATGGGTGAGGTTGCCAATAATATGAAAGAAATGGACGTTGAACGGCGGGGAAAAGACGGTATAGAAATGGTGTTGTGGTTCAAAGAAATTGTGGAGGAACTGAACAACTTCTTTGCATCAGTCTTCGCATTGGAAGATTAGAGTAAATTTTCCAAAACTCCCAGAGGGCCGGTGGCAGAGGTGGGAATGGTGGCCTTTATCAAGTAGCAGTTGCCAGAAAAACTGAAAGGTCGAAAGGTGTCCAAACCTTCTGCCCAACTGGACTATACCACGGAGTCTGAACAAGATAGCTAAACAGCTAATGGAGGTTCAAGTGAAGGTTTCGAGGAACCAGTCTTGGATTGGGTTGGAAAAGTTTAAAAACCAAACAAAACCAGGTTATAGTCCAGCGGGTGTATTTAGTTTCACGAAAATTTGAAGCACTGTTCCTTCATCAGGTTGCAGTGGAAACGGTGTTCGTGGTAATCTTGCTGGAGTCCACTGCATTCACGGAGGTTCCAGAGAACTGCAAAATAGTTAATGCATACACATGATTAAGAAGGGCATAAGGCAAAAGATGGCAAAATAAGGCCGTTTGGCATGAGCTTTGTCGTTGGTAAGATTTTGGAGTCCATTGTGAAGGCCGAAGTGTCTCAATATCTGGAAGTGCATGGTAATTCGGAAACAGTCAGCATGTTTTCATCCAGGGAAGTTTATGCTTGAGAATTCTGCTAGAATTCATTGAAGAGATAACGAGCAGGTTAGACAAAGGAGAGCTAATAACTGGTGTCTACTCGAGCGTCCAGAAAGACAATAGCACCTCAGGTGACAGGCAATGCACTATCATGGACAGATTATTGGCAGAAGGCAGAGTGTGGGAATGAAAGGATCCTTCTCAGTGTGGCAAACGCTGACTGGTGGGGTTCTGCAAGGGTCAATGTTGGGTACACGAGCTTTCATTGCCTACATTAGTGATCGCAATTAAGGAACTGTGGGCATTCTGGCTAAAGTTTCAGATGATGCAGAGATAGGTGGAGAGGCAGGTAGTGTTGAGAATCCGGGGTGTCTGGAGAAGGATTTCGACAGGTTTGGAGTGGCAGATGGATGACATCATGGGAAATTGTGAGATCATGTACTTCGGTAGGAAGGGTGCAGCCATCAACTAATTTGTAAATAGGCCACAATTCAGAAATCTGAGTGTAAAGGAACTAGTTCAGGATTCTACTAATGTACGAAAACAGACGTTGCAGGAAAAGCTCGTCAGTTCTGGCAGCATTCTGAAGATGAAACAGTGTTATCGTTTTGGGTCCGGTGACCGGTTCTCAAAACTGATGGTAACAGGTTAAATGTCATTTTATATGCAGACGGTAGTGTGGAGAAAGGGTGTAAGTAGTAAACGATACATGGTGACAGAACCCAAAGAGAGAGAAGAGCAGTGTGGCTAACAAAGAGGTAGCTATCGATTCGGGAAGGGGAGTAAAGAACCGTTAATGTAGCTAACAAAACGTAGATTGCAATAGCAGACTATCTATTTGCAAGTCCTGATGTGTGGGTTAGGAGCCTATTTTCAGTCCCTATCGTTATTGGAATCCATATTGAGTCTGGAGCACTGCAGTGCGACAGACTGAAGTGCGAGATGCTGGCTAGGGAAGAGCGAGTTGTGTTAATGTGGCAAGTAACTGGAAGCCAGGATGATTTTTCTTGCGGGCAGAACGTAGATGGTCTGCGAAGAAGTCCCCCAGTTTGTGTTTTAATTTCCCAATGTGGAATGCAGTAAATTCGGTTGCTTGAAGTGCAGGTGAAGTGCTGTTTCACCTGGGCAGGAAATTCTGTCCCTTGGATGGATAGAAAGGAGGAGGTAAATGGGCTGGTGTTACGACACTGTGCTGAGAATGTTGGAAGTGAAGGAAGAGTAGACCAGCGTGTCCAAAAGGGTACGGTCTCTTCATTAGATGGGGAAAGGAGGGGTGTAGAACATGCATCTGGTGTTAGTTTCTCACTGGAGGTAGTGAAAATGGTGGTCGATTGAGGATACTGGTTGGATGATAATTACTTTCATGTCCCTGTTGTCGGAGGGAAGAGAAAGGGTGAGGGCAAAAGCGTAGAAAATGGCTTCGATCCGGTTGAATGCCTATGTCGAACAAGCCTTCTTTTGAGGAAGAAGGTCGACATTTCGGAGGCTCACTTGCTGAAGTTGGTCTCACAAGAACATATGTGATGGAGACAGAGGAACTGAGAAAATGGAGTGGAGTCTTTGCAGAAAGCAAGGTGTGAGCATGTACAGTCCAGGTAGCTGTTGGAGTCGGTGCGTATCAGGAGACAGTTACTTTCGAAATGGAAACAGAGATAGCCAAGAAGAGAGGGGAGGGATCAGAGGTAGACCGGATGAAATTGAGGTATGGTGGAAATTAGATCTACTCCAGTTTACCAAACTGACTGCTCAATGTGGTCTCCGAGAGATTAGGAAAATGGAACAGAGACTAAATGACTGTATCACAGAACACTGACATTCTGCCCACAAAAAAAGACCCTGAGCTTCCAATAGCCTACCACTTCAATGCATGACCCTGTTCCCTGACTAACATGACTGACTCAGGCCTGCTGTAGTGTTCCAAAGAACATCAGCGTAAGCTGAAGACAAATACCTCATTTGTCTGCTCGGGACCTGGCAGCACTTCAGTCTCAATGTCGAAATTCAATAATTTTAGGGTCTGAACTCTCCCATGTCCTTGCTCCCTCCCCAAAACAACAGGCCTTGGAATCATATATTCTGCTATTCCACACTACATGTCACTGGCAGTGTCCTTGGCAAGATCGTTATCTACTCCTTTGTCTGTCCAAATGCTGTTCTCCCTCTGTGGGCTGTGGTCCCCTCTAAATTTAACTCTTTGCTTGGGATACCACCCTATCTTATGTTTTCCAAGCTACCATCAGTTCTGTGCATCATCGCCGGACACGAAAAGTTCATTCTGATGTGTCTTCACAGATGCTGCCAGACCTACTGAGCTTTTCCAGCAATGGCTATTTTTGATTCTGGTTTTCAGTGAACGCAGTTCTTGCGGTTTCTCTTTAGCTACGCTTGAAAGTTGCGTGGCTGGTTAGATAGCAAAATACAGTGTTGGCATCTATTTCGAATTGATTCGAATATAAAAGCAGAGATGTACTGCTCGTGTTATAGAAGGCACTAGCCCGACCACTTTCAGAATATTGTGAGCAATTTTGGGCCTCATCTGTAAGGAACGATGTATTGGCCCTGATGTGTATCAAGATGAGGTTTACAAGAATGATCCCTGGAATGAAACACTTAACATATTTCATCACGTTTGACGACTCTGGGTTGAAACTGAATGGATGAGCGTGGATCAAGATAAAATTTACAGAATACTGAAGGCCTTGAATAGAGGAGATGGAGGGAGGCTGTTCCCATTTGCGGGAAACACTAGTACCCGAGAGCACAGCCTGAGAGTAAAGAAAGACCGTTCAGATGGGATATAAGGAGAGCCTGGTGAATCAATGGAATTCATAGATACAGAAGGCAGTGGAGACCACGTCGTTGCATTCAGTTAGGAAAGAGGCTGGCAATTTCTTGACTGTGAAGGGAATCAAAGATTATGCGTACTTTGAATATGCCTAACAGATACTGTGCATGGAAACGATAATAGAAAATGCTTGTCATGTTTTCTAAAAAAAAACAAAGCTTTTACAATGAAAATCAAACCTCCCAGTTTGGATACTTCTTTTTTCGAGGAGAAAGTGAGGACTAATTACATTAGATTAGTTACAGTGTGGAAATAGGCCCTTCGGCCCAACATGTCCACACCGACCCGCAACCCACCCATTTCCCTACATTTACCCCTTCACCTAACACTACGGGCAAGTTAGTATGGCCAATTCACCTGATCTGCACATCTTTTGGTCTGTGGCAGAAAACCGGAGCACCCGGAGGAAACCCACGCAGACACGGGGAGGATGTGCAAACTCCACACAGTCAGTCGCCTGAGTCGGGAATTGTACGCGGGTCTCTGGCACAGTGAGGCAGCAATGCTAACCACTGTGGCACCATGACTGCACATGCGGGAGAACAGAGCTCAAAATGTGTTGCTGGAAAAGCGCAGCAGGTCAGGCAGCATCCAAGGAACAAGAGAATTGACGTTTCGGGCATGAGGGTACAATTCCTGAAGAAGGTCTCATGCCCGAAACGTCGATTCTCCTGCTCCTTGCATGCTGCCTGACCTGCTGCGCTTTTCCAGCAACACATTTTCAGCTATACTTTTTTCTAGTTTAGTTTAGTTTTTGCTGGGGACCCCAACAAGCCGCTGGAAATAAAAGGAGACTAAATATTTCAGCTAATGGTTCCTGTTTGATCCTCTCTGCGAACTCTCTCTCCTCTAAAAATCTGTGTGTTATTTTATTTTTTTTGCCAAAGCATGTGTTGATCGGATTTTGGAGGAAATCAGATTTGTTCTTTGTTAAGTTATAAGGTATATCATATTGATCTGCCTGGCAAATAGTTGTCATTCTAAAATTTGTTTTCATTTGCTTGCTTTTCATTTGGAACACTGTAAATAAATTATGTTCTGTTTATAACTGAGAGGTTTGACTAACTGCAATGTTCACCGTACGCCTATTTAAAACCTCTAAAAATGTTAGCGTCCTACCACTTGCTTGAAATGTTAAGTGGGGTTCTGGCCTTACCCATCACAATAGTATCGATCGTAAAATTTTGTATTTTTTAAAGACAATTCGATTTGACTAACAGCAGGCTGTAATTAAAACAGCTTTAATTCTTGATACACATAAACGATGCAAGAAAAAAAATGAATGACATACATTTATCTCAATTCCATTACGAAACAAATAATGCATTTTTCAAAGACTAATCATCAACTTTACAATTCCGATAACATCTCAAAAACACACAGTTGGCCACGTGCTGTCTCTCCAGTCCAGAAGAAAGAAACTATCAGCCCCTTTAACGCGTTAAGAAGATGCCTCGCTATCTGAGACAGTCCTCCAGCAGAGAACGCCAGCTTTCAGTTGAGAAGCAGCATAAACCTTCACAATAACTGAAGCCAACTCTAAACTGGACATGGGGGTGTAAAAAGAAACTCTGAAAATCCGTTCCATTCACATAGCTAATCGTTTTGAGTCTTCTGTCAGTTTGCCAGCCATCTTTGACGTTCAAGAGAAGATCAACCAAGGTTGTCCACACTCCCTTCATACTCTTGCTCCATTTGTCTAATCTTAAAAAAAAGAATACCAAGGGATAACTCCAGGCCGTTTGCAAACTGACGGTCTGAAGCAAATAAACTAGCACGACTGTATCAAGACCTCGCGGCAATAGCAACAGGAAAGAATATTTCTCTCTTAAAATCACAGGACTGTCACAGAAACAACCATCGTTGGGTCACTTTGATCACTGTGCCTATAAAATAAAACTCCACCTTTCAGCATGTCTGTGTCAAAGAAACGTTCTGCTTTTCCACAATGATTGTGGCATTTCTGTCTATTAGTTTGCAGTAATTACTCACTGTCGACTACCTCCCAAGTGCCATGAAATTGGATGTCTCTGATCGAGTAGCGAAGAATCTGAACGGGGAGGTTGAGCAGGCAGAAGTCGTAGTGCACAATGGCGCCAGTGACATAGCTAGGAAAAAGGATGAAGATCTAAAAAGTGATTTCAGGGAGTTAGGTTTGAAGCTAAAAAGCAGGACGGGCAGGAAGGTAATCTCATGATTGTTACCAGTGTCACGTGCTGGTGAGGTGAGGAACAGGGAGCAACTGCAGCTGAACAGTGGTTACAGGGCTGGTGCAGGAAGGAGGTCTACGGATAGGTAGGTAATTGTAGTAGCTTCTGGGTAAGGTTAGACCTGTACATCAAGGACGTGTTGCCCTTAAACTGGAGGGACACCAATACCTTGAGTCGGAGATTTCCTCTAGAGCGTCTGGACGGTTGAAACTCTTTTGGCAGTCAGATGATAATCATAGCAACATAACAGAGGAGAGGATAGTTGTTGAACGGGCAGAAATAGAATGCAGAGAGTCTGTTAGGAAGGATACGCAACTGATAGGGAAAAAAAGTTCGGTTAAAGTGGGTCTGCTTCAATTCAAGGGGTGTCAGGAAAAAGAGACATGAAAATATATCATGGATCATTACTTGGAACTACGATGTTGTTGCAATTACAGAGACATGGATTTCACGGGGTGGTGGGGGTGGTGTGTGGGGGGATGGAATGATTGCTGGATGTTCCACGGTTTAGATTTTTTCAAAAAAATCAAGGAGTGGTGTAAAATGGGAGGGAAGTAGCATTGTTAATTGAAGATGATAATGCTGTGGGGGGGAGGGGGGTTGGTTTGTCGACTGAATCAGTATGGGTGGGCGACAATAATAAGAAAGGAGCAGTCAGTTTGTTGTGTGATTTTTTTACAGACCCTCCCAAGAGGACCAGAGAGATGAAAGAACAGATTGGATGGCAGATACTGGAAAGATGCAGATGTAACAGACTTGTTGTTATGAGTGACTTCAAATTCCCCAGTATTGATTGGAATCTCCTTCGTGCTGATGGTCTCGATGGAACCGATTTTTGCAGTTGTGCCCGGAAGGATTCCTGACTCAACGGGTCGATATGTGGACAAGGGGTGGCCATATTGGATGTGGTTCTAGGCAACGAGCCAGCCAGGTCTCACATCACTCGGTGGCATAGCATTTCGGTGAAAGTGGCCACAACTGACTCGCCTTTACAACCAACTGTGGAGTGGGCTAGGAGCAGACAGTATGGGAAGGAATTTAATGGGGGATGCGAAATTGTTCTTTTACGAGACAGGAACTGTGGAATACAAATTAGGAACATTCTATGTGATACACAAAACAGAAATGTGGAGGCCGTTTAAGGAACCCTTATTGTGAGTGTTGGATAACATTGTCCCTCTGAGACAGGCAAAGAATGGTAAGGTGACTCAGCTTTGGTTGGCACGTGAAGAGGAGATTCTCATTACGAGGAATGAGGAAGCTTACTTAATATTGAGGAAGAAGGCACTGGCAAAGCTTAAAAGGGTTACAGGGTATCTCGCAATGAACTCATAAATGGACACAGGTGAGCTAGGAGGAGCCACGGGCAAGCCTTGGTGGGAAAATTGCGGGAACATGCAACGTCACTCTACACTTACGTGAGGAATTCCAGAAAGACCAGAGAGAGTGTCAGGCCTATCAGGTATCGAGGAGAGAAATTGTGCCTGGATTGTGTTGTCATGATGAAGCCGAAGGCTTCTCTAGAGATGAGACGTGAACGCTTGTTGCGGCACTTCAGAGTAACATGTTAGCCAGCAAGGACAAAAATAGAGAGTTAGGAAGGGCATGGAGGGGACATGAGGAATATTTGGCTGGTAGAATCAAGGAAAACACTAACGATTGCAAGAGATATGCCAGGAAAAAAAGAATGGCTACATTAACCTGGGGGGCAGTCAGAGACGCTAGTGGAAAGTTGAGCGTGGAGTGTGAGGAGATAACAGAAGCAATAAATGAATAGCTTTCGTCAGTATTTACACTGGAACATGACAATGCTGTCGAGGAGAAAGATGACATACAAGCTAGTAGACAAGTTGGAATTGATATTCTTAAGGAGGAGGTGTTAGCATTTCTGGAAAGTGTGAAAGTAGATAAGTCCCCTGGGCGGGACGGTATTTATCCGAGGATTCTCTGGGAAGAACGTTAGGAGATTGCAGAATCTTTGGCTTCGATATTTATGTTATCATTTTCTACACGGATAGTGCCAGAAGACTGAAAAATAGCAGACGTGGTCCCCTGTTCAAGAAATGGAGTAGAAACAACCTTCATAATCATCGACCAGTGATCCTTACTTCATTTGCGTGTAAAATGTTGGAAAGGATTATGACAGATAGGATTTATAATAATCCAGAAAGGAATAAATTGGATTAGGGATCGTCAACAAGGCTTAGTGAAGTGTAGATAATGCCTCACAAATCTTATTGTCTTCTGTGAGAAGGTGACCAAACAATTACCTAAGGGTAAAACGATTGATGTTGTGTATCTGGTTTCACTAGGTTACACTCGGTTACAGAGGGACCGAGATAAAAAGTAGATCTGGACTAAGCCGTGGAAAATACAGTTTAATGTAGAAACGTGTGAGGTGATTCACTTTGGAAGGAACAAGGCTTGAAGGCTCGAAGGTTAGAAAAGGTTTGATAATGAGAAAGTGAATATGCTGTATATTCTGGGAAGCATATAGGTAGACTAATTCCCAGAGCCGGACCTGGTAGTTGCAAGGTTAGTGTGGGACGTGAACAATGAGATTGTGGTGCCATTGGTAATGGGCTTTGCATCCTCAGTCTCCACCAGAATCGTACCAGATGACTGGGGGGAGGCGAATTTGTTCCTCTATTCAAGAAAGGGAATTGGAAACTGCCCACTAAATACACACCAACCAGTCTTACATCGCTGTTAAGTACGTTACTGGATAAGATTCTGTGTGATACGGATTATGACTATTTGGAAAAACATAGCTTGATTATAAACAGTCAAAACGGCGTGTGTGGAGCAGGTGATGCCTCAGAAGCCTTATGGATTTCTTTGAGAATGTGATGAGACAAGTTCACAAACGTCGAGCAGTGTATGCCTTGTATATGTATTTCAGTAAGACATTTGACAAGGTTCCTCACATTAGTTGATTCAGAAAGGTAGCAGGTCTGGGAGAAACAGAAGCTTGGCTGTCTGGATACAGAATTGGCTGGCAAAAAGAAGGCAACGACTGGTAGTAGATGGAAGGTATTCTGCTTGGAGGTCGGTGACCAGTGGTGATCTGAGGGGATCTGTTCTTGAGCTTCTGCGCTTTGTCATTTTTATGCATGACTCGGATGAGGAAGTGGAAGGATGGGTTAGTAAGTTTGCCGATGATACAAACGTTGGCGGTGTTGTAGATAATGTTGAAGGCTGTTGCAAGCGACAACAAGACACTCACAGGATGCAAAGCTTGGCTGAGAAGTAGCAGATGGAGTTCAACGGAATGACCGTCAAGTGATTCATTTTGGAACGTCGAATTTGAATGCTGAATGCGGGAGAAAGACTGAATGTTTGGCAGTGTGGAGAAACATGGGTATCTTGGGGTCCATGGACACATGTTGCTGAACAAGCAGAGAGGTTCGTTGAGAAGGCTTATGGTGTTTTAGCTTTCATGAACAGGGGGATTGAGTTTCAGAGCAGCGAGGCTTTGCTGTAGCTCTATAAAACGTTCGTTAGACTACATTAAGAATGTTGTGTTCAGTTCTGGTCACCTCATCATCGGAAGAATGTAGATTTTATCGAGAGTGCGCAGCGGAGATTTACCAGGGTGATGCCTGGATTGAAGGGCTTGTCTTGTGAAGGGAGGTTGAGTGATCTGGGGCTTTTCGCTATTGAGTGAAGAAGGAAGAGAGATGAATTGATAGAAGTGTGCAATGTAATGAGAGAAATACTTAGAGTGAAAAGCTCGAGACCTGTCCTGAGGACAGACATGGCTGCCACGTGCTGTCATACATCGAAGTTGATATGAACAAGGTATCGGGGAGATGTCAGATGTTGGTTCTTTCGTCAGTGAGTTTTTGGTGCATAGAATAGATTGCCAACGGTGGTAGCAGAGTCAGAAATAGTAGGAATATTTAAGCGACTGCTGCCCAAGCACATTGATGGAAGTAAATCGGGGGCGTGTAGTTTCATTTGATCTTAAATTAAGGCGCAACATCGTGGGGCAAAGAGCCTGTACTGTGCTGTGCTGTGCTATGTTCTACATCCTGTGTTCTTCACCATCATTTCCTTCAGCAAAACGCAAAAAAAAGTTTTACATTCAGAGATCTTTTTCCTCATTATGACATTACCATGGAACGGTCCATAAAGAAAAGGCGTGTGCACCCAGGAAAACTACGCAGAACATAATACTCTTTTTCCAATTACATCGTTTCGCTTCTATGTGGTCAGTATTCCTCTATTCCCCGCTGCTCATATATCAATCAATGTACCTCTGGATCTTTGCGTTTGTATCTGCCTCCACATCCGTCTATGTAAAACAAAAAAGCCTCTCAGGTGTGGTTTAAATTTACCAGTTTTTTCCTTAATCCTGTCCAGCTAGTAAATGACGTTTCTAACCTGTGTTTAAAAAAATCACTGACTATCCATTCCCTTCGCGTAACTAATAATTATGCTGTCTTGATTCAGTTTGCCATTCATCGTTCGACATTCAAGAGCAACAAACCAAGGTTGCCCAAGCTTCCTTCATTACGAATACCTGCAAACCAGACAACATCCTGATAGAATGTTTCTATACCCTTTCCAAGACGTCTTCTAAATATCGCCAAACTAATATTGCATGCAGTTCCAACATGATTTGCTCATTATATACTCGATGCCTGGACTGATGAAGTAATGATGCTGCATACCCTCTTGTCTACCTTATCAATTTGTGCTGCCAAATTCAAAGAACTGTGCGCCTGCGCGCCTCGATCCCTCTGCATTTAATAAGAATTCTGCTGTACAGTTTATTGTGTTTTTTTCACCGATCTGAGAATTTATGTTGCATACGTTTCGTCCCCTGTCTAGGTGACATGCTCAGTGCTTGGGAGCCTCATGTGAAGCACTTCTGTGATGTTTCTTCCGGCGTTTGTAGTGATTTGTGTCTGCCGTTTCCGTCTGTCAGTTCCAGCTGTCAACTGCAGTGGCCGGAATATTGGTTCCAGTTCGATGTGCTTATTGATTGAATCTGTGGGTGATTGCCATGCCTCTAGCAATCCCCTGGCTGTTTTCTGTTTGGCTTGTCCGATAATAGTTGTGTTGTCCCAGTAGAAATCATGTTGCTTGTCATCTGAGTGTGTGGCTACGAAGGATAGCTGGATATGTTGTTTCGTGCCTAGTTGGTGTTCATGGATGCGGACGGTTAGCTGTCTTCCTTTTTGTCCTATGTAGTATTTTGTGCAGTCCTTGCATGGGATTTTGTACAGTACATTGGTTTTGCCCATGCTGGGTATCGGGTCCTTCGTCCTGGTGAGTTGTTGTCTGAGAGTGGCTGTTGGTTTGTGTGCTGTTATGAGTCCTAGTGGTCGCAGTAGTCTGGCTATCAGTTCAGAAATGTTTCTGATGTATGGTAGTGTGTTTGGTCCTTTGGGTTCTGGCATGTCCTCATTCCGTTGTCTTTCCCTTAGGCATCTGTTGATGGAATTGCGTGGGTGTCCGTTTTTTGGCGAATACATGGTAAAGGTGTTCTTCTTCCTCTTTTTGCAGTTGTGGTGTGCTGCAGTGTGTTGTGGCCCTTTTGAACAGTGTCTTGATGCAACTTTTTTGGTGTGTGTTGGGGTGGTTGCTTTCGTAGTTTAGGCTTTGCTCTGTGTGTGAGACTTTCCTGTATACCTTTGTGGTGAATTGTCCGTTCGGTGTTCTCTGTACCATCACGTCTAGGAATGGGAGTTGGTTTTCCTTTTCTTCCTCTCTAGTGAATCGGATTCCTGGGAGTGTGGCATTGTTGATCCAGTATGTGTTCTCTATTGCTGTGTTTTAAATGGTTTCACCCATATATCTGACCCAGATTTTGGATTGAATTTAGGGTTAGACTGTTTGTACTAACCTTTGCATTACCGCTTCTGCTATGAGTCCGTATTGATAACAAATACTGATTCCCACGTTTTGCTGTACGCAGTGATCTTCCACGTTCAATTAAGACCGTTGTTAAATATTCTTTAAATGGGTAGGACTGCAGGCGTGGGGATTTAAAAAGAAGCTTGCATTATGACTATTTTCACTTTTCAAATGAATGGCAAAGTCTCAACTGCTTTCTTCTGCCATCCAGGAGAGTAGAAATTTTTTTGTATTTGAGCTTGAGTTTCCTTTTCCCAAAATGATTTTCTACTGGCAAGTCATGCGCTCCCCTCAACACCTCCTTTCTATAACCGACTGTAAATACAACTTGATGCATTTCTGCCCATTTTTAATATGTCTGATATTTGATGGTCTTCATGTTGTCATCAAGGCATCATTTTAAAATAGTAACATTCAGGGATGCATTCAGATTATTTTTCTGTTCACACTTTTTCAGATAATTGACTCAAATTTCTATCCTTGCTTTGCTTTCGTCAGTTAAATTCTCTCAGCTAAAGATATGCACTTTGTCATCCAC
Organism: Chiloscyllium punctatum; assembly: GCF_047496795.1. Classification (NCBI taxonomy): domain Eukaryota; kingdom Metazoa; phylum Chordata; class Chondrichthyes; order Orectolobiformes; family Hemiscylliidae; genus Chiloscyllium; species Chiloscyllium punctatum. The sequence continues at coordinate 4,483,137 of NC_092789.1, read as the reverse complement.
AGGTTCATTTTTGTCTCAAACCTTTGATTGAACGTCGTGTCTGTCAAATCTATTTTAATCATTTTAAACTGTATTGTTTGATTTCTCCTCCTTTTTCAACTGGTGACTTTGTGACTTTTACCACACAGTCAGGATAATTCCCAGAGTATAATTCCTGCAATAAACCTGATCCCGAATTTTACACTCGTATTTAAAAAACGGAAAGCAAAACTCCTCCTGTGACTATGTTATATCATTACCAAGGATAAATTGTATATCTGGTGTCAAGATTTTTTCCAGTAGCCTGCTACCAGAGATCCATTTTTAACTGGACAATCCACGCTCATCGGCCATCATGGAACACATTTTGTCTCACCATGAATTCCACATACTGTGACGTTTTCAGACAATAATCATACTGTGTTACAAACCTCCCCACCTCGCAATGTGAAATATTAACATAATGACGGATCTCTTAATACTGTAACTTCTTTGTCTGTATTTCCTGACTTATGTGAGTAAACGTTACCTTCGCATATAAATGGTGTTCGAAGATCTGGCACTTCCTCCTGACATAATGTCGACGACTTTATTGCACTGAAAACTCCGGAGCTTTTTAACTTCAATTTCCCCGACATGGGTTTCCATCCCACTTGGTTGTAAGCTACCTTGAGTATCTTAACCGAAATCGACGGTTCCCTTACCACGTGAGGATTTCTCTTTTCCCAAAGTTCTAGTCCTCACGGACTGATTTTTTTATTGGAAGTCAAAATTTGATATTTGATCCAGTTCAGAATCATCAGCCATTTCACCTGCTAATCTTCGTTTTTATTTAACTTTTTGCTATTCTGCATGAGCTGCAATTACCGCAGGAAGGGAATTTTCGATTTCTTCCAAAGTAATTATCTAATATCGTCATTCGTTTGATCGATTGTATTGCCCTTTCCCGTTTTGCAAAATTGTTTAGCTTCACCTTTGGAAATTGTGTCGCTCCCGCAGCACAGACCCGCTCCCCCGCCCCCGACAGTGCAGTGCTCCCTTATCACTCACTCTTTGACAGTGCAGGTCTACATCAAAACTGATCTTCCAACAATGCAGTTACCCCACAGAACTGCCACCCCCAAACCCCCAAGCTTTCTCAGCAGTTACCCTCCAAGTGAAACTTCTTCACCCAGAGAGTAGTGGCTGTGTGAAATGCTCTGCCCCAGAGAGTAGTGTAGGCCCAATCCCTGGATCCATTTAAGAAAGAGTTGGATAGAGCTCGCAAAGATAGTGGAATCAAGGGTTATGGAGATAAGGCAGGAAGAGGATACTTATTAGGAATGATCAGCCATGATCATATTGAATGACAGGCTAGAAGGGCCGAATGGCCGACTCCTGCACCTATTGTCTATTGTCTATTGAGAAACACTCCACCCATAGTACACTTGGTGAGATCCTTTCCAGAAAACTATGTGTGGTTGTTTCTTCCAGGACGAAGAAGAATGTTATGGCAAATTAAACAGTACCATCAACGGTTACCAGAACGACTCATTGTATGGCAGAACTGATAAGGGAAGAGATATTTGACAGTTTAGGACTCGGTTCACCGGCTTTCATAGGAATGATCGAACCGAATCTTATGAAATTTTGTTGGGACACAGCAGAGGACAGGAAGTGTGTTATGAATGATGAACAGTCGAAAATCAGGAAGTAAATGACTAAGGATATTTGGCTAAGCATTTGGCACTGAGATAATGAGAACTATTTTGACAAAGAATGTGGTCAGCTTGTGGAATTCTGTGTCAGGAAAAGCATTAGAAGCCGAAATATTAAACTACTTTTAACTTAAAAAAATGATTTAGATAACCTATTTTAGAAGATTGAGATCAAAGGGCTAAGGTGAGATAGTAGGAAAAGTAGAATGACATGGATTGATAGCCATGGTCTAATTGAATCTTGCAACTTCTGGAAGGTTTGAGTAGCCTCCTTCTGCCTATAGTTTCAATGATTTTACATTTGTGGATGATGTCAATAGAGGTGGGAGATGATTGGCTTTAACAGAACGTGACTACATTCTTTGAACTTCCAGCCAGCGTAGAGTCTTCAAAGGATTTCCACTGACCAGCAATGACTGACGTCATTCTGAGACACAAGCTGAACTTCCATGAAAGATGTTCAGTCTCAACTCATCTCTCCAGTGCAATTCTCTTCATCTTCCGACAACGTTTTCCAATTGCAGGTGGATCTGAAAGCTCCGTCTGGATATCATCCGACCATCAATGACTTGTATCTGCATGGGATTAATGGCTTGGCCAATGACATTTTGCATCTGTTTGTTCGGGAAGGAGAGCGGCCAAGTGAGAGATGGGAATTGATGTAAAGTGGTTATAATTTTTCTTTGCTTTATTCTGATCTGGCCCCATGCGATGTATTCCCGCGATTGTGTCTCTGCCAGTGTTAATGTGTAGGGTGCAAGGACTGTACCGAACCAATACAGGGGCGAGATTCAAGTTTTAGATTTAGGATACTGTGACAAAGATTGCCAATTGTCAATGTCTTCAGTGGTTTGCTGATCTCAAATGATATGAAGAAAATTGACTATAAATATACAATTTTTTATATTAGCAACTGAGGAGTCTCCGATGGATCATCCTCTGTACACTAACTACTGAACACTGTGCATGCAGCTTTATCCTGGGCTCCAGCGCTGATGTACCGATCAGGGATATTGTCTGTGACCTGCATGTTTGGCGAAATGTCCCAACTGTTAATGGTTAATCTAACAGCATAAAAAACTCTCTTCAATGTGGATGGACTGCAAATGCTTATGGATGCCAACGATTGTGTGATCACTTGATGACCTCCCTAGATGATCGCACTTCCGTTCAGCTTCAGAAGCAAGGTCCCACATCTTCATGAATTCCGATTGCATTGTTATAAATATTGGATCAGAAGTGCTTTTATTGTTGCTTAGAAATGACAGGGTGGAACCTGAAACTGCTCCCCCTGAGGTAGAGGGTCAATAGCGGCCTCTGTGTGCTGTCATATTATGTCATCAATGCGTTCGCTATTTCTCTCAATCAGGACACAACTCCCAAACGTCTTGTCATTATGTCACAGGGAGGTCTGAGTCACCTACTAAACTGGCAGCATTCCCCGGCTCACAGCAGATGGCGAGGCCCGATTGGTATGTCAAAGATTCCTTTGGGAATCGATCAGGATTTCTGAACAACAATTTCCAATGTGTCAACATTGGAAAAGCGTTTTTTTTTTCCTATGGCTTAACTACATTTGTGAGAATCATAAATGGGTGCATTTAAATTTGTGGCTGTATTATTTGGGTCACATGCTACAAAAATTAATATCCCGCTCTTGCTATTACTTGGATCCTGGGTAAGTTTCTCAATCAGTGAGAAAACCGTGCCTCACTGCAAGAAAACTCTTGTCATTTACAGTCGCACCTGACTGGGGTGAGTGTGCTTTGGGGAAGCATTGGAGTCCAACTATGAATTGTTTGTGCTGTGGCCAGCACGCAGCCTGTTTACTATATCATGATCCTGCTCACTGGGTGTTTGCCTGATCAAGACCATAAATAATCTCATCATTCCCACTGATACTTGACTGAGTCCTGAGCCAAGACCATGACTGAACCAATCCAGCTCTCAGTTACCTCCACGTCAGTGCCCATCTCCTGCTCGCCTTTAACCTACTGTCGTGTAAAACACCTTGGGGGGTCTTGGGCAAATGTTGCTCCACTTCTCTCTTGGCCACACTCATGATACCAGTTTCCATCAACTGAAGATCATCAAAACTGATCAGTCACTCTCGAATTCACACAATGCGCTATTGTATCACCTTGATGTGCTACTGATGGATATGCAGTCCTTGTCGACAATAGGATCCTACCGTTATGCTCAGATCAACCCATGATGGCACACTCTCATTGAAATCACGAATATGCACTTTGCGCGAAGTGTTGTTAATTCCTCTGCAAGTTTAATTTCCTCTGACCTCTGTCTTTCTTTCTCTCTTTCTCTGCCAGTCTTTCTGGATTGCATTGCGTCTAATTCCCTTAAATACTTTTCACACATGCATTCCTTTCTTTCTGGATTTACTTTTTGATTAAATGATTGTTGGAAGATGCTGACTCTGATCACAAATTGAATGCTCTCATGATTTACTTACTTCAACTACGCATCGATTGTGGATACGAAATTTCGTGACACCCAGCAATTTGTTGTTAATACATTATTATTATCAAGCCTGTAATACTCATACTGAAATTTGGAAGTTTAAAAATTTCAAAGCTCTACCGCACAAAGTCTAATCCCGTACATTCTTCTGCATCGTTCTACCTCTTCATTATCTCTGGCTGATCCATGCTGTTTTCTTCCTCACTATGCCTTTTAGGGTTTTACAAATTGCTGGTAACGACGTCTTGTTTTTAACGTACCCAATAAATCTTCTGTAACAACGTCCATATTCAACTCTTTTATCGCCAAACTCTTGTCGAAATCGCCAATTGAAACCTTGTTGGATTTTTCTGTTCTTTATTGCAATAGCACACTGGCCCACCCACAAACATTCACATCATACTATCCTGATCCATGCTTCAACTTCAGCATCTTAGGCACACGCCTGTATTTAAAAGAACAGACATTCAAAGTTTTCATCTCAGTCAAATAATTTCCGACCCCTTGCTCCTTTTTCATTGCCTCGCTCCCTTCCTCAGATTCCACTTTCTCGATAGTTATTTGAAAATTTCATTGAGGTACTGAGCGGGAAATCCAGGCCTGCCATTCCCGAGTGCGCCACAAATGGTAATGATTTTTAAAAACATTCTCATAATATCGTGCTATTTTGATCCAAGGTGACAGACAAAACGGAGGAGGTTCATGTTCCTAAAAAATGTACTTAATGGTAAATCGAATCTAATTACAGGAAGCCAATAATAAATCATTGGTTTAAAACTTACAAACAAAAAGAAGAATTCTCATGTAGGCCGGACTGCTACACACAGATGAAACAAGCGTGGCTGTTATGAACTATTAGGAAATTGGGCAAGCAATTCAGTAAATTCGGATTATAGGATCAGACGAGTTGGTTCTCGAGCTTCCTTTTTGGGATGAAGTTTGTTTATTGGTTTACAAGTAGCACAGGATGTCGAGCACCCCATTACTGACAGTCTCTGTTTTAGTCATTGAAACTCACAACTCAGAGCATCGGCTACTAAGAAGATAAATTGCTTAAATTTGTTAAGGTGGGCTGTAATTCAGGGAAGGGTTGAGCTCCTCAGCTTCCGAGGCCTAATCCTTTCTGTGGAGCTTATTCAGTGGGCCAAACTCTGCAGATATGTTACAAGTAATCATATTGTTACTGGTAATATAAGGCGGTTGGGATCGACATCTGCTCCATAAAATATCCGGTTATTATTACAAACGAAATCTTTACTCATAAACAGCTTTCTAGCTCTAGTTCATCTGCAAACTCCACTTCTACTAGTGCGAAACAGCAACTGTATAGAGAATGTTTCCGGTGAGCACCAGGTTAATTGTTTTCAAAGCATCAATTAATCCACGAGCAATCATAAACATTAAAACAGTTGTGCACCCTCCATGATCCTATACCGATGCCTCAATTCCCCCTTCTTCCTAGAAATAAATATCTTGATTTTTCCAGTTCTTTTTTTCTCGGGGAAAATTCGTCATATGTCACTTTCTCCGTAGTGGCAATTTTAACATCGGTTAAACTGGTAATTAACTACGAACAGATGCATCTTAGAGACCAGCACAGAACAGCACAGGATACTTTGGACTCGCAGCAGTGGGAAGGGTTCCAAATACCCGGAGATGGAGAAGTAAATGAAGTCATTCAGTTTGTTGCTTGTAATCTCAGGAAAGTTTCACTTATTATGGAGAATGTTGATGCATTACTCTGTGTGGAGACATGTGTATTTTTATGTCTACAGACCCTTATAGATACCTGTTCTTGTACATGAAATTGGCTTCATGGTGCAACTGCAGAGTTGCTGAAAAATCTAGCATGTATGCCGTGACCCAGACCAAGTTCAGATAGCAGTGGAAGAAAGTGCTGAACTATGTATTTAATCTCACGTCAAATGAATTAAACTGTGAGAAGATGCAAAGTATTTATCGTTTCTGAAATCCGACTTCTCGTTGTGTGCCTCATTTTTTTTCACATTGCTAAGCAACCATCGTATACCATTAAAATGATGCAGAGTCTGTCTTCAGTTGATTTTGCATCAAGTGTCCACTTGTACACATACTATGTCACAAGCAATGCGAAGTCAAAATGCATGAGAATGTCTCTCTGCATTGTTAGGATTAAAAATATCTTGAAAATAGACCAGTAATAGCGAGTTCTGAGAAGAAGTGCAGCTTAGTTGATGTTTTGGATGTAGGTTTGCTCGCTGAAATGGAGGATCGTGTTCAGACATTTCATCACTATACGAGATAACATCTTCAGTGAGCCTCCGGATGAACCCATGGCCCCTCACATTCATAATCTTGCTATCTGGAAGACCAATTTACAGATTGGCCAAGAAGCTACACCTTGGCCTAAAACACTTAGTAGCAGACTCACGTCACTCAAACCATTCCATCCAAGAATTTCGGAGGATACCAAGATAAAAGATGGTGAGATAATGGTCTCCTTTGACGTAACAGCCATGTTGATATCCAGGAACATCCACCTGGCCAAGGAAACACTAAGTACATTATTAAAACAACCAAACACACATACACCAAACATCATCAGCTTCATCAGCACGGTCAGTACCGTCAAGTTAGTGATCCTATGCCTTATCAGCCATTCACATTCAACAACAAAACTTACAGACTAACCAACAGAACACCAAGTAATCACCGATGTCAGGGTTCTTAGCAGAGGTTGTAACGCAGAGAATCGAACAAACAGCTCTGCCAACCACCCAACCCAATCTTCGGGTCCATTACCTGGATGACACCTTTGTCATCACTAAACAGAACAAATTGGAGGAAACCTTCAAGACCATCAGTGATATTCTTACTGGCATAAAATTCACTAAATAGGAAGGAAACAACAATAAACTGCCTTTCCTGGATGTCGCAGTAGAGCGTACAGCCAATGGGGAACTTTAAACCAACGTCTAGAGGAAAGCAACACAGACAGAACAAATATTGAACTACAGAAGCAATCATTGCAATATCCACAAACGAACATGGATTATAGTACTACTTCAACGAGCCACCACACACTGCAGCACAGAGGAACTACGCACAACAGAGGAAAATAACCTATACAGTGCATTCAAAAAGAACACATTCCGCCTATTACTCAGCAATAAACCTAAACAAATAAACACAACGCATCCAGAACCCTTCGCCACGCTCCCCTACATCAAAGATATCTCGAAAATGACTGCAAAACAACTCAGGCCCCTCGGCATTTTGGCAGCCGACAAACCAAACAACAGACGAAAACAGCACCTAATGACCTTGAAAGACCCTGTACAGACAACAAGCAAAACTAATGTCATTTACAAAATACCTTGCAAGAACAAACAAACACTACACTGGAGAAGCCGGCAGAAAATTTGCCACCAGGATACATGAACATCATCTAGCCACAAAACGACATAACCCACTCTCGCTAGAATCCTTACGGATGGGTGAGGAAGGGCACCACTTCGAATGGGGTAAAACATCCATCCTAGAACAAGCAAAACATAGACACGCACGAGAATCCCTAGAAGTATGGCATTCCAACCGGAAGTATATTAACAATCATATTGATTTGGATCCCACTTACCACCAACTGAGAAAAAGAACCGGAGGTGACATCACCATATCAAATTACGCCACCACAGGAAACGGCATGACCAACCCAAGGGAACTCAAATATATAGATAGAAATCGAGCTGCACCACCAGTGCTTCATCTGGAGGCTCACTGATGATGTGACCTCTAATGGTGATGAAACATCTGAAAATGAACCTTCTCTCTCAGCGACCAAACCTACATCCACAGATCAATAATGATGAATTGTTAACAGTTAATTCGATAGGATAACGACCAAGTGAATAAAGTGGAAATGTATATGAGAAGCAGCCAGAATGCGAGAGCAGCTTATTTTGACAGAAGAATGACCGTGTGATACTACTGCATGTTGCTGTGGGAATTGTCCTGCTTTGCCATTACACAGACCCTCTTTCGACAATGGAATGTCCGTGAATTTAGTTTGTGACTTGCTGATAGCTCACAATTAATTCTCACCTCCCAGCTGTTGATAATGCGTCATTAAGCCACAGAAACATCATTAAAGTCTTATGGGTAGTGATTTGATTAAATTTTGTTCAGAGATGCAATTTTCTCGGAAGTTGGCAAGGCACAAAAAACGCCTTTGCCATTCGTCAGACCAAATCTCAAATATGTGTGGTTCTTCCTGCATTTGGACATTGAGTCGTTCAGTACAAATGTGCTAATTAAAAGCTCTGTGGTTCACCAGCGGTTCTGACTGCACTTGCGAAATGAAACCACTCAGGCTTGGCTGATTCTCATAAATATTCCCTTCTATAATGACTGGAAAGACCAACACTGAATGATAAATTCCAAGGCGGAGTTGTGCTATCTTTGCAAATATCTGCTACATTGCATTTTATCCGAATTGACATTTAAGGATCTTTCAATGTGGAGTTTTTGCGGTGCTCCATCAATGCTTAACCGAGATACTGTGGAGCCACCACAGTATTGACTCTTTCTACAATGTGGCATTCCCTCAGTACTGACCCTCCTACAGTGTAGTCCTCCTTGAGGCAATCCTGCCTAGATGGCGCTTGATGAGCGCTGACTCTCCATACGTGTGGGACTGCCTGAGCACTGACCATCCAAGAAAATCCGCTCCTGAAGGACTGACCCTCCGACAATGCAGGGAGCCTTCAACATCAAGCCCCACATTGAACATACCTCTCCTGTGGTAACAAATTGAAGTGTGATGGTCCCTCAATAGTGACGCTATGACAATAAGTGCCTCATATTGTACGGAACACGTGATGCTTCCCTCAGCACATACACACTGACAATATCCTCTACCTTGTGATTGACCATGTGGTGGCATCATTCTTCCGTAGAACTATCCCCGGGAATGCAGTCATCCCTCAGTACTGACCTAGATTATGAAACGTAGTTTTGTAAGTAGTTTCGAGCACTTTATAGATGACGTTTCTCATATTGGACAGAATTTGAAAATGATTGCTCCTCAGAGATAAGTGTTAGGATCCTAGCACTTTCTGATTAAAATAAACGATTTGGAGATCTGTGAGATGGCAAAATTTTGACATTTTGAAATGATAATAAGCAAGAGGCGAATAGTGAATTTTGACTATGCATTTGACAGACATTGTTATGTTGTTCAAATAGGAAGAGACATGGCGAATGAATTTGAGTGCAGAGAAATGTGAGGTAATATACTTTGCTGGAAGAAAGATGGAGAGAACAAACATGCTCAAATTTACAAAGTTGAGGGCAGTACAGGAACAGAGGGACCTCGCCGTTCGTGGACATGCTTCTGCAAAGATGGCCCAGCAATTTGGAAATGTTCGTATGACAGATTAAAATATCACTGCATTCCTTTCTCTCACTGTACGGATTGTTGTTTTGTTTCTCTCGGCGCACTTGGCGATTAGCTCAACCCTTATTTCTACCTGCTGATGAATGAGAAAGAAAATAGGAACAATTTAATTAAAGGAGTTCGATTTGGTAATCAAGGTTAAGGCTGCTGACTACATGGTCAGGGGGTATCTTCTGTTCCAATGATCCTGCAATGCAGTGAGGCAGAAATGCAGGCCAAGAACTCAGAGTTTAATTCCAACCTTCGCCAGTAATGGTTCGTGACATTTGGTGGGGCATCCACAAATAACTTGCAAGAAGATAGTAGCAAGGATTTATCATTTCTCTATTCACAACTGGCACCGTCAGTTGCCTGGTCCTTTAGCATGCTAAAGGTGGAGTCAATGCCCACCATAACTGAGTTATAATAAAACATTGAATCTTTTGTTTGTTCATGTAATACCCACTCTCGAAGTCCTGTGCCTCACATTTACACTGGGTAGAGATCGGTGGAGGCTGGTAATAACATTTATTTTGCTATTCATGTTATTGATGATCACAGAGGGCTTCACTCTTGATAGACTCAAGCAACTACGTATGACGGTATGAGATGAGAATATAATGCAATGTGAAAAACGAATGCAAAGAATGCTGGAAAAAATAACCTTAGCTGGTCTGGCAGCGTCCCAAGTGAAAGAGAAACACATCACATTTCTAGGTCCATTTCTGAACTAACTCACAGGAAAGACAGGTTAGTATGAAAAATGAACACTGGTTTTATCTCTCTTGATCTCTCACCATAGATTCTGCCAGAGCTGCCCAGTTTATCCATTGGCATTTGCTTCACATTTCCAAAATAGGTACCAAAAAATATCCAGACGTTAGTGTGTTGATATATGCAAGGAATCGATGAAAATGGACGGGATGGAGAAAGAATGAGACTGCTATTCCATAATGCTTGCCTCCGTTATTAGGCTTCATTGCATCACTGTCTGATATCTCTTCATTTCATCAGACCCTCTGTACCTCTAGCATCGGTCGCTACAAGAAAACACTTCTGACATGTCTGCTCCTCAGGATCTGGAGTGCCTGAACATGATGGGAGCTTTCGTAAGTGGATTTGCTCTCAGCAGTCAAATTCCATGCTGAATTCCTCCTATCGTCGTTCCTGCTGTACTTCAAACCACACTTGACATGGCTCTGTGCTCTTGAGTTCAATATCTGAATATTTATCATTGACTAGTCAAATTTCTTTTCTGTATTTAATATGTGAGCAACAGCAGGACGTTTTGTTTTTCAGTTTCTGTCTATAAGACCATAAGAGGCAGAGGGAGAATTAGGCCATTCAACCGATTGTGTCTGCTGCAACATTGAAATAGGTCGTGTTTGATCTACTCATCCTTAACACTACTTCCTTTCCTTTACCCAAGATTCTTAATCCCCTTATTAATTGAAAGCCTACTTAAATGAATCAGCTGCATAGTCTTCCGCGGTAATGAACACTGCATTCACCTCTGACTGAAAATATCCCTCCACATCTCTCTCAAATGAATGAATTCCTTACCCAAAGGTGATACCCTCTAACCCAAACTCTCCTCAAAGGGGGAACAACCTTTGCACTTTTACATTGTCAAGTCAAGGAGGAATGTTGTGCGTTTCCATTAAGAGTCACTAAGAGTCTAAACTCCAATGACACCAGGCTGAACACAACTCAACCTCATCTTATTTGACAGTCCCTCTCTACATGGGATCATCGCAAGTGAATCTTTGTTCTGCCTCCATGCCAATGTCTGGGTGGCATGTATTTCATTGTTACGTGGCAGTACTGTAATCTCCAGGGCGGTGGAGGAGAGTGAAGTTGAAGGAGAATGCCCCACACTCCTGCCACTCCGTGTAGCTTAGATCACTGTGACTGACTGTTTCAGAAGTAAAGTTCTGTGCAGCATTGAAGAATGCATTCAAGAGGAAGAATGGACGATTATTAGGATTGACTCTGCAGGCAGGACTGGGAGGGAAAGGCAGGACAATCATTCATGGGAATCGAATTGGAATGCGGGCACAAGTGGCCAATCGGCTTCTAACTATGGCACAACATTCTGTCATTCTAAATATAATTCTCTCTCTTATCCTATGTCTACCCTTATACTGTGGCAATGACAACAGAAGCAACAAACTGAGAGCATGTACAGAGAATTAGGTTGATGCAACGGGAAGTGCTTCCAACACTCGTGAGATCCCACTGGGAAAAGTGACCAGCAGGAAACTGTGCTTGCAGCGAAATGCAATCCCTCCTCGATTGTGTCGCTGCCAATGAGAGACTCGAACTCAGTTTTCTGTATTAGTGTGAATGAAACTCCTTGCATTCATCGGAATTTCTGTTCTATTTTCATATCTCATGGAGAAACTCACATATTCACACAGCAACGGAAGATGCTCTTCAGCCCATCAGGTCCTTATTCTGAAATGATGACCATTCAGATTCTCCCACAAGTGAAAACAACCTCTCTACATGTACCTTATCAAGTCTCCTAAGAGTCTTGCATTTTACAAGAAGGCTTCATGTCATTCACCTAATTGCTATTAAGCACAGGCCCAAACCAACTTAGCCTCTCCACTTTTACCCTTTCAAGTCCGTCAGAACCTTTCATGTTTCAATAAAGTGCCATTGTATTCTTAAAAGCTGCAACGAGTTCCGGCCCAAACGCAACTCCTCTTTGTAAGAGGGGACAGAGATCCAATCTTGTGATCTGGTTGGTGCCTGTCGTGAGGTCGAAGTGCTGGTGTTCGCCAATGATTTTACGATGTTCTGCACCATCCCTGACTCCTCAGTTACTGATGCAGTCCACATTCAAAGCAAAAAGATCTTGCCCGTACAGAGGCTTGAGCTGACTGGAGGCAAGACAAAATCACCCTGCACAAATGCCAGGAAATAAGCTCCTCCAATAAGAAAGAAAGTGAGGAATGCATATACTGGAGATCAGAGTCAAGTAGTGTAGTCATGGAAAAGCATAGCATATGAGGCTGCAAACTAAGAACAGAGATGTCGGCTTTTCAGGCATAAGTCCTTCATCAGGAATATCTCAATCGTGATCAGGGGTTTATCCCTGAACATCGACTCTCCTACTTCTCTGATACTGCCTGACCTGCTGTAATTTTCCAGTGCTACACTTATTACCTTCAAACAGAGACAATGTAATCACCGATCCTTGAAGTTCAATGTTGAACTTCCGACACTATTTGTTAATTTTGCTATTTTGTTGTAAGAAAGACGTTCGTAATGAACTTTTAATTATATTTCCTTATTTTTCTTCTTTATATATAAGATGTTCTAATTAGACACCTCTGTATCTAAGATGGCGCTGGGGATGGTGACATTATACACTTCTCACTTTGTTTCTCTGTGAACACACTTGACAACAATTTCCCATTATAAATGGAGTCTACTTTCTAATTCTAGTTTCTCCCAACTGCGTTTTGGGAAGTGAGCTCATCAGACTCACAATCCTTTGAGAGAAGCAATTATTTCTCATCTCAGTTTTTAAACTATCTCTTTTGACTCTGTATGGCATCCCTCTTGGTCGAAATTACCCCACGAAGAAGGAATCAATGTCAACTTTATCAGTGCCCATTTTACGAAACATATCTCAATCAGATTACGACTCATTCTTCTGAACTCCATCATGAGGTTCTAGTTCAAGCCCAAGCTACTTCCACTCCATTTGTTACAGCCTTTTCATGTCTGGAAGCAACTTGGTGTATCGCCTCTCAACTGCCTCCAGTGCCACCACGTATTCCATCAAGAAAAAATTGCGAACTTGGACACACAAGTCCAACTGTGGTCTCACGAAATCTTTACAATTGTAATGACAATTTGTCTTTATATAATTCAGTCCGTTTGCAGTAAAAGCCAGGCTTCAATTTTCCTTTCTTATTATATTCTGCATTATGTCTCAGTGGTTCAGGAGGCCAACAAATTAAAGGACCCCAGGTATTTCTTAGGAATCACCAACTGAACGAGAATAAACAGGAGGAGTCCGTGGAGGAATTGGAAATTATATATGTTCATATGTCAGCGAGGGGTTCCATGAAGATGTGACAAATAGAAGTGACAAAGGATAGATCCTTTCGGGGCGAGGTGTGTAGGCTTTTCGTATTTGAGTAAACCATTTAAGAAGATATTAAACTACATAGACCAAACTTCAGAAAAGGTTCGAACATGAGGGTGACACCTTTGCGTTTGGAAGGGATTTGGATCATCACACAAGCATGGTGGTACGACACATAGCCGCCGGTATGCGATATAGAATCAGGATAGACCTAGGAGATAGAATGAAGGTTCCTGCATAAGCCCCTATTGATAATATCGACTCTCTTGTTCCTCAGATCTACATGACCTGCTGAGCGTTTCGCCAGCACCATATTTTACCTATTTACAGAGAGAATGGCGGGATACTGCTTCAAAGAACGATTGCTAATTGGGTATGGCCTGAGCTTTAAAGCAGTGAGATTCAATCTCTCCTGTATCCTCATCAATGATGGTCTGTAACAGTACCAGGAAACCAATGAGAGGTGGCAATGTCTTTCTCAATCTCCGCTCTGAACGCCTCAGAGTCTTAGTGACGGCTGTGGTGAGACAAACTATCCACATGTGAACAGCAAGAGATTTCTACCATCGATAAATTGATGTGCATGTAAGGTATTTCTTCAACCTAAACTGACAGCAAAACCGAGAGGACGGACACTTTCGTTAAACATTCACCTCTGAAGAGGAACAGCCTTGCTGCTAGTCTCCATCCTGTCTGCCACTCTTCAGTGAGCTGCGGGAGCTGAGGTGTCCTTGGGCTTTGTCCAACAGCTCACTTTCTTTTGGTGGGGACCGTAGTCAAACTCTTTGATATTCAACGTCAAAATCTCATCAAATTGGTTCTTCAAACAGTGCAGTGTACATTGTGTAGCAGGTGTACAATGAACCAGGACAAACAAATCCATAAAAAGCCATAAACACATACTAGGTTCAGAGCGGCTTCAGGTCTTTGGAGTTTTACTTTTGGCAGGTGGAGCTCAATTTCGGAAAATCAATTAGTTGTATTTCTGTAAGCCAACTTAGGGCAGGAACTACACTGGTGGTGGGACATCTAGGGTTGTTGTCGAATAAGTTCAGGGACACAGTTCCATGAAAGTGATGTCACGGATAGACGGTGGTGATGAAATTGCTTAACACGCATTCACCTTAACATGCAGGCCGAGGAGTTAATCCCTTTTGTCTGTAAATGATTAGTAAATGCGGATTGGCCGCTGACTCCATGAAAAGAGTACCCGTGCTCCAGTCAGCTCATTGCGACTTTGAGGAGCTCAGAGAGAAAATGCAAAGAGCAATGTTTACTCTCATGTGTTTTCTGATTCTGGCTGAGCCGATGACTGCTTCTGCTTCAGTGATTGCGAGGGGTTTCTTTCCAGGTGGGTGCTTATCAAAATAGTCTTACGGAAGAGCAAGTAAAGGCCATTCGGTTCTTCAAGACCTACGCCCTTTCATATCGATGACTGTAACATGGATATGATGGGCTAATTAGTAACAAATGGGACGCTATCAAACCAGTGCAAGGGGATGCATTTGGGCAGGCCCAGTAAAGCAAGAGATATAGATTGCGAGGCCGATGGGAAATCATTGATGATCACAAGGAAACTGGTGTACATATTCACCGACGTCATAAGATATCCGGACAGGCAGATCAAACCTTTAAGAAGGTTCATATGATACTTGCCTTTATTAGCTGAGTTGCAAACTTCAAGAAAAGTGATGCTGAAACAGCATAAAATATTGTTCAGTCCAGAGTGATTATATCGTGTGCAGTTCTAGAATATACATCATATGAGATTTGTAATTTTACTGAAGAGGGTGGGGAGCGGTTGTGGGGATTTGCCAGGGCTGGGTATTGTTAGATTACCTACAGTATCGAAACAGGCCCTTCAGCCCAACAATTCAACACCGACCCTCCGAACAGTCACCCACCCGGATCCATTTCCCAATGTTTACCCTGAACTAATACACCAAATACTATGGGAAATTTAGCATGGTGAATTCACCTGACCTGCACATCTTTGGATTGTGAGAGGAAACCGGAGCATCCCGGAGGAAACCCACGCAGACATGGGGAGAATGTGCAAACTCCACACACACAGTCACCCCGAGGCTGGAATGGAACCCAGGTTCCTGGTGCTGTGAGACAGCATGCTAAGCACTGAGTCGCCGTGCCACCCCATAGCTTTTTGACAGTCTCAGCTTTTTTTTTTCCTTTCAGAGAAGGAGATTGCGAGGGGATGTGATTGAGATGTATAAATTTATGAGAGGCAGAGATAGGGTAGACAGGTTAAATGCTTCATTGGTGGAACAATGATTCGGAAGCACAAGATATCGGTAACGGGCAGCAATTTTAAAGTAGATGTGAGGAAAAAAGTTTTCATTCAGAGTGTGGTGGGAGTCAGAAAATCAATGCGTCAAAGGTTGGGAGAGCGAAAACCCTCCAGAAGAGATGCACATGAATTGAACTTGATTCTGATTGGGGAACTCTGGAAACTGCAACAATACACATCAGGTCCTGGACTGTTGAGCTAGAATGGGAGACTTAATCTTTCAGCCAGCACAGTGCTTTTGGAATGAAAGTTCTTTCTGCTTGTGCCATTACTTTACTGTGATCCAATTGTTCTCTTCTCCTTATCGCTGGGTAGCAAGACAATGGGAAAATTGTAAAGCATTCTGATTTGCATATATATCAGTGATAGCAGGCATCAGGATTGATCGTCTCGACGGATGCGTCAATAATGTCTCACTTTCTCTTGCCCAGATTTGAGCTCCTTTTGTACAATAATAAACGGACTGTGCAGACAGAATACCTGTGCTCCAGGAGAATTTCGCATCCGTGTGGCTTGCCGCGACAATTTGGTTTGCTGTAAAATGTAATGATGGAGACATTAAGAATTGTCCCACATTTATGCCACTCTGAGCCTGCGACTGATACTAACTGTATTCCCTGTTGTTCTGGTTCAGATCCACTGCATCGATTTAATCACCTCTAAATGATTACATT
Organism: Chiloscyllium punctatum; assembly: GCF_047496795.1. Classification (NCBI taxonomy): domain Eukaryota; kingdom Metazoa; phylum Chordata; class Chondrichthyes; order Orectolobiformes; family Hemiscylliidae; genus Chiloscyllium; species Chiloscyllium punctatum. The sequence goes on along the minus strand of NC_092789.1, from coordinate 4,466,486 downwards.
TTGACGGCGGTAATAAAATTAAAACATTGAGGGCAGATCCTTGGTTGTTACTCTTTTTTCAGTGTGTTTGTTCATACTGACAGAAAGGCAGAGGAGGGATTTTAGAAAATGGCAGGAGCGTACTGACATCTTTAGCTGTAACACAGTCAGCATTCAGAACCATTGCTTACCGCCAAGTCCAAGCTTCGATTAGAAGCATTTCAAGGTCTATCCCAGCCCCACTAGAAGGACACAAACTCCAGTGATGATGGTGCAGTGGTGTCCACAGTTCGAAAGGACTGGCCATGGATGTACTCGCTGTTGACTCCATCTCTGCAAGATTTCACTAAGTACGCACAGACCTGGGAACGGGGGATCCCTTGCTTACATTCTACCGAGTACTCTCCCTCGGCCAACCAATCCGACCTCCTGGAAATTGACCAACAGAGAATGCTCTGAGGGGAGTGCACGGCACAGGTCGGAATCTGCTTGGGCCAATGTAAATGGCTGATCACATCGAACAGTGAGGTTCAGATAAATAAATGATCGGAGGAGGGTAACTCCAATATCACACCCCATCTTTATGGGGACGCAATTTATCGTTTTGACTAACAATACTGTTTCGATTTTGAATCTCACCCTCATGCAGACAAGTTGAGAGAGGATTTTTTTATAATATTTAATAAAAGACTGATCCATCCTTATGATGAACAAATATGTGGTCATGATGCCTTCAGCAGAGCTATAAATACATGTTAACCAACAGTCCATTATGTGTTCAGCACCCTGAAAGATGCTGGAGCTGTAAAAGATGTTGGCAAAGGGTCCACCTATCATTCATCTCTCCTCTCATCACTTCGTCTCACACATCCGTTAGCTCTCCTCTCTCTCTCTGTCTTTCTTCACGTTTCCACTTGTCTCTTCTTCCTCTCCCTCTCCATCTCAGACTCTAATCGAACGCTTAAATTCTCGCTTTCTCAGTCACATCTACATATTCCTCCATTATGATTTCAAACACAAAGCAGTACTGCAAAGGAACAGACCCATGGGCCCTTCCTATCTGTGCAGACATGTAATGCCTTTCAGATCTGATCCCATTTATCTGAACATGGTCAGAAACCCTCAATTTCCTGTGAACTCATTTCACTGCCCAAATTGTCTGAAACGTTGCTAACGGGTCTGTTTCTAACACCTCCTCACAAGCTGGCAGCGTGTTAAAGGCACTTATCATTCTTTACATAAAAAAGAAACTTGCTTCACATATCCCCGTTTAGGTTTACCCTTCTCATCTTAATCCTGGATTCTGATATTTCTACCCCGTGAAGAAGACCGTAAAATTTACTCTGTTCATGCCATTCTTAATTTCATCAACCTCGATCAAGTCACGACTTAGCTTCTAACACTCACGCGAAAACGGCCTAAGTTTATTTATCTTCTACTCATGGCAAATGCACCCTAATCCAGGAAGCATCCTAGTAAAGCTTTTGTACGCTCTCTCCAAGCACCTATGAATTTCCTGTGGTGCAGCAAACAAGGCTGCACACATCACATCAGGTGTGACTGAAGTAATTTATTTTTACAGCTGCTGCATACTTTGCCAACATTTCCTTTCAGCGTCCTGACTGATGAAGGGAACCGTTTTGCATGTCTTCTTTACCACGTTATCTGTTTTTCTTTGCCAATTTCAGGCAATGGATTTGCATCCCACGTTTCGTGTGCAAATCAATGCTCCTAAGAGTCCTGCCCATTACTGTATTAATTATTCTTGCATGTACCTCCCAAAGTCAATCACTTCACACTTCGAGTCAGAGAGTCAGAAAGATGTATTGTAAAGAAAATGTCCCTTCGTTCCAACTCGCCCATGACAACCAGATGTCCTAAATTAATCTAGTCCGATTTGCCAGCATTTGGTTCATATGCATTTAAATCCCTCCTATTCACGTATTCATCAAGATACCTTTTAAATATTACAATTGTACCAGACTCCACCACTGCCCCGAGCAACTCATTTCATACACACACGACCATCTTAAGTCAGTTTGAAATCTCTGCCAGAAATAATCATACCACACCACCAGAGGTATATTACCCTAACAACCCCTGACTAAGTTACACGGAGACGATTTCTTCCGTGACTCCCACGTTAATCAGTAGACTCCCACCAACCCACCCTCCACACTTGGAACCTTCACTTGCCCCCACAAGAGGTGTTAATCCTTCCCCCTCAACTCCGTTAAAGCACCCAAAGCACCTTTTCACACGCAGCAGAGATTGTTTTGCACATCCACCCACCTCAACTATTTTGTCCTTTGCTCATGATGTTGTCTCAACTAAATTGGGGACAGGACGCCAACCCCCGGAGCATTTTAGGTAACTTGTCAGGATAACATGCATCAAACAAACCCACCACACTTTTGTCGACCAGTCAAAATACCCTCATACTCCTTCAAGGACAAGCAAGTCCAGGGCCTCTTCCAACACGAAATACAAACTACCTGACAACTGGAAGAAGAACGCTTCATCTTCCACCTTGGGACCGTTCAACCACACAACATCAACATCGACTTTGTTAGTTTCCAAAGCTGCCCTCCCTGCACCTCATCCCGGAACCAATGCTCCAATTCTGCATTGCCATCATGACATGTTATTCCTGTTCATCTTCCTTCCCACCTATCCACTACACCCTCTCCAGTGACATTTCGCAATAAATCCCCACCTGCATCCAAATGTCGCCTTCCAAATTAGTTACCCTCGTACAAACCCCACAGCAGAAAGGCAGAGGAGGGGTTTTAGGAAATGGCAGGAGCGTACTGACATCTTTAGCTGTAACATACTATTTTTCTATTATTCTTTCAATAGAATCAAAATCAAATTTAAAACAGGCAAGCAATGCAAATATGTGCCCAGTCATCAAATGCATCCATTCACAAGCAAAACGATGTGGTTCAAATCCACCTTCTGCTGCTTGCTTAACGACTGAACTAACCTGCTTACGTGCTGTGTACACAAAATTCATCATGACATTTTATTTTATTCTTCATTACACCAATGATGTTTGAACGTGATGATCGCAATATACCACGTGAACTTTAAAATAAACGAAATTTATCTGGAGCAACCTGAAATAAAAACAAATAACCCACGGGCAAAACCAACGTCAACTGCAACATTCCGCAAGGACTGCCACAAACAGTACGTAGGAGAACAGGAAGAAGTTAGCCACCAGGATACACAAACACCAGCTAGCCACAAAAACCCATGACCCTCTCTCCCTCGTAGCCCAACACACGGATGAAAACAAAACACACTTTTGACTAGGACAACATCTCTATCCTGGGACAGGCGAAGCAAAGACATGTCAGAGAATTCCTAGAGGCCTGGCACTCCAACCACGACGCCATAAACAAACACATGGATTTAGATGCCATGTATCAAACCCTCAGAAAACGAACAGGAAATGACATCACCACAAACCCCAGGAACCCCATCCAGGAGAAATATATAAATAGAAAGCAAGAGACAGCAGCTTCGCTTCACTTGGAGGTCGCCACTGATGATGTTACCTAGCCAGGTAACGAAACGTCTGGATATGAAACCTACAGCTCAGCGAGCAAACCGACACCCTAAACCTCAACCTGAGCTATAAACCGTCACAAGCCTTGCAAAAAGACATTCCTTCCGCAAAGACTATACCATTCAGCTAGTCAATTTAAAAAGATAAATTTTAGATTTAAACATTATCTTTCTCTGAAAATATCCAACTCCTGTCAGCATCGTGTCGAATAACCATGTATGCATCATACTCAACCTGAGACGTCATACCATCCAAGTAGATGCTACATTCAACAGTGTTTACACACACGGAGTTTTCTGTTGAAATCAGTTTTTAAATATTTCTCTCTTTCTGTTCTCATCAGTTTCGGCACTGATTTCAACTTTGACTTCGTGCAATTCTCTTCTTGCAACCAAAGATTCGCAACCAGAAGCCATTTTCCCACATTCAATCCAAACTAAGAAAAAGGCGACATATTCACGGAACAATCTGAATTCCGGCTTCTAATTCAATAAAATATACAGTTAAATCTGGAATGTGTTGGTATTTGACTGAGAGGAAGTTTGGAACAAGGGTTCAAGCAAAACATCGAACATTCACTTCTGTCCAAGTGAATAAGTACATACACTGGAGATTTGCAAAAACAATGTGAGAATATCATAGTTTCAACTTAAAATGAACACCTGTTTAGTTACCAATTTAATGATTTATTCAGGTATGTTCAGAAATATCGAATTCAGAATTATATAACTTAAAATTAAGAGTGATATGAATATTGTCACACCGTGAAAAGGAGGGACAAAGTGAAATAAGATTGAAAGTATTGACCCAGTAGTTTCCAGCTGTTTGACACATATTATCGGATGGATATAGAATCAAGAAAGATTTTAAAAATGGTGTCACTGTTCTACCGTGCTTCAATCGCTGAATTAACCCATTACCAATATGCTGGGTGCACAATAGGGCAGAAACTCAACTAAACTCTCCACATTAGTAAAGTGGCTCTAAGATAGGTCTGATGCTCGGATTTCTGCTGCAAGGAAATTAGCTCGTCACTCTTTGAAATATTTGTTCATAGAGGGATTAAGTAAGATGGCAAGTGCATTGCTGATTCTAAAACCGTGGGCTGATTTTAAATTTCGACCAGCATACGTTTGTAATGTTTGCAGAGAGAGAATCAGCACATCTCATTACTCACTCTGCTCGCAGTAATCAACAACACTACAGAAGACAAACCCGAGGCAACGTTATCATCATAAGACCATAAGACCATAAGACATAGGAGTGGAAGTAAGGCCATTCGGCCCATCGAGTCCACTCCGCCATTCAATCATGGCTGATGGGCATTTCAACTCTACTTACCCGCATTCTCCCCATAGCCCTTAATTCCTTGAGACAACAAGAATCTATCAATCTCTGCCTTGAAGACATTCAGCGTCCCAGCCTGCACTGCACTCTGCGGCAATGAATTCCACAGGCCCACCACTCTCTGACTAAAGAAATGTCTCCACATTTCTGTTCTGAATTGACCCCTCTAATTTTAAGGCTGTGTCCATGGGTCCTAGTCTCCTCACCTAATGGAAACAATTTCCTTGCGTCCACCCTTTCCAAGCCATGTATTATCTTGTACGTCTCTATTAAGTCTCCCCTTAATCTTCTAAACTCCAATGAATACAATCCCAGTATCCTCAGCCGTTCCTCATATTTAAAGTTTTTAGCAAGGCTCTTCTGGGCAAGGAGAAGGGTTGTACCATTGGCACCAAGTTGGATGTTGGCATGGTAACAGGCCAGCAACAATTCAGTGCTTTAGATGCCTTCTGATTATGTGACGTCCATAACTGCACACAGTATTCCATCTGTGTGCTAATCAATGTTCTACCAAATCTTATTTATGATCCAATGAAAGGAAAATGCTGCATTGTTGACTCAATCAGCAATTTGTCGTCACCCTTATTAGATGAAAGAAACAAATGTCATCTGAACTCAGACACGAGACATCTGTGAAGTGTCTCCAATGCGATTAGAATCCAGATAGCTATGTAGTATCTCCAGGGAACATTAGAATCCAGAGATCTATGCAGTGTATCCACGGAACATTAGCAATCAAAGATCTGTAGGGTTAGAGTAGCTAGTTAGTTAGACAGTTGTTTTTGATTAGCGCAGACATGATGTGGATATCTATGATTCTATGACTGTGCAGCATCTGCAGTGCAAACTATGACTGTTTCCAGTTTAGTTTACAATTCAGAATCTGTGCGTTGTGCAGCACTTGAATAGCTCACTGTCTGTTCTGCTCACCACAACACAATGTGGGGTCTGTCTAGCATTCCTGGTAACTAGTAATATCTTTTGGACTATAAAGTTCAACATTCTGCCTGCTTTATTGATTATGCCTTTGCATTTTGGATGTGTTGATAACAATGCAAAAGAGGTAACAGTGAATTGGGAACACTTTCTACACCTTGCCTCAATTTCTTGTTTCATTTTTCATTTTCTACATGATGATAGTGAGCAGACTTCAAATGTACTTCTCTGGCTGCAAAGCACTTTCGGATGACCAAAGGTCATAAAAGGTGCACTATGAATGTGTGTCTATTACTGAGTTCAATACAAAATAAAATTGGGTCTAAAATGTACTGGAGATTCACTACCTTCCATTTTATGCCTCAGCCAAAGATTGATTTTACTTTCATCGATCCCTCAATCTCCTTCAATTTCATCCTGAGCAACATTGTCACCACTTATACAATGCATACCTTAACCAGACTTTCTTACAATAGACAGTGTCCTATAATCAGAATCGCACAGAACAGGAGGGTGACACTGAGACTGAAAGTGTGTGCCAGCTCTTGGAAAGAACTGTAAATGAATTGCACTGTCCTGATTTTCCCCTGTCATTTCAAATTTCTTCATAAGAATTTCTATCGAATCTTCTTCCACGGCTATTACACAATGTTCCACATCACGCTGCTTGGAAAAGTATTCTCATTCTTTTGCTGGTGGTCTTAAATTTTTTGCTAATACTTCTCTGTAATAGATGTCATGCACCAAGTGCCCAGCCCTTAAGATATTGAACTGAAGCCAAATCAGCAGGGAGGGTCAGGCTGCGGTCAAGCAACAATGGAATCTGGGTACTAATTGCAAAGTGACTTAGATACTATAACCACATTGTGGCACATGATGAGAGATGTTCAAATCTGAGAGGACACCTGAAGTGTTTCCATTAATAGAAGAGGACTGAAAAGAGACAGAAGTAGCTACATCAATCTTTAATAACACATGAATCAATGCCCAGACCACACATTGTGACCGTAGAATTAGCAGTATATTATCAGATCTAAAGAATAATAATTATGCCAACACACTCAGCTAATTTTTGTTTTTAAATTGGAGGTCCATTGCCCTATGGAGTAACAAGCGAATAATTTACATCAAGGTTTGCATCACCCTAGATCACGTTTCACCCAATCTGTGCTTTTTAAAACTGCAATCAAAATAATCCCTGTTCTGTGACTGATAATGTAACAACCTGAGTCCAAAAGTTCTCCTTGTCACTCTATCCTGAATCTCTATGCTATTATCCTGAACATTTTAGAATTAGACTTAGAATTAGAATTAGCTTTGTCATCACATATACTCAAGTCAGTGGAGTGAAAAAGCTATAAGTCGCCACACATCATGCCATCTTAGGTACAAGTCCCTAAGTACAGCTTCTTCAGTTACAGTTCTTAGAAAAATAGAGAGCCGAAATAGCAGATTTTAGGAATAAATTATAAAATTGAGAAAAAATATGTTCAGTATAGTGGTCTTCTATTTATCCCCTGCATGCCCCTCATGATTTTATAAACCTCTATAAGGTCACCCCTTACGCTCTTGGGAAAACAGACTCAGCCTATTTTTCTCTCCTCTCATTTGCTTCTTTTGCAAATTACTTTAAATCTGTGCCCTTTGGTTCTCAATTCTCCCATGAGTGGGAATGGCTTCTCCCTATCTACTCTTTCCAGATCCCACATGATTTCGAAAACTTCTATCATAAGACTTCTATCATTTAGTAAAGGGAGGTCATGCCTGACAAACCTGTTGGAATTTTTTGAAGAGGTAACAAGTAGGTTAGACCAGGGGAACCCAGTGGATGTGGTCTATCTGGACTTTCAAAAGGCCTTTGATAAGGTGCCACACGGGAGACTGCTGAGCAAGGTGAGGGCCCATGGTGTTCGAGGTGAGCTGCTGGGATGGATTGAGGATTGGCTATCTAACAGAAGGCAGAGAGTTGGGATAAAAGGTTCTTTTTCAGAATGGCAGCCGGTGACGAGCGGTGTCCCGCAGGGTTCGGTGCTGGGGCCACAGCTGTTCGCATTATATATTAATGATTTGGATGAGGGAACCGGGGGCATTCTAGCGAAGTTTGCCGATGATACAAAGTTAGGTAGACAGGCAGGTAGTACTGAGGAAGTGGGGAGGCTACAGAAGGATCTAGACAGGTTGGGAGAGTGGTCCAGGAAATGGCTGATGGAATTTAACGTGAGCAAGTGCGAGGTCTTGCACTTTGGCAAAAAGAATATAGGAATGGACTACTTTCTAAATGGTGAGAAACTTAATAAAGCCAAAGCACAAAGGGATCTGGGAGTGCTAGTCGAGGATTCTCTAAAGGTAAACATGCAGGTTGAGTCCGTGATTAAGAAAGCGAATGCAATGTTGTCTCTTATCTCAAGAGGGTTGGAATATAAAAGCAGAGATGTACTACTAAGACTTTATAAAGCTCTGGTTAGGCCCCATTTGGAGTACTGTGTCCAGTTTTGGTCCCCACACCTCAGGAAGGACATACTGGCACTGGAACGTGTCCAGCGGAGATTCACACGGATGATCCCTGGAATGACAGGTCTAGCATATGAGGAACGGCTGAGGATACTGGGATTGTATTCGTTGGAGTTTAGAAGATTAAGGGGAGATCTAATAGAAACGTACAAAATAATACATGGCTTTGAAAAGGTGGATGCTAGAAAATTGTTTCTGTTAGGCGAGGAGACTAGGACCCGTGGACACAGCCTTAGAATTAGAGGGGGTCATTTCAGAACGGAAATGCGGAGACATTTCTTCAGCCAGAGAGTGGTGGGCCTGTGGAATTCATTGCCACGGAGTGCAGTGGAAGCCGGGACGCTAAATGTCTTCAAGGCCGAGATTGATAGGTTCTTGTTGTCTAGAGGAATTAAGGGCTACGGGGAGAACGCTGGCAAGTGGAGCTGAAATGCGCATCAGCCATGATTGAATGGCGGAGTGGACTCGATGGGCCGAATGGCCTTACTTCCACTCCTATGTCTTATGGTCTTATGGTCTTAACACTAACCCTCTGAAAACCTCCCGACCAGACCCAGTCCAAAACATTTTCGCTCTGACCTCACATTTACCATGGCTAACTCACCTAAACTTCAGATCTTTGAACTTTCGGAGAAAAACAGATCACTAGGCAGAAACCCTCAGAGACACTGGTAGAGTATGAAAACTACATAGTCACTAAAGACTATAATCTTACTCAGTTCCATGGCGCTGTAAGGCAGCAGTGCTGACAAATAAACCAATATGCCACCGTGTAAAAAAATCCTTTACAGAAAAAACTCCACAGATGTCATTTAAACTGTTCATAAAGTTGGACAATGTACAATACCACTGTGGTTTAATGGGTGTTGGCGTGCAATTGGTTAACTGAACCTGTTTGCTTCGTAACAGTAAGAATTTACAGACTCTAATGATAGTAAAATTCTCTCTGGAGGCTTTTGCGTCAACTTCAAAGAATGTTAATTGTCACACTGGATCTTCAGAAAATTCTATTAATAAAGAATCATTTGCACTGTATGGTCGTTTGGAGCAAGCAGGGATCTTTGAATGTGCAGACAGGGAGAGTGCCGAATCTGTCTGTAATAAGTTGGAACATTACATCATTTCACAAATTTGATACCATATTCTGAAGTTTCGATCAAAAGATCAGAATCTGCACTGGAACATGGCAACAGTAGAACACATTCCAAGAAAAGTCAATTGGAATCTGCCAACAGTGGACATGACTGCGATAAATAGAAACCGGAACGTGACAGCAATCAACAGGAGCTTGCAGTTTGCGCTTTCCATTCTTTCCACAAATTATGACAAACTACCGATAAGATGGCACATCTATCACAGACTTCGGATTATCCAAGCAGGATATTATCCACTACTGGCTCTTATTGGTGTCCCTGGTGAGTAACTCTATCCAACTACTTACTTTAATTAAACGGTGATATGAGTTTAATAGCAAAAATAAAAATAAAAAAATAAATTTGATCTATCCTAATCCAGTGATTTCTGTTCTTGCTTAAAATGTTCATCACTATTTGCAGACTCAACATTGCTCGTGAATGTATATCCAAGAGTGAACCCTCAAACCATTAGATTGTTTCTGAATACTTATCCAGATATTCCTAATCAACCGCTTGTAGATATTGTTATGTTCCATTGCAAGAAGTGGGGCTGGAATCCAGTTGTCCTGCCTTAGATGGTGGGATACTAGCAAAACACCATACCCATTCTATTAACAATCCGGTCCATGATCTCCCCCATAATATCATTCTTATTAAAATCTCATTCAGGCGGTGTGCTTCAATGGAAAAAAAATCTATGGAAGCCAATGTTTACCCAAATTGTCGACATTCTGAGACTCAAATTAAAACCTGCTTTTTGCGTCTCTTTAGTCTAATGTCAAAAAAGAGACATGACTTCACATCACGCAGTATTGCAAATACCTTATGCTACTACAAATCATGTTACCAGTTTGGCAGTCGCATCCTAAAATCCGCTCGTGCCTTCTCTTTTTAATATATTTGGAAACTGACCTGATTATGTTTATTTTAAAATAGGAAGCTCCTTAAAGCATTGGAACCAATATACGGAATGAGACATCTGCAGAGGTCCATAATGGCTCAGTGATTGCAATTTTGAGATACACACACACACACACACACACACACACACACACACACACACACACACACACACACACACACACACACACACACAAGCCTGCCTGATGAGTTGAAAACCTTTTGCATTTTTAAATCATTTGAAAATTTTGCCTGTTCCTGGCGCATGACAGATCCTTCTGACTAATCATCACCATGCTCAACGACTTGCATGGTGTCTTACACTGCCAATATTTCAAATTTATTAACGTTATTCTGGCTGCAAACGCGTTCAACAATCTCAGACCTCCAATAATTCGTATCATCGTTCTGATGTTCAACATCCAAATAATTTCTTCCACTTAAACTATTTTTAAACTTTCCATTTTCTTCCGAGTGGACAATGACATTCGTCTCTGTTACACTGCTGAATGCAACACTATTACGTTCAGACACTACGAGACGTTTCATGGTGCACTTTCAGCAGCTGTTGAACATGTTCAAGATTGTCCAGCGCCTTTCAATCGATTCCAGACAGTGTGGAAGCAGGCCATTCAGCACATCGAGTCCGCACTGACCCTCCAAAGAGCAGCCCACTTAGACCCATGGAGAATCTGTACACTGACCAGTGTCGAGTCCTCTCTCTCTCTCACTCACACACACACATACACACACAGAGGTATCTACAAAGAGACTGGCGTCTGGCCATCATCCCTCGCACTCTCTCTCGCTCTCCCTGAGGGATATATTTGTGCATTGACTGCTGTTTGTCAGCCTTGATATTTATCTCTCTCCCTCTGCCAAAGATATCTGCACACAGAACAGCGTCTCACAGTCCGCCTCTCTTTTTCAGCGAATATCTGCACAAAGGCTTGGAGCTTTCAGCCTCCTCCTCCCTATCTCTCAGTCTGTCTGTCTGTCTGCCTCTCTCTCTATTTATCTATCTATCTCACCCCCTCACCCCGTCTCCCTCTGGGAAACATGTGCATATTGTTTGTTGTCTGTCACTCGCCTGTCTCTTAGGGATATATCTGTACAATAATTGGTGTTTCAGAGTTCTCACTCTCTTGGAAATGTTTTTGCATTGACTGGGTTCTCCAAGTCACCCCTCTATCGGAAATATCTGTACAGTGACAGCTGTTTTCCTCTCTTCCTTCTCTCTTTGTCTCCCCTCACACACCCCAACACCACCCTTGAAATTTCTATGCTGTGATTGTTGTCTCACACTTCTGTCTTTCTCTGTCTCGCTCAAAGAAATCCGTGATCTGACTGGTTTCCCTTGGTCCCATCTCTCCAGTGCTAACCTTCTTTTGAAACGCTGTACATGAATGCACAAATGCTTGTGGAAGCCAGTCTCAGCTGCACATGTACTCAGGCTGATGGGAAAGTGATCAGTTTCAGTGGAAATCTCGTTTCCAAAATTCATTAAACCTTTATTCCCGCAAGGGAACCCGTCGTCCCTGGCTTGACCAGCATTTATTGTGCACAGTGCACTTTAAAAACAACAAAATTGCTGTGAGTCATGAGTCACATGTGGACTTCAGTACATGACTGCACGAGCTGTTTATATTTTATTATTTTCAACAGACGGCAATAGATGTATGTTTAGGAACTAGCTGTGAATTCCAGTTCTTTTATTCTATAAGTAAGACAGTAGTAGATGATTTTTCACGTAGAGATTCGAACCCCTTTGTTCTGTTCTTTGCTCAGTTGAATACATCGTGAAATTATCACATCACTTCTTTTATTTAAAAACATCCCTTCATATCACAGCTATTACCAGAGTCACTGCACACAATTCCAAACTCAAGCTTTCTATTTATCATTTCTACGTGTACTCAATTAACGTCTTTTTTTAGAAGAGAGAGAGAGAGAGTCAGAGAGTACAGCATTAGAACAGATCCCTCAGTCCAACTCGTCCATGATGACCAGATATCACAACCCAATCTAGTTCCAACTGCCAGCATCCAACCAATATCTCGGCAAACCCTTCCTATTCATGTATCTATCCAGATGCTTTTTAAATGTTACCATTGTACCGGACTCCACCACTTCCTCTGGTAGTCCATTCCACTCATGCACCACCCTCTGCGTGAAAAAAGGTTGCTCCTTACGTTCTGTTTTATATCTTTCCCTTCTCACCCAAAACGTATGCCCTCTCGTTCTGGAAAACCCCAGTCCGTGAAAAATACCTTCTTTGTTTACACTATCCATGTCCTTCATGGTTTTATAAAACTCTGTAAGGTCGCACTTCAGAGAAAAAAAAGCCCTAGTCTCTCCCTACAGCTCAAATCTTCTAAACCAGGCAACATCCTTGCAAATCTTTTCTGAATCCTTTCAAGTTACACACCATACTTCTGATAGGATGGAAAACAGAACTGTGTGTAATATTTTAAAAGTGTCCGAACCAATGTTCCTGTACAGCCTCAACATAACCTCACAACTCTTGTACTCAATACTCTGACCAATAAAAGAGCATACTAATGACCTTCTTCACTATCCTATCCTCCTGCGAATCTATTTTCTAAGAGCTATTAACCTATACTCCAAATTCTCTTTGTTCAGCAATACATACGACGACCTCATCATTGGAAAAATGTAGGTTTTATTACGATTATTGTCCGGAAGATTGCAGGTGCATTCCAGAGGTTGCATTTCGAGAAATATTATGTGATTGTTTCCTGAAGCGTTTATTTTTTACAAGTGGAGTAAAATCAAACTTCAGAAAATATCACTTTTAGCGCAAAACGTTATATTATTATTCTCAAAGTTTAAACGTCATTGGAAACATTTGCATGTGAGACCATTGAATTTAATAGCGCTTATGCGGAGTGGGTTAAACAGTATACTGAACTGGAAGACAAACATGAACATACTGAATGGTTGTGAATGCTGAATGTCATGCTGTTGCCCTGATTTCACCTGTTCATAAGTGTATAATGCTGACAATGAAAATTATACAGCCAAATTCAGCTAAAATTGTTCAGTTAAACCTACTGTTACGGAAACATAAAAAACAAATGAAAAGTCCGTAGCTGTAGGTAGTCACGTAACAATATATATCAAATTGAAACTTCAGCATTGTATTGGGAGTACAACCAAATGATTATGATGTATATTTGTCTTCGTCAGTTTTGAAGCAGGAACATATGTGCCTCGAAGTTGCAATTCTGGGTCTTTCTCATCAACTGGCGTGCATTCTTCTCACTATTATCAGCATTTATTGATTCAGCAGAAGTCAATTTTTTTGAGGTAAATATCTTACAACCACAACTGCTCACAATCGACTGAAAGAGAGGGATTTTTTTCCAAAACTAATGGAAACTCCAATGATTTTGGCGTTTTCAGAAAGCAAGGCATAACCATCAAACCATCAATGAAAAGGGGGAAGAGAACACATCGATAAGCTTGAGAATTCTACAGCTTCCAAAAAAAATGTCAGCATACAAAATGAAAGCGAAGCTTTCTAAAATATGTGTTTTTTTTATCCGAGGGAGAAGTTCTTAACGCAAGAAATGGAAGAGGGATTGATCAATGTTTGTCTGTCTCTGTGCACAGGAGGAGAAGCATGCTTTACATTAGAAATATATGTCACGAATGGGCTCTAACGTTTCAGCAAATTAGCTAATTTAATATCAGTCGATTAACGAGGACTTTCAAGCAGAAGGAGCGAGATTGAGCAACTCCGCTTGGCCAATATTGACAGCTCGAACGTCAAATGTAGTGGTTACACTGGAGATAATATGTAATAATCGTTTTGTTCATTTTATACTAGTAAAAGATGGGAACTAACTAATTTAGTATTGTTCTTAATATAAGCAGGGAAATGGAAGCCAAAGAGAGACCTTGATTTTGGTGGAAATACATTACTTGAAATATACCGATTATTATTTCATTTAAAAACCTCACTAACGCACATAACGAATGGTTGTGTACTCAGAAACAAGAAAGACAAAGTCTTTCTAGTTATGTGATAATTGTTTCTTAAACATATAACGGTTTAAATGGAGTTTACCTGTACTACAATAATATTAAGCGTCCAACAAAGCCTCATAAGTTTGATTGCTGGGTGCTTGACACCTCTAATTTTGATTTTGGCAGAAATGATAAAATATTTAATGAGAAATGGGTGCAGATTCTATGAGCCATATTTAAAACAGTGAAGCAGTAGACAAAATAACTTGTCAAGCCTCACAAACTAAATTAAAATATGGTCACTTTAATTGAAACATTAATAAATTACGCTTGCCTCCCGTGCTTCTGTGCAATGTCTTTTAGTTTTGAAAAAGATCCTGCTTTTTAAGTAGTCTTATCCATTGTCTCACAGCTTTTAACAAAATACTTTTCTTTGCTTATCGAATTTTGGTCCTGATCTACTGCAAAATTGTAACCAATATCATGCAGTGCTTTTCCTTAATCTCTTTACAAATGGATCCTCTTAGAGTTTTGCCTCAAATTTTCTTCCCAATTGTCTCGCCTGTCAGTAACTCATCTATAGGCTCCTGAATCCGTGTACTATCTTAGAATCAGCGGATCATAGAATCCCGACAACGTGGGAGCAGACAATTTGGCTCAACAAGTCTACATCGACCCTCACAAGGGTATCCAACCCCGACTCATTCTTCGACCTTATCACTTTACATTTCCTTCGACTAATGCACTTAGCCTCCACATACCGGAACATTAAGGGCAATTTCGCATGGCCAATACAACTAACCTGCAAATGTTTGACCTGTGAGAGGAAACCGAAGAACCGGAGAAAACCCATGAAGACAATGAGAATGTGCAAAATCCACATCGACAGTCGCCAGAGGCTGAACTCGAACCCGAGTCCCTGGTGTTGTGAGGCTTATTATTAATGTTTGGATTCCTGCACGAATGAAACTTTTCTCTTATCAATTGGTTCATTTGATGTTCGATTTCCTTACTCATGATCTAATTTGTAGTAATGATGTTAATGCCCAGAATCTGCTGTTTTCTCATCCTAAAACTTGCTGGTTTTACCATCAATCTTCCTTTCTGGCGGGGCTTTTTTTGGCATTACTGTAATTTGTGCATATAAATAAACCTGGCATGGGGTAGCTGAAATCGTTTACTTATAATGACACTTTAGATAAATGCCATCTCTGTTGATCATATTTTTGTTGTTGGATGCTTCTCGTGTTCTGTCAATCGGGGACGATGGTCAATACATTATTCCATGATGCCAGCAGGAGCACGACCCCAGCAGAATCAATAAGCAAGTGTTGCAAAATTAGTGTTGAAGAAGTCAGATCTGAGGGCAATTAATTCAATGGATTTGAGCAGTCAATTTTACTCTGAGAATGATAGGTTGGAATTTGGCAATAATTGGTCATAATCTGATCAAAAATAAAACTGCAGATTAGCATGATATAGGTCTGTACATTAGTGTATCTTGTGTTTCCTTGTTTATTTTTTCCTTTTACATTCGATTACAACAGAATAAAGTTCGACATATATGTCTTTGTGGAAGAATATGTTTATGATTCATCTTCCTTGTACTATATGTCCCTTCGAAATGCCAAGTGTTTATCCTTTAATGTTTGCTGATAAGATTTCTAATGTACTTTCTCACCATTAATTATCTGTGTAAAAAACAGACAGACTTAATGTTCCTACTCCAAGTGCTTTGTAACAAAGGAAAATATTCTTATTTGTCCCTGTCACAAACCATGCGAAATCCACCCACACCACGATGAAGATGTGTACCCGAACAAATTTTTCAGACCAGAGATGAGGACTTCGATGGTGAGTTGCCTTCCATGTGATATCTTGGTCAAAAGGCATGCAGCCTTCTCCCATCTCTGTACTGCTGTGTTGCACCACAATTCATTGTGCGTAAAACTGCTGGGGCACATTGTTTGCAAAACAGTGAAGTTTATTCAAATGATCTCCCAGCGATTATCTCAGTTACAATAACTGCGAAGCAGATTTTCCCCAAAAAAGTTTGTACTTCCCCTTTAGAACATCGATTAAATTCAGGCCACTTATTAGCTTTGTGTTCCCACATATGCACCGTTTTTTTAACCTGGTCAAATTTTAATTTTAATATCCCCACTCTGATGATAAGATTTCTGTTGCTCTCACTTCTAGTTTGAAGTGTTAATAGTTCCTTTCATTGCATATTGAACATTATAACCGAAACAAAATCCTGCACAGTTTCGTAACAACACCTTAAACCTATTCTGCCACATTTTTTGGGATTACTGTAATCTGTGCATATAAATTAACCTGTCATGGTGTAGCTGAACTCGTTTACTTATGATGACACCTTTGACAAAAACCATCTCTGTTGATCATATTTTTGTTATTGGATGCTTCTCGTGTTCTGTCAATCGGGGACGATGGTCAATGCATTATTCCATGGTGCCAGCAGGAGCACCTATCAGTGGACAAGCACCGAAAAATTCCTCGTTTCGTCAGAACAAAAGTTTATTATCATACATTTAGTGCTCCCTTTCTTCTTACTTCTTCCAAATTGCATAACAGCATTGTTTTGGAAATGGATAGAATCCCCTCCAAATACTTTTAAGATGCTAGCCTCAATGCTTTCTTTGTCTTATTTTAAACACTTATGTGATGTAGGTGTTCCAAGTGTGATGCAGCTGGTCAAGCCATTTGGCTTCAAGTCAAATAGAATATAGTTAAACAGTACAGTTGAAACACAAGCACAACACAAAGACATAGAATAACTTAACGATTGGAAATCTTAATCGAGCCGACACAGTAACAATTACCAATTAACTCTTCCAGTAAAGTAACATGCCATAAAAAGAGGTCAATTTCGAACACCGATTCTTACAGGCAGGAGGGAGTATTTTCGAGAGAAGACATCTCAGAAGAAAGCCAGATGAATTATTTACTGAAGTTTGTAACTTTCCTGGAGCAACGTGTCTTTTGACTGCTACAGCTCAAACAAACCTGACAAAAGGTAAATTGAGAGAATTGACCGTTCCCCTTCCATTGTGAAACTAGACAATTAGACACAAATTACTTGATTAACTCTCTTCAGTAAAAGAGAACAAGGGCAAACCAGCCTTTTTCAAGTAACAGCATTGTCACAGCATATTTGTCTTGGTAAATAACACTTGCTTCTGCTCTGCCCATCTGAAGAAATTGTTTATATCATCCTCACTGTCCAATAGTAAGGCATTCTTTACAGGTGGAAAATTTATGGAGCAAGCAATGGAAGGAAAGAAGAATTTTAAATGCCGCAAACTGACGCTAAAATAATTTCAGCATTCAGTTTGATTTAAAAATAACAAATGCGTCCTGTTTTCAAACAAAGTAGATGATTCTAACGTTTTATCTCTCATGTTGAACTTTTCCATGTAGCAAAGGAGAGTCGCATGTCTGCACATCTCATGAATTGTTCAGTCAAAGGTGATGCAATACTGATGCAGAAATTCCCTGGTCTTTCTCTCCCTCACAGTTAACATACTGACGATTGTGATACTGAATCAAAAAAAGTGTGGTCTCACCAAATGTGTCACAAGATAAATGGTTGCCATGGCAGTGACGGACCTACTTGTCATTCTCTTTGACTTGGTGTTAAGTCACATTGTATTTGTCTACAGAGAGCATTTTCCTTTCATGAAAACGATTCCCGTCTGTAATATACATGCTGTACTATTATATGCAGCCAAAGATACTTCTGTCTGGTTTACTGTTGACTTTCACTTTTGACCGATTTGTGAACATTTGCTTTTGGAACTGTAAAAGTAAATACTGCACCGTGGAAATAGCACAAGTGGTTCTTGGAACAATTGGAGTGTTGTGCTGCTTAAAAAATGTCTGTTGGTATTTCATGTTAACAGGTTTCTATAAAATGTGAAACAACCCCTGGTTTTGTAACATGGCACAGGAAGGTCAATTGTCTCTGGTCTGGACAGGAATCGAGTTCTTGCAACATATTCTGCCATTGGCTCTTCCATTTGTAGTAATTATGCTGCTCAATGTTCTCAGCATCAAGCAGGTTTTAATGAGCAGCCACGCCCGCAATAGGTTCCAGGCTCATAGAACTTCCAATTCTCAAAGAGATTCAATGGGAGAGAGCCGAAGACAATCCGCTCTTTTCTTATTTATTATTTCAGGAACTTTCATCCTCTTACGTGCATTGCTCATGATGTTCTGTTTGTGGAGGCGAATTTATAACTTTTGGTTAAATACTGTATGTATACCTTACTTTGTACTTGAATTGAGCTTCATGCTGCAAATCTCAGGGTGCTGTACCAATACTTGCGTTTATGCTGCAATTCAATCAAAGTTCAGAGAAGAGTTGAAAAATATCCTGAAATATCCCTTCACTTCTGTTTTTCAACTCATTGTACGATGCAGATGACAAACTTATTGAGAGGTAAGAAAGCCTTTTTTTATTTCATTTAATCTCATACTCTGTCACATTACATAGGAAGTTGCAGTCGCATTCTCCATATAGTCAAGGGTATTCGGGAGGACCTTAATCACCGGAAAGTGGGATTGATTTTCGGTTATCATTGCCATGCAGACCATGCCATAATTTGAGGCCTGTTTCCATGATGGTGATAACGTTGCCTCGGGTTTGTCTTCTGTAGTGTTGTTGATTACTGCGAGCAGAGTGAGTAATGAGATGTGCTGATTCTCTCTCTGCAAACATTACAAACGTATGCTGGTCGAAATTTAAAATCAGCCCACGGTTTTAGAATCAGCAATGCACTTGCCATCTTACTTAATCCCTCTATGAACAAATATTTCAAAGAGTGACGAGGTAATTTCCTTGCAGCAGAAATCCGAGCATCAGACCTATCTTAGAGCCACTTTACTAATGTGGAGAGTTTAGTTGAGTTTCTGCCCTATTGTGCACCCAGCATATTGGTAATGGGTTAATTCAGCGATTGAAGCACGGTAGAACAGTGACACCATTTTTAAAATCTTTCTTGATTCTATATCCATCCGATAATATGTGTCAACCAGCTGGAAACTACTGGGTCAATACTTTCAATCTTATTTCACTTTGTCCCTCCTTTTCACGGTGTGACAATATTGATATCACTCTTAATTTTAAGTTATATAATTCTGAATTCGATATTTCTGAACTTACCTGAATAAATCATTAAATTTGTAACTAAACAGGTGTTCATTTTAAGTTGAAACTATGATATTCTCACATTGGTCTTGCAAATCTCCAGTGTATGTACTTATTCACTTGGACAGAAGTGAATGTTCGATGTTTTGCTTGAACCCTTGTTCCAAACTTCCTCTCAGTCAAATACCAACACATTCCAGATTTAACTGTATATTTTATTGAATTAGAAGCCGGAATTCAGATTGTTCCGTGAATATGTCGCCTTTTTCTTAGTTTGGATTGAATGTGGGAAAATGGCTTCTGGTTGCGAATCTTTGGTTGCAAGAAGAGAATTGCACGAAGTCAAAGTTGAAATCAGTGCCGAAACTGATGAGAACAGAAAGAGAGAAATATTTAAAAACTGATTTCAACAGAAAACTCCGTGTGTGTAAACACTGTTGAATGTAGCATCTACTTGGATGGTATGACGTCTCAGGTTGAGTATGACGCATACATGGTTATTCGACACGATGCTGACAGGAGTTGGATATTTTCAGAGAAAGATAATGTTTAAATCTAAAATTTATCTTTTTAAATTGACTAGCTGAATGGTATAGTCTTTGCGGAAGGAATGTCTTTTTGCAAGGCTTGTGACGGTTTATAGCTCAGGTTGAGGTTTAGGGTGTCGGTTTGCTCGCTGAGCTGTAGGTTTCATATCCAGACGTTTCGTTACCTGGCTAGGTAACATCATCAGTGGCGACCTCCAAGTGAAGCGAAGCTGCTGTCTCTTGCTTTCTATTTATATATTTCTCCTGGATGGGGTTCCTGGGGTTTGTGGTGATGTCATTTCCTGTTCGTTTTCTGAGGGTTTGACAGATGGCATCTAAATTCATGTGTTTGTTTATGGCGTCGTGGTGGAGTGCCAGGCCTCTAGGAATTCTCTGACATGTCTTTGCTTCGCCTGTCCCAGGATAGAGATGTTGTCCTAGTCAAAAGTGTGTTTTGTTTTCATCCGTGTGTTGGGATACGAGGGAGAGAGGGTCGTGGCTTTTTGTGGCTAGCTGGTGTTTGTGTATCCTGGTGGCTAACTTCTTCCTGTTCTCCTACGTACTGTTTGTGGCAGTCCTTGTGGAATGTTGCAGTTGACGTTGGTTTTGCCCGTGGGTTATTTGTTTTTATTTCAGGTTGCTCCAGATAAATTTCGTTTATTTTAAAGTTCACGTGGTATATTGCGATCATCACGTTCAAACATCATTGGTGTAATGAAGAATAAAATAAAATGTCATGATGAATTTTGTGTACACAGCACGTAAGCAGGTTAGTTCAGTCGTTAAGCAAGCAGCAGAAGGTGGATTTGAACCACACCGTTTTGCTTGTGAATGGATGCATTTGATGACTGGGCACATATTTGCATTGCTTGCCTGTTTTAAATTTGATTTTGATTCTATTGAAAGAATAATAGAAAAATAGTATGTTACAGCTAAAGATGTCAGTACGCTCCTGCCATTTCCTAAAACCCCTCCTCTGCCTTTCTGCTGTGGGGTTTGTACGAGGGTAACTAATTTGGAAGGCGACATTTGGATGCAGGTGGGGATTTATTGCGAAATGTCGCTGGAGAGGGTGTAGTGGATAGGTGGGAAGGAAGATGAACAGGAATAACATGTCATGATGGCAATGCAGAATTGGAGCATTGGTTCCGGGATGAGGTGCATGGAGGGCAGCTTTGGAAACTAACAAAGTCGATGTTGATGTTGTGTGGTTGAACGGTCCCAAGGTGGAAAATGAAGCGTTCTTCTTCCAGTTGTCAGGTGGTTTGTATTTCGTGTTGGAAGAGGCCCTGGACTTGCTTGTCCTTGAAGGAGTATGAGGGTATTTTGACTGGTCGACAACAGTGTGGTGGGTTTGTTTGATGCATGTTATCCTGAGAAGTTACCTAAAATGCTCCGGGGGTTGGCGTCCTGTCCCCAATTTAGTTGAGACCACATCATGAGCAAAGGACAAAATAGTTGAGGTGGGTGGATGTGCAAAACAATCTCTGCTGGGTGTGAAAAGGTGCTTTGGGTGCTTTAACGGAGTTGAGGGGGAAGGATTAACACCTCTTGTGGGGGCAAGTGAAGGTTCCAAGTGTGGAGGGTGGGTTGGTGGGAGTCTACTGATTAACGTGGGAGTCACGGAAGAAATCGTCTCCGTGTAACTTAGTCAGGGGTTGTTAGGATAATATACCTCTGGTGGTGTGGTATGATTATTTCTGGCAGAGATTTCAAACTGACTTAAGATGGTCGTGTGTGTATGAAATGAGTTGCTCGGGGCAGTGGTGGAGTCTGGTACAATTATAATATTTAAAAGGTATCTTGATGAATACGTGAATAGGAGGGATTTAAATGCATATGAACCAAATGCTGGCAAATCGGACTAGATTAATTTAGGACATCTGGTTGTCATGGGCGAGTTGGAACGAAGGGACATTTTCTTTACAATACATCTTTCTGACTCTCTGACTCGAAGTGTGAAGTGATTGACTTTGGGAGGTACATGCAAGAATAATTAATACAGTAATGGGCAGGACTCTTAGGAGCATTGATTTGCACACGAAACGTGGGATGCAAATCCATTGCCTGAAATTGGCAAAAAAAAACAGATAACGTGGTAAAGAAGACATGCAAAACGGTTGCCTTCATCAGTCAGGACGCTGAAAGGAAATGTTGGCAAAGTATGCAGCAGCTGTAAAAATAAATTACTTCAGTCACACCTGATGTGATGTGTGCAGCCTTGTTTGCTGCACCACAGGAAATTCATAGGTGCTTGGAGAGAGCGTACAAAAGCTTTACTAGGATGCTGCCTGGATTAGGGTGCATTTGCCATGAGTAGAAGATAAATAAACTTAGGCCGTTTTCACGTGAGTGTTAGAAGCTAAGTCGTGACTTGATCGAGGTTGATGAAATTAAGAATGGCATGAACAGAGTAAATTTTACGGTCTTCTTCAGGGGTAGAAATATCAGAATCCAGGATTAAGATGAGAAGGGTAAACCTAAACGGGGATATGTGAAGCAAGTTTCTTTTTTATGTAAAGAATGATAAGTGCCTTTAACACGCTGCCAGCTTGTGAGGAGGTGTTAGAAACAGACCCGTTAGCAACGTTTCAGACAATTTGGGCAGTGAAATGAGTTCACAGGAAATGGAGGGTTTCTGACCATGTTCAGATAAATGGGATCAGATCTGAAAGGCATTACATGTCTGCACAGATAGGAAGGGCCCATGGGTCTGTTTCTTTGCAGTACTGCTTTGTGTTTGAAATCATAATGGAGGAATATGTAGATGTGACTGAGAAAGCGAGAATTTAAGCGTTCGATTAGAGTCTGAGATGGAGAGGGAGAGGAAGAAGAGACAAGTGGAAACGTGAAGAAAGACAGAGAGAGAGAGGAGAGCTAACGGATGTGTGAGACGAAGTGATGAGAGGAGAGATGAATGATAGGTGGACCCTTTGCCAACATCTTTTACAGCTCCAGCATCTTTCAGGGTGCTGAACACATAATGGACTGTTGGTTAACATGTATTTATAGCTCTGCTGAAGGCGTCATGACCACATATTTGTTCATCATAAGGATGGATCAGTCTTTTATTAAATATTATAAAAAAATCCTCTCTCAACTTGTCTGCATGAGGGTGAGATTCAAAATCGAAACAGTATTCTTAGTCAAAACGATAAATTGCGTCCCCATAAAGATGGGGTGGGATATTGGAGTTACCCTCCTCCGATCATTTATTTAACTGAACCTCACTGTTCGATGTGATCAGCCATTTACATTGGCCCAAGCAGATTCCGACCTGTGCCGTGCACTCCCCTCAGAGCATTCTCTGTTGGTCAATTTCCAGGAGGTCAGATTGGTTGGCCGAGGGAGAGTACTCGGTAGAATGTAAGCAAGGGATCCCCCGTTCCCGGGTCTGTGATAACTTAGTGAAATCTTGCAGAGATGGAGTCAACAGCGAGTACATCCATGGCCAGTCCTTTCGAACCGTGGACACCACTGCACCATCATCACTGGAGTTTGTGTCCTTCTAGTGGGGCTTGGATAGACCTTGAAATGCTTCTAATCGAAGCTTGGACTTGGCGGTAAGCAATGGTTCTGAATGTTGACTGTGTTACAGCTAAAGATGTCAGTACGCTCCTGCCATTTTCTAAAATCCCTCCTCTGCCTTTCTGTCAGTATGAACAAACACACTGAAAAAAGAGTAACAACCAAGGATCTGCCCTCAATGTTTTAATTTTATTACCGCCGTCAGAATGTAATCATTTAGAGGTGATTAAATAGATGCAGTGGATCTGAACCTGAACAACAGGGAATACAGTTAGTATCAGTCACAGGCTCAGAGTGGCATAAATGTGGGACAATTCTCAATGTCTCCATCATTACATTTTACAGCAAACCAAATTGTCGCGGCAAGCCACACGGATGCGAAATTCTCCTGGAGCACAGGTATTCTGTCTGCACAGTCCGTTTATTATTGTACAAAAGGAGCTCAAATCTGGGCAAGAGAAAGTGAGACATTATTGACGCATCCGTCGAGACGATCAATCCTGATGCCTGCTATCACTGATATATATGCAAATCAGAATGCTTTACAATTTTCCCATTGTCTTGCTACCCAGCGATAAGGAGAAGAGAACAATTGGATCACAGTAAAGTAATGGCACAAGCAGAAAGAACTTTCATTCCAAAAGCACTGTGCTGGCTGAAAGATTAAGTCTCCCATTCTAGCTCAACAGTCCAGGACCTGATGTGTATTGTTGCAGTTTCCAGAGTTCCCCAATCAGAATCAAGTTCAATTCATGTGCATCTCTTCTGGAGGGTTTTCGCTCTCCCAACCTTTGACGCATTGATTTTCTGACTCCCACCACACTCTGAATGAAAACTTTTTTCCTCACATCTACTTTAAAATTGCTGCCCGTTACCGATATCTTGTGCTTCCGAATCATTGTTCCACCAATGAAGCATTTAACCTGTCTACCCTATCTCTGCCTCTCATAAATTTATACATCTCAATCACATCCCCTCGCAATCTCCTTCTCTGAAAGGAAAAAAAAAAGCTGAGACTGTCAAAAAGCTATGGGGTGGCACGGCGACTCAGTGCTTAGCATGCTGTCTCACAGCACCAGGAACCTGGGTTCCATTCCAGCCTCGGGGTGACTGTGTGTGTGGAGTTTGCACATTCTCCCCATGTCTGCGTGGGTTTCCTCCGGGATGCTCCGGTTTCCTCTCACAATCCAAAGATGTGCAGGTCAGGTGAATTCACCATGCTAAATTTCCCATAGTATTTGGTGTATTAGTTCAGGGTAAACATTGGGAAATGGATCCGGGTGGGTGACTGTTCGGAGGGTCGGTGTTGAATTGTTGGGCTGAAGGGCCTGTTTCGATACTGTAGGTAATCTAACAATACCCAGCCCTGGCAAATCCCCACAACCGCTCCCCACCCTCTTCAGTAAAATTACAAATCTCATATGATGTATATTCTAGAACTGCACACGATATAATCACTCTGGACTGAACAATATTTTATGCTGTTTCAGCATCACTTTTCTTGAAGTTTGCAACTCAGCTAATAAAGGCAAGTATCATATGAACCTTCTTAAAGGTTTAATCTGCCTGTCCGGATATCTTATGACGTCGGTGAATATGTACACCAGTTTCCTTGTGATCATCAATGATTTCCCATCGGCCTCGCAATCTATATCTCTTGCTTTACTGGGCCTGCCCAAATGCATCCCCTTGCACTGGTTTGATAGCGTCCCATTTGTTACTAATTAGCCCATCATATCCATGTTACAGTCATCGATATGAAAGGGCGTAGGTCTTGAAGAACCGAATGGCCTTTACTTGCTCTTCCGTAAGACTATTTTGATAAGCACCCACCTGGAAAGAAACCCCTCGCAATCACTGAAGCAGAAGCAGTCATCGGCTCAGCCAGAATCAGAAAACACATGAGAGTAAACATTGCTCTTTGCATTTTCTCTCTGAGCTCCTCAAAGTCGCAATGAGCTGACTGGAGCACGGGTACTCTTTTCATGGAGTCAGCGGCCAATCCGCATTTACTAATCATTTACAGACAAAAGGGATTAACTCCTCGGCCTGCATGTTAAGGTGAATGCGTGTTAAGCAATTTCATCACCACCGTCTATCCGTGACATCACTTTCATGGAACTGTGTCCCTGAACTTATTCGACAACAACCCTAGATGTCCCACCACCAGTGTAGTTCCTGCCCTAAGTTGGCTTACAGAAATACAACTAATTGATTTTCCGAAATTGAGCTCCACCTGCCAAAAGTAAAACTCCAAAGACCTGAAGCCGCTCTGAACCTAGTATGTGTTTATGGCTTTTTATGGATTTGTTTGTCCTGGTTCATTGTACACCTGCTACACAATGTACACTGCACTGTTTGAAGAACCAATTTGATGAGATTTTGACGTTGAATATCAAAGAGTTTGACTACGGTCCCCACCAAAAGAAAGTGAGCTGTTGGACAAAGCCCAAGGACACCTCAGCTCCCGCAGCTCACTGAAGAGTGGCAGACAGGATGGAGACTAGCAGCAAGGCTGTTCCTCTTCAGAGGTGAATGTTTAACGAAAGTGTCCGTCCTCTCGGTTTTGCTGTCAGTTTAGGTTGAAGAAATACCTTACATGCACATCAATTTATCGATGGTAGAAATCTCTTGCTGTTCACATGTGGATAGTTTGTCTCACCACAGCCGTCACTAAGACTCTGAGGCGTTCAGAGCGGAGATTGAGAAAGACATTGCCACCTCTCATTGGTTTCCTGGTACTGTTACAGACCATCATTGATGAGGATACAGGAGAGATTGAATCTCACTGCTTTAAAGCTCAGGCCATACCCAATTAGCAATCGTTCTTTGAAGCAGTATCCCGCCATTCTCTCTGTAAATAGGTAAAATATGGTGCTGGCGAAACGCTCAGCAGCTCATGTAGATCTGAGGAACAAGAGAGTCGATATTATCAATAGGAGCTTATGCAGGAACCTTCATTCTATCTCCTAGGTCTATCCTGATTCTATATCGCATACCGGCGGCTATGTGTCGTACCACCATGCTTGTGTGATGATCCAAATCCCTTCCAAACGCAAAGGTGTCACCCTCATGTTCGAACCTTTTCTGAAGTTTGGTCTATGTAGTTTAATATCTTCTTAAATGGTTTACTCAAATACGAAAAGCCTACACACCTCGCCCCGAAAGGATCTATCCTTTGTCACTTCTATTTGTCACATCTTCATGGAACCCCTCGCTGACATATGAACATATATAATTTCCAATTCCTCCACGGACTCCTCCTGTTTATTCTCGTTCAGTTGGTGATTCCTAAGAAATACCTGGGGTCCTTTAATTTGTTGGCCTCCTGAACCACTGAGACATAATGCAGAATATAATAAGAAAGGAAAATTGAAGCCTGGCTTTTACTGCAAACGGACTGAATTATATAAAGACAAATTGTCATTACAATTGTAAAGATTTCGTGAGACCACAGTTGGACTTGTGTGTCCAAGTTCGCAATTTTTTCTTGATGGAATACGTGGTGGCACTGGAGGCAGTTGAGAGGCGATACACCAAGTTGCTTCCAGACATGAAAAGGCTGTAACAAATGGAGTGGAAGTAGCTTGGGCTTGAACTAGAACCTCATGATGGAGTTCAGAAGAATGAGTCGTAATCTGATTGAGATATGTTTCGTAAAATGGGCACTGATAAAGTGGACATTGAACAGATGATTCCTTCTTCGTGGGGTAATTTCGACCAAGAGGGATGCCATACAGAGTCAAAAGAGATAGTTTAAAAACTGAGATGAGAAATAATTGCTTCTCTCAAAGGATTGTGAGTCTGATGAGCTCACTTCCCAAAACGCAGTTGGGAGAAACTAGAATTAGAAAGTAGACTCCATTTATAATGGGAAATTGTTGTCAAGTGTGTTCACAGAGAAACAAAGTGAGAAGTGTATAATGTCACCATCCCCAGCGCCATCTTAGATACAGAGGTGTCTAATTAGAACATCTTATATATAAAGAAGAAAAATAAGGAAATATAATTAAAAGTTCATTACGAACGTCTTTCTTACAACAAAATAGCAAAATTAACAAATAGTGTCGGAAGTTCAACATTGAACTTCAAGGATCGGTGATTACATTGTCTCTGTTTGAAGGTAATAAGTGTAGCACTGGAAAATTACAGCAGGTCAGGCAGTATCAGAGAAGTAGGAGAGTCGATGTTCAGGGATAAACCCCTGATCACGATTGAGATATTCCTGATGAAGGACTTATGCCTGAAAAGCCGACATCTCTGTTCTTAGTTTGCAGCCTCATATGCTATGCTTTTCCATGACTACACTACTTGACTCTGATCTCCAGTATATGCATTCCTCACTTTCTTTCTTATTGGAGGAGCTTATTTCCTGGCATTTGTGCAGGGTGATTTTGTCTTGCCTCCAGTCAGCTCAAGCCTCTGTACGGGCAAGATCTTTTTGCTTTGAATGTGGACTGCATCAGTAACTGAGGAGTCAGGGATGGTGCAGAACATCGTAAAATCATTGGCGAACACCAGCACTTCGACCTCACGACAGGCACCAACCAGATCACAAGATTGGATCTCTGTCCCCTCTTACAAAGAGGAGTTGCGTTTGGGCCGGAACTCGTTGCAGCTTTTAAGAATACAATGGCACTTTATTGAAACATGAAAGGTTCTGACGGACTTGAAAGGGTAAAAGTGGAGAGGCTAAGTTGGTTTGGGCCTGTGCTTAATAGCAATTAGGTGAATGACATGAAGCCTTCTTGTAAAATGCAAGACTCTTAGGAGACTTGATAAGGTACATGTAGAGAGGTTGTTTTCACTTGTGGGAGAATCTGAATGGTCATCATTTCAGAATAAGGACCTGATGGGCTGAAGAGCATCTTCCGTTGCTGTGTGAATATGTGAGTTTCTCCATGAGATATGAAAATAGAACAGAAATTCCGATGAATGCAAGGAGTTTCATTCACACTAATACAGAAAACTGAGTTCGAGTCTCTCATTGGCAGCGACACAATCGAGGAGGGATTGCATTTCGCTGCAAGCACAGTTTCCTGCTGGTCACTTTTCCCAGTGGGATCTCACGAGTGTTGGAAGCACTTCCCGTTGCATCAACCTAATTCTCTGTACATGCTCTCAGTTTGTTGCTTCTGTTGTCATTGCCACAGTATAAGGGTAGACATAGGATAAGAGAGAGAATTATATTTAGAATGACAGAATGTTGTGCCATAGTTAGAAGCCGATTGGCCACTTGTGCCCGCATTCCAATTCGATTCCCATGAATGATTGTCCTGCCTTTCCCTCCCAGTCCTGCCTGCAGAGTCAATCCTAATAATCGTCCATTCTTCCTCTTGAATGCATTCTTCAATGCTGCACAGAACTTTACTTCTGAAACAGTCAGTCACAGTGATCTAAGCTACACGGAGTGGCAGGAGTGTGGGGCATTCTCCTTCAACTTCACTCTCCTCCACCGCCCTGGAGATTACAGTACTGCCACGTAACAATGAAATACATGCCACCCAGACATTGGCATGGAGGCAGAACAAAGATTCACTTGCGATGATCCCATGTAGAGAGGGACTGTCAAATAAGATGAGGTTGAGTTGTGTTCAGCCTGGTGTCATTGGAGTTTAGACTCTTAGTGACTCTTAATGGAAACGCACAACATTCCTCCTTGACTTGACAATGTAAAAGTGCAAAGGTTGTTCCCCCTTTGAGGAGAGTTTGGGTTAGAGGGTATCACCTTTGGGTAAGGAATTCATTCATTTGAGAGAGATGTGGAGGGATATTTTCAGTCAGAGGTGAATGCAGTGTTCATTACCGCGGAAGACTATGCAGCTGATTCATTTAAGTAGGCTTTCAATTAATAAGGGGATTAAGAATCTTGGGTAAAGGAAAGGAAGTAGTGTTAAGGATGAGTAGATCAAACACGACCTATTTCAATGTTGCAGCAGACACAATCGGTTGAATGGCCTAATTCTCCCTCTGCCTCTTATGGTCTTATAGACAGAAACTGAAAAACAAAACGTCCTGCTGTTGCTCACATATTAAATACAGAAAAGAAATTTGACTAGTCAATGATAAATATTCAGATATTGAACTCAAGAGCACAGAGCCATGTCAAGTGTGGTTTGAAGTACAGCAGGAACGACGATAGGAGGAATTCAGCATGGAATTTGACTGCTGAGAGCAAATCCACTTACGAAAGCTCCCATCATGTTCAGGCACTCCAGATCCTGAGGAGCAGACATGTCAGAAGTGTTTTCTTGTAGCGACCGATGCTAGAGGTACAGAGGGTCTGATGAAATGAAGAGATATCAGACAGTGATGCAATGAAGCCTAATAACGGAGGCAAGCATTATGGAATAGCAGTCTCATTCTTTCTCCATCCCGTCTATTTTCATCGATTCCTTGCATATATCAACACACTAACGTCTGGATATTTTTTGGTACCTATTTTGGAAATGTGAAGCAAATGCCAATGGATAAACTGGGCAGCTCTGGCAGAATCTATGGTGAGAGATCAAGAGAGATAAAACCAGTGTTCATTTTTCATACTAACCTGTCTTTCCTGTGAGTTAGTTCAGAAATGGACCTAGAAATGTGATGTGTTTCTCTTTCACTTGGGACGCTGCCAGACCAGCTAAGGTTATTTTTTCCAGCATTCTTTGCATTCGTTTTTCACATTGCATTATATTCTCATCTCATACCGTCATACGTAGTTGCTTGAGTCTATCAAGAGTGAAGCCCTCTGTGATCATCAATAACATGAATAGCAAAATAAATGTTATTACCAGCCTCCACCGATCTCTACCCAGTGTAAATGTGAGGCACAGGACTTCGAGAGTGGGTATTACATGAACAAACAAAAGATTCAATGTTTTATTATAACTCAGTTATGGTGGGCATTGACTCCACCTTTAGCATGCTAAAGGACCAGGCAACTGACGGTGCCAGTTGTGAATAGAGAAATGATAAATCCTTGCTACTATCTTCTTGCAAGTTATTTGTGGATGCCCCACCAAATGTCACGAACCATTACTGGCGAAGGTTGGAATTAAACTCTGAGTTCTTGGCCTGCATTTCTGCCTCACTGCATTGCAGGATCATTGGAACAGAAGATACCCCCTGACCATGTAGTCAGCAGCCTTAACCTTGATTACCAAATCGAACTCCTTTAATTAAATTGTTCCTATTTTCTTTCTCATTCATCAGCAGGTAGAAATAAGGGTTGAGCTAATCGCCAAGTGCGCCGAGAGAAACAAAACAACAATCCGTACAGTGAGAGAAAGGAATGCAGTGATATTTTAATCTGTCATACGAACATTTCCAAATTGCTGGGCCATCTTTGCAGAAGCATGTCCACGAACGGCGAGGTCCCTCTGTTCCTGTACTGCCCTCAACTTTGTAAATTTGAGCATGTTTGTTCTCTCCATCTTTCTTCCAGCAAAGTATATTACCTCACATTTCTCTGCACTCAAATTCATTCGCCATTTCTCTTCCTATTTGAACAACATAACAATGTCTGTCAAATGCATAGTCAAAATTCACTATTCGCCTCTTGCTTATTATCATTTCAAAATGTCAAAATTTTGCCATCTCACAGATCTCCAAATCGTTTATTTTAATCAGAAAGTGCTAGGATCCTAACACTTATCTCTGAGGAGCAATCATTTTCAAATTCTGTCCAATATGAGAAACGTCATCTATAAAGTGCTCGAAACTACTTACAAAACTACGTTTCATAATCTAGGTCAGTACTGAGGGATGACTGCATTCCCGGGGATAGTTCTACGGAAGAATGATGCCACCACATGGTCAATCACAAGGTAGAGGATATTGTCAGTGTGTATGTGCTGAGGGAAGCATCACGTGTTCCGTACAATATGAGGCACTTATTGTCATAGCGTCACTATTGAGGGACCATCACACTTCAATTTGTTACCACAGGAGAGGTATGTTCAATGTGGGGCTTGATGTTGAAGGCTCCCTGCATTGTCGGAGGGTCAGTCCTTCAGGAGCGGATTTTCTTGGATGGTCAGTGCTCAGGCAGTCCCACACGTATGGAGAGTCAGCGCTCATCAAGCGCCATCTAGGCAGGATTGCCTCAAGGAGGACTACACTGTAGGAGGGTCAGTACTGAGGGAATGCCACATTGTAGAAAGAGTCAATACTGTGGTGGCTCCACAGTATCTCGGTTAAGCATTGATGGAGCACCGCAAAAACTCCACATTGAAAGATCCTTAAATGTCAATTCGGATAAAATGCAATGTAGCAGATATTTGCAAAGATAGCACAACTCCGCCTTGGAATTTATCATTCAGTGTTGGTCTTTCCAGTCATTATAGAAGGGAATATTTATGAGAATCAGCCAAGCCTGAGTGGTTTCATTTCGCAAGTGCAGTCAGAACCGCTGGTGAACCACAGAGCTTTTAATTAGCACATTTGTACTGAACGACTCAATGTCCAAATGCAGGAAGAACCACACATATTTGAGATTTGGTCTGACGAATGGCAAAGGCGTTTTTTGTGCCTTGCCAACTTCCGAGAAAATTGCATCTCTGAACAAAATTTAATCAAATCACTACCCATAAGACTTTAATGATGTTTCTGTGGCTTAATGACGCATTATCAACAGCTGGGAGGTGAGAATTAATTGTGAGCTATCAGCAAGTCACAAACTAAATTCACGGACATTCCATTGTCGAAAGAGGGTCTGTGTAATGGCAAAGCAGGACAATTCCCACAGCAACATGCAGTAGTATCACACGGTCATTCTTCTGTCAAAATAAGCTGCTCTCGCATTCTGGCTGCTTCTCATATACATTTCCACTTTATTCACTTGGTCGTTATCCTATCGAATTAACTGTTAACAATTCATCATTATTGATCTGTGGATGTAGGTTTGGTCGCTGAGAGAGAAGGTTCATTTTCAGATGTTTCATCACCATTAGAGGTCACATCATCAGTGAGCCTCCAGATGAAGCACTGGTGGTGCAGCTCGATTTCTATCTATATATTTGAGTTCCCTTGGGTTGGTCATGCCGTTTCCTGTGGTGGCGTAATTTGATATGGTGATGTCACCTCCGGTTCTTTTTCTCAGTTGGTGGTAAGTGGGATCCAAATCAATATGATTGTTAATATACTTCCGGTTGGAATGCCATACTTCTAGGGATTCTCGTGCGTGTCTATGTTTTGCTTGTTCTAGGATGGATGTTTTACCCCATTCGAAGTGGTGCCCTTCCTCACCCATCCGTAAGGATTCTAGCGAGAGTGGGTTATGTCGTTTTGTGGCTAGATGATGTTCATGTATCCTGGTGGCAAATTTTCTGCCGGCTTCTCCAGTGTAGTGTTTGTTTGTTCTTGCAAGGTATTTTGTAAATGACATTAGTTTTGCTTGTTGTCTGTACAGGGTCTTTCAAGGTCATTAGGTGCTGTTTTCGTCTGTTGTTTGGTTTGTCGGCTGCCAAAATGCCGAGGGGCCTGAGTTGTTTTGCAGTCATTTTCGAGATATCTTTGATGTAGGGGAGCGTGGCGAAGGGTTCTGGATGCGTTGTGTTTATTTGTTTAGGTTTATTGCTGAGTAATAGGCGGAATGTGTTCTTTTTGAATGCACTGTATAGGTTATTTTCCTCTGTTGTGCGTAGTTCCTCTGTGCTGCAGTGTGTGGTGGCTCGTTGAAGTAGTACTATAATCCATGTTCGTTTGTGGATATTGCAATGATTGCTTCTGTAGTTCAATTTTTGTTCTGTCTGTGTTGCTTTCCTCTAGACGTTGGTTTAAAGTTCCCCATTGGCTGTACGCTCTACTGCGACATCCAGGAAAGGCAGTTTATTGTTGTTTCCTTCCTATTTAGTGAATTTTATGCCAGTAAGAATATCACTGATGGTCTTGAAGGTTTCCTCCAATTTGTTCTGTTTAGTGATGACAAAGGTGTCATCCAGGTAATGGACCCGAAGATTGGGTTGGGTGGTTGGCAGAGCTGTTTGTTCGATTCTCTGCGTTACAACCTCTGCTAAGAACCCTGACATCGGTGATTACTTGGTGTTCTGTTGGTTAGTCTGTAAGTTTTGTTGTTGAATGTGAATGGCTGATAAGGCATAGGATCACTAACTTGACGGTACTGACCGTGCTGATGAAGCTGATGATGTTTGGTGTATGTGTGTTTGGTTGTTTTAATAATGTACTTAGTGTTTCCTTGGCCAGGTGGATGTTCCTGGATATCAACATGGCTGTTACGTCAAAGGAGACCATTATCTCACCATCTTTTATCTTGGTATCCTCCGAAATTCTTGGATGGAATGGTTTGAGTGACGTGAGTCTGCTACTAAGTGTTTTAGGCCAAGGTGTAGCTTCTTGGCCAATCTGTAAATTGGTCTTCCAGATAGCAAGATTATGAATGTGAGGGGCCATGGGTTCATCCGGAGGCTCACTGAAGATGTTATCTCGTATAGTGATGAAATGTCTGAACACGATCCTCCATTTCAGCGAGCAAACCTACATCCAAAACATCAACTAAGCTGCACTTCTTCTCAGAACTCGCTATTACTGGTCTATTTTCAAGATATTTTTAATCCTAACAATGCAGAGAGACATTCTCATGCATTTTGACTTCGCATTGCTTGTGACATAGTATGTGTACAAGTGGACACTTGATGCAAAATCAACTGAAGACAGACTCTGCATCATTTTAATGGTATACGATGGTTGCTTAGCAATGTGAAAAAAAATGAGGCACACAACGAGAAGTCGGATTTCAGAAACGATAAATACTTTGCATCTTCTCACAGTTTAATTCATTTGACGTGAGATTAAATACATAGTTCAGCACTTTCTTCCACTGCTATCTGAACTTGGTCTGGGTCACGGCATACATGCTAGATTTTTCAGCAACTCTGCAGTTGCACCATGAAGCCAATTTCATGTACAAGAACAGGTATCTATAAGGGTCTGTAGACATAAAAATACACATGTCTCCACACAGAGTAATGCATCAACATTCTCCATAATAAGTGAAACTTTCCTGAGATTACAAGCAACAAACTGAATGACTTCATTTACTTCTCCATCTCCGGGTATTTGGAACCCTTCCCACTGCTGCGAGTCCAAAGTATCCTGTGCTGTTCTGTGCTGGTCTCTAAGATGCATCTGTTCGTAGTTAATTACCAGTTTAACCGATGTTAAAATTGCCACTACGGAGAAAGTGACATATGACGAATTTTCCCCGAGAAAAAAAGAACTGGAAAAATCAAGATATTTATTTCTAGGAAGAAGGGGGAATTGAGGCATCGGTATAGGATCATGGAGGGTGCACAACTGTTTTAATGTTTATGATTGCTCGTGGATTAATTGATGCTTTGAAAACAATTAACCTGGTGCTCACCGGAAACATTCTCTATACAGTTGCTGTTTCGCACTAGTAGAAGTGGAGTTTGCAGATGAACTAGAGCGAGAAAGCTGTTTATGAGTAAAGATTTCGTTTGTAATAATAACCGGATATTTTATGGAGCAGATGTCGATCCCAACCGCCTTATATTACCAGTAACAATATGATTACTTGTAACATATCTGCAGAGTTTGGCCCACTGAATAAGCTCCACAGAAAGGATTAGGCCTCGGAAGCTGAGGAGCTCAACCCTTCCCTGAATTACAGCCCACCTTAACAAATTTAAGCAATTTATCTTCTTAGTAGCCGATGCTCTGAGTTGTGAGTTTCAATGACTAAAACAGAGACTGTCAGTAATGGGGTGCTCGACATCCTGTGCTACTTGTAAACCAATAAACAAACTTCATCCCAAAAAGGAAGCTCGAGAACCAACTCGTCTGATCCTATAATCCGAATTTACTGAATTGCTTGCCCAATTTCCTAATAGTTCATAACAGCCACGCTTGTTTCATCTGTGTGTAGCAGTCCGGCCTACATGAGAATTCTTCTTTTTGTTTGTAAGTTTTAAACCAATGATTTATTATTGGCTTCCTGTAATTAGATTCGATTTACCATTAAGTACATTTTTTAGGAACATGAACCTCCTCCGTTTTGTCTGTCACCTTGGATCAAAATAGCACGATATTATGAGAATGTTTTTAAAAATCATTACCATTTGTGGCGCACTCGGGAATGGCAGGCCTGGATTTCCCGCTCAGTACCTCAATGAAATTTTCAAATAACTATCGAGAAAGTGGAATCTGAGGAAGGGAGCGAGGCAATGAAAAAGGAGCAAGGGGTCGGAAATTATTTGACTGAGATGAAAACTTTGAATGTCTGTTCTTTTAAATACAGGCGTGTGCCTAAGATGCTGAAGTTGAAGCATGGATCAGGATAGTATGATGTGAATGTTTGTGGGTGGGCCAGTGTGCTATTGCAATAAAGAACAGAAAAAATCCAACAAGGTTTCAATTGGCGATTTCGACAAGAGTTTGGCGATAAAAGAGTTGAATATGGACGTTGTTACAGAAGATTTATTGGGTACGTTAAAAACAAGACGTCGTTACCAGCAATTTGTAAAACCCTAAAAGGCATAGTGAGGAAGAAAACAGCATGGATCAGCCAGAGATAATGAAGAGGTAGAACGATGCAGAAGAATGTACGGGATTAGACTTTGTGCGGTAGAGCTTTGAAATTTTTAAACTTCCAAATTTCAGTATGAGTATTACAGGCTTGATAATAATAATGTATTAACAACAAATTGCTGGGTGTCACGAAATTTCGTATCCACAATCGATGCGTAGTTGAAGTAAGTAAATCATGAGAGCATTCAATTTGTGATCAGAGTCAGCATCTTCCAACAATCATTTAATCAAAAAGTAAATCCAGAAAGAAAGGAATGCATGTGTGAAAAGTATTTAAGGGAATTAGACGCAATGCAATCCAGAAAGACTGGCAGAGAAAGAGAGAAAGAAAGACAGAGGTCAGAGGAAATTAAACTTGCAGAGGAATTAACAACACTTCGCGCAAAGTGCATATTCGTGATTTCAATGAGAGTGTGCCATCATGGGTTGATCTGAGCATAACGGTAGGATCCTATTGTCGACAAGGACTGCATATCCATCAGAAGCACATCAAGGTGATACAATAGCGCATTGTGTGAATTCGAGAGTGACTGATCAGTTTTGATGATCTTCAGTTGATGGAAACTGGTATCATGAGTGTGGCCAAGAGAGAAGTGGAGCAACATTTGCCCAAGACCCCCCAAGGTGTTTTACACGACAGTAGGTTAAAGGCGAGCAGGAGATGGGCACTGACGTGGAGGTAACTGAGAGCTGGATTGGTTCAGTCATGGTCTTGGCTCAGGACTCAGTCAAGTATCAGTGGGAATGATGAGATTATTTATGGTCTTGATCAGGCAAACACCCAGTGAGCAGGATCATGATATAGTAAACAGGCTGCGTGCTGGCCACAGCACAAACAATTCATAGTTGGACTCCAATGCTTCCCCAAAGCACACTCACCCCAGTCAGGTGCGACTGTAAATGACAAGAGTTTTCTTGCAGTGAGGCACGGTTTTCTCACTGATTGAGAAACTTACCCAGGATCCAAGTAATAGCAAGAGCGGGATATTAATTTTTGTAGCATGTGACCCAAATAATACAGCCACAAATTTAAATGCACCCATTTATGATTCTCACAAATGTAGTTAAGCCATAGGAAAAAAAAAACGCTTTTCCAATGTTGACACATTGGAAATTGTTGTTCAGAAATCCTGATCGATTCCCAAAGGAATCTTTGACATACCAATCGGGCCTCGCCATCTGCTGTGAGCCGGGGAATGCTGCCAGTTTAGTAGGTGACTCAGACCTCCCTGTGACATAATGACAAGACGTTTGGGAGTTGTGTCCTGATTGAGAGAAATAGCGAAGGCATTGATGACATAATATGACAGCACACAGAGGCCGCTATTGACCCTCTACCTCAGGGGGAGCAGTTTCAGGTTCCACCCTGTCATTTCTAAGCAACAATAAAAGCACTTCTGATCCAATATTTATAACAATGCAATCGGAATTCATGAAGATGTGGGACCTTGCTTCTGAAGCTGAACGGAAGTGCGATCATCTAGGGAGGTCATCAAGTGATCACACAATCGTTGGCATCCATAAGCATTTGCAGTCCATCCACATTGAAGAGAGTTTTTTATGCTGTTAGATTAACCATTAACAGTTGGGACATTTCGCCAAACATGCAGGTCACAGACAATATCCCTGATCGGTACATCAGCGCTGGAGCCCAGGATAAAGCTGCATGCACAGTGTTCAGTAGTTAGTGTACAGAGGATGATCCATCGGAGACTCCTCAGTTGCTAATATAAAAAATTGTATATTTATAGTCAATTTTCTTCATATCATTTGAGATCAGCAAACCACTGAAGACATTGACAATTGGCAATCTTTGTCACAGTATCCTAAATCTAAAACTTGAATCTCGCCCCTGTATTGGTTCGGTACAGTCCTTGCACCCTACACATTAACACTGGCAGAGACACAATCGCGGGAATACATCGCATGGGGCCAGATCAGAATAAAGCAAAGAAAAATTATAACCACTTTACATCAATTCCCATCTCTCACTTGGCCGCTCTCCTTCCCGAACAAACAGATGCAAAATGTCATTGGCCAAGCCATTAATCCCATGCAGATACAAGTCATTGATGGTCGGATGATATCCAGACGGAGCTTTCAGATCCACCTGCAATTGGAAAACGTTGTCGGAAGATGAAGAGAATTGCACTGGAGAGATGAGTTGAGACTGAACATCTTTCATGGAAGTTCAGCTTGTGTCTCAGAATGACGTCAGTCATTGCTGGTCAGTGGAAATCCTTTGAAGACTCTACGCTGGCTGGAAGTTCAAAGAATGTAGTCACGTTCTGTTAAAGCCAATCATCTCCCACCTCTATTGACATCATCCACAAATGTAAAATCATTGAAACTATAGGCAGAAGGAGGCTACTCAAACCTTCCAGAAGTTGCAAGATTCAATTAGACCATGGCTATCAATCCATGTCATTCTACTTTTCCTACTATCTCACCTTAGCCCTTTGATCTCAATCTTCTAAAATAGGTTATCTAAATCATTTTTTTAAGTTAAAAGTAGTTTAATATTTCGGCTTCTAATGCTTTTCCTGACACAGAATTCCACAAGCTGACCACATTCTTAGTCAAAATAGTTCTCATTATCTCAGTGCCAAATGCTTAGCCAAATATCCTTAGTCATTTACTTCCTGATTTTCGACTGTTCATCATTCATAACACACTTCCTGTCCTCTGCTGTGTCCCAACAAAATTTCATAAGATTCGGTTCGATCATTCCTATGAAAGCCGGTGAACCGAGTCCTAAACTGTCAAATATCTCTTCCCTTATCAGTTCTGCCATACAATGAGTCGTTCTGGTAACCGTTGATGGTACTGTTTAATTTGCCATAACATTCTTCTTCGTCCTGGAAGAAACAACCACACATAGTTTTCTGGAAAGGATCTCACCAAGTGTACTATGGGTGGAGTGTTTCTCAATAGACAATAGACAATAGGTGCAGGAGTCGGCCATTCGGCCCTTCTAGCCTGTCATTCAATATGATCATGGCTGATCATTCCTAATAAGTATCCTCTTCCTGCCTTATCTCCATAACCCTTGATTCCACTATCTTTGCGAGCTCTATCCAACTCTTTCTTAAATGGATCCAGGGATTGGGCCTACACTACTCTCTGGGGCAGAGCATTTCACACAGCCACTACTCTCTGGGTGAAGAAGTTTCACTTGGAGGGTAACTGCTGAGAAAGCTTGGGGGTTTGGGGGTGGCAGTTCTGTGGGGTAACTGCATTGTTGGAAGATCAGTTTTGATGTAGACCTGCACTGTCAAAGAGTGAGTGATAAGGGAGCACTGCACTGTCGGGGGCGGGGGAGCGGGTCTGTGCTGCGGGAGCGACACAATTTCCAAAGGTGAAGCTAAACAATTTTGCAAAACGGGAAAGGGCAATACAATCGATCAAACGAATGACGATATTAGATAATTACTTTGGAAGAAATCGAAAATTCCCTTCCTGCGATAATTGCAGCTCATGCAGAATAGCAAAAAGTTAAATAAAAACGAAGATTAGCAGGTGAAATG
The DNA here is from genome assembly GCF_047496795.1 of Chiloscyllium punctatum. Classification (NCBI taxonomy): domain Eukaryota; kingdom Metazoa; phylum Chordata; class Chondrichthyes; order Orectolobiformes; family Hemiscylliidae; genus Chiloscyllium; species Chiloscyllium punctatum. The sequence continues at coordinate 4,426,803 of NC_092789.1, read as the reverse complement.
GCTGATGATTCTGAACTGGATCAAATATCAAATTTTGACTTCCAATAAAAAAATCAGTCCGTGAGGACTAGAACTTTGGGAAAAGAGAAATCCTCACGTGGTAAGGGAACCGTCGATTTCGGTTAAGATACTCAAGGTAGCTTACAACCAAGTGGGATGGAAACCCATGTCGGGGAAATTGAAGTTAAAAAGCTCCGGAGTTTTCAGTGCAATAAAGTCATCGACATTATGTCAGGAGGAAGTGCCAGATCTTCGAACACCATTTATATGCGAAGGTAACGTTTACTCACATAAGTCAGGAAATACAGACAAAGAAGTTACAGTATTAAGAGATCCGTCATTATGTTAATATTTCACATTGCGAGGTGGGGAGGTTTGTAACACAGTATGATTATTGTCTGAAAACGTCACAGTATGTGGAATTCATGGTGAGACAAAATGTGTTCCATGATGGCCGATGAGCGTGGATTGTCCAGTTAAAAATGGATCTCTGGTAGCAGGCTACTGGAAAAAATCTTGACACCAGATATACAATTTATCCTTGGTAATGATATAACATAGTCACAGGAGGAGTTTTGCTTTCCGTTTTTTAAATACGAGTGTAAAATTCGGGATCAGGTTTATTGCAGGAATTATACTCTGGGAATTATCCTGACTGTGTGGTAAAAGTCACAAAGTCACCAGTTGAAAAAGGAGGAGAAATCAAACAATACAGTTTAAAATGATTAAAATAGATTTGACAGACACGACGTTCAATCAAATGTTTGAGACAAAAATGAACCTGTGGATGACAAAGTGCATATCTTTAGCTGAGAGAATTTAACTGACGAAAGCAAAGGAAGGATAGAAATTTGAGTCAATTATCTGAAAAAGTGCGAACAGAAAAATAATCTGAATGCATCCCTGAATGTTACTATTTTAAAATGATGCCTTGATGACAACATGAAGACCATCAAATATCAGACATATTAAAAATGGGCAGAAATGCATCAAGTTGTATTTACAGTCGGTTATAGAAAGGAGGTGTTGAGGGGAGCGCATGACTTGCCAGTAGAAAATCATTTTGGGAAAAGGAAACTCAAGCTCAAATACAAAAAAATTTCTACTCTCCTGGATGGCAGAAGAAAGCAGTTGAGACTTTGCCATTCATTTGAAAAGTGAAAATAGTCATAATGCAAGCTTCTTTTTAAATCCCCACGCCTGCAGTCCTACCCATTTAAAGAATATTTAACAACGGTCTTAATTGAACGTGGAAGATCACTGCGTACAGCAAAACGTGGGAATCAGTATTTGTTATCAATACGGACTCATAGCAGAAGCGGTAATGCAAAGGTTAGTACAAACAGTCTAACCCCAATATCAATCCAAAATCTGGGTCAGATATATGGGTGAAACCATTTAAAACACAGCAATAGAGAACACATACTGGATCAACAATGCCACACTCCCAGGAATCCGATTCACTAGAGAGGAAGAAAAGGAAAACCAACTCCCATTCCTAGACGTGATGGTACAGAGAACACCGAACGGACAATTCACCACAAAGGTATACAGGAAAGTCTCACACACAGAGCAAAGCCTAAACTACGAAAGCAACCACCCCAACACACACCAAAAAAGTTGCATCAAGACACTGTTCAAAAGGGCCACAACACACTGCAGCACACCACAACTGCAAAAAGAGGAAGAAGAACACCTTTACCATGTATTCGCCAAAAAACGGACACCCACGCAATTCCATCAACAGATGCCTAAGGGAAAGACAACGGAATGAGGACATGCCAGAACCCAAAGGACCAAACACACTACCATACATCAGAAACATTTCTGAACTGATAGCCAGACTACTGCGACCACTAGGACTCATAACAGCACACAAACCAACAGCCACTCTCAGACAACAACTCACCAGGACGAAGGACCCGATACCCAGCATGGGCAAAACCAATGTACTGTACAAAATCCCATGCAAGGACTGCACAAAATACTACATAGGACAAAAAGGAAGACAGCTAACCGTCCGCATCCATGAACACCAACTAGGCACGAAACAACATATCCAGCTATCCTTCGTAGCCACACACTCAGATGACAAGCAACATGATTTCTACTGGGACAACACAACTATTATCGGACAAGCCAAACAGAAAACAGCCAGGGGATTGCTAGAGGCATGGCAATCACCCACAGATTCAATCAATAAGCACATCGAACTGGAACCAATATTCCGGCCACTGCAGTTGACAGCTGGAACTGACAGACGGAAACGGCAGACACAAATCACTACAAACGCCGGAAGAAACATCACAGAAGTGCTTCACATGAGGCTCCCAAGCACTGAGCATGTCACCTAGACAGGGGACGAAACGTATGCAACATAAATTCTCAGATCGGTGAAAAAAACACAATAAACTGTACAGCAGAATTCTTATTAAATGCAGAGGGATCGAGGCGCGCAGGCGCACAGTTCTTTGAATTTGGCAGCACAAATTGATAAGGTAGACAAGAGGGTATGCAGCATCATTACTTCATCAGTCCAGGCATCGAGTATATAATGAGCAAATCATGTTGGAACTGCATGCAATATTAGTTTGGCGATATTTAGAAGACGTCTTGGAAAGGGTATAGAAACATTCTATCAGGATGTTGTCTGGTTTGCAGGTATTCGTAATGAAGGAAGCTTGGGCAACCTTGGTTTGTTGCTCTTGAATGTCGAACGATGAATGGCAAACTGAATCAAGACAGCATAATTATTAGTTACGCGAAGGGAATGGATAGTCAGTGATTTTTTTAAACACAGGTTAGAAACGTCATTTACTAGCTGGACAGGATTAAGGAAAAAACTGGTAAATTTAAACCACACCTGAGAGGCTTTTTTGTTTTACATAGACGGATGTGGAGGCAGATACAAACGCAAAGATCCAGAGGTACATTGATTGATATATGAGCAGCGGGGAATAGAGGAATACTGACCACATAGAAGCGAAACGATGTAATTGGAAAAAGAGTATTATGTTCTGCGTAGTTTTCCTGGGTGCACACGCCTTTTCTTTATGGACCGTTCCATGGTAATGTCATAATGAGGAAAAAGATCTCTGAATGTAAAACTTTTTTTTGCGTTTTGCTGAAGGAAATGATGGTGAAGAACACAGGATGTAGAACATAGCACAGCACAGCACAGTACAGGCTCTTTGCCCCACGATGTTGCGCCTTAATTTAAGATCAAATGAAACTACACGCCCCCGATTTACTTCCATCAATGTGCTTGGGCAGCAGTCCCTTAAATATTCCTACTATTTCTGACTCTGCCACCACCGTTGGCAATCTATTCTATGCACCAAAAACTCACTGACGAAAGAACCAACATCTGACATCTCCCCGATACCTTGTTCATATCAACTTCGATGTATGACAGCACGTGGCAGCCATGTCTGTCCTCAGGACAGGTCTCGAGCTTTTCACTCTAAGTATTTCTCTCATTACATTGCACACTTCTATCAATTCATCTCTCTTCCTTCTTCACTCAATAGCGAAAAGCCCCAGATCACTCAACCTCCCTTCACAAGACAAGCCCTACAATCCAGGCATCACCCTGGTAAATCTCCGCTGCGCACTCTCGATAAAATCTACATTCTTCCGATGATGAGGTGACCAGAACTGAACACAACATTCTTAATGTAGTCTAACGAACGTTTTATAGAGCTACAGCAAAGCCTCGCTGCTCTGAAACTCAATCCCCCTGTTCATGAAAGCTAAAACACCATAAGCCTTCTAAACGAACCTCTCTGCTTGTTCAGCAACATGTGTCCATGGACCCCAAGATACCCATGTTTCTCCACACTGCCAAACATTCAGTCTTTCTCCCGCATTCAGCATTCAAATTCGACGTTCCAAAATGAATCACTTGACGGTCATTCCGTTGAACTCCATCTGCTACTTCTCAGCCAAGCTTTGCATCCTGTGAGTGTCTTGTTGTCGCTTGCAACAGCCTTCAACATTATCTACAACACCGCCAACGTTTGTATCATCGGCAAACTTACTAACCCATCCTTCCACTTCCTCATCCGAGTCATGCATAAAAATGACAAAGCGCAGAAGCTCAAGAACAGATCCCCTCAGATCACCACTGGTCACCGACCTCCAAGCAGAATACCTTCCATCTACTACCAGTCGTTGCCTTCTTTTTGCCAGCCAATTCTGTATCCAGACAGCCAAGCTTCTGTTTCTCCCAGACCTGCTACCTTTCTGAATCAACTAATGTGAGGAACCTTGTCAAATGTCTTACTGAAATACATATACAAGGCATACACTGCTCGACGTTTGTGAACTTGTCTCATCACATTCTCAAAGAAATCCATAAGGCTTCTGAGGCATCACCTGCTCCACACACGCCGTTTTGACTGTTTATAATCAAGCTATGTTTTTCCAAATAGTCATAATCCGTATCACACAGAATCTTATCCAGTAACGTACTTAACAGCGATGTAAGACTGGTTGGTGTGTATTTAGTGGGCAGTTTCCAATTCCCTTTCTTGAATAGAGGAACAAATTCGCCTCCCCCCAGTCATCTGGTACGATTCTGGTGGAGACTGAGGATGCAAAGCCCATTACCAATGGCACCACAATCTCATTGTTCACGTCCCACACTAACCTTGCAACTACCAGGTCCGGCTCTGGGAATTAGTCTACCTATATGCTTCCCAGAATATACAGCATATTCACTTTCTCATTATCAAACCTTTTCTAACCTTCGAGCCTTCAAGCCTTGTTCCTTCCAAAGTGAATCACCTCACACGTTTCTACATTAAACTGTATTTTCCACGGCTTAGTCCAGATCTACTTTTTATCTCGGTCCCTCTGTAACCGAGTGTAACCTAGTGAAACCAGATACACAACATCAATCGTTTTACCCTTAGGTAATTGTTTGGTCACCTTCTCACAGAAGACAATAAGATTTGTGAGGCATTATCTACACTTCACTAAGCCTTGTTGACGATCCCTAATCCAATTTATTCCTTTCTGGATTATTATAAATCCTATCTGTCATAATCCTTTCCAACATTTTACACGCAAATGAAGTAAGGATCACTGGTCGATGATTATGAAGGTTGTTTCTACTCCATTTCTTGAACAGGGGACCACGTCTGCTATTTTTCAGTCTTCTGGCACTATCCGTGTAGAAAATGATAACATAAATATCGAAGCCAAAGATTCTGCAATCTCCTAACGTTCTTCCCAGAGAATCCTCGGATAAATACCGTCCCGCCCAGGGGACTTATCTACTTTCACACTTTCCAGAAATGCTAACACCTCCTCCTTAAGAATATCAATTCCAACTTGTCTACTAGCTTGTATGTCATCTTTCTCCTCGACAGCATTGTCATGTTCCAGTGTAAATACTGACGAAAGCTATTCATTTATTGCTTCTGTTATCTCCTCACACTCCACGCTCAACTTTCCACTAGCGTCTCTGACTGCCCCCCAGGTTAATGTAGCCATTCTTTTTTTCCTGGCATATCTCTTGCAATCGTTAGTGTTTTCCTTGATTCTACCAGCCAAATATTCCTCATGTCCCCTCCATGCCCTTCCTAACTCTCTATTTTTGTCCTTGCTGGCTAACATGTTACTCTGAAGTGCCGCAACAAGCGTTCACGTCTCATCTCTAGAGAAGCCTTCGGCTTCATCATGACAACACAATCCAGGCACAATTTCTCTCCTCGATACCTGATAGGCCTGACACTCTCTCTGGTCTTTCTGGAATTCCTCACGTAAGTGTAGAGTGACGTTGCATGTTCCCGCAATTTTCCCACCAAGGCTTGCCCGTGGCTCCTCCTAGCTCACCTGTGTCCATTTATGAGTTCATTGCGAGATACCCTGTAACCCTTTTAAGCTTTGCCAGTGCCTTCTTCCTCAATATTAAGTAAGCTTCCTCATTCCTCGTAATGAGAATCTCCTCTTCACGTGCCAACCAAAGCTGAGTCACCTTACCATTCTTTGCCTGTCTCAGAGGGACAATGTTATCCAACACTCACAATAAGGGTTCCTTAAACGGCCTCCACATTTCTGTTTTGTGTATCACATAGAATGTTCCTAATTTGTATTCCACAGTTCCTGTCTCGTAAAAGAACAATTTCGCATCCCCCATTAAATTCCTTCCCATACTGTCTGCTCCTAGCCCACTCCACAGTTGGTTGTAAAGGCGAGTCAGTTGTGGCCACTTTCACCGAAATGCTATGCCACCGAGTGATGTGAGACCTGGCTGGCTCGTTGCCTAGAACCACATCCAATATGGCCACCCCTTGTCCACATATCGACCCGTTGAGTCAGGAATCCTTCCGGGCACAACTGCAAAAATCGGTTCCATCGAGACCATCAGCACGAAGGAGATTCCAATCAATACTGGGGAATTTGAAGTCACTCATAACAACAAGTCTGTTACATCTGCATCTTTCCAGTATCTGCCATCCAATCTGTTCTTTCATCTCTCTGGTCCTCTTGGGAGGGTCTGTAAAAAAATCACACAACAAACTGACTGCTCCTTTCTTATTATTGTCGCCCACCCATACTGATTCAGTCGACAAACCAACCCCCCTCCCCCCCACAGCATTCTCATCTTCAATTAACAATGCTACTTCCCTCCCATTTTACACCACTCCTTGATTTTTTTGAAAAAATCTAAACCGTGGAACATCCAGCAATCATTCCATCCCCCCACACACCACCCCCACCACCCCGTGAAATCCATGTCTCTGTAATTGCAACAACATCGTAGTTCCAAGTAATGATCCATGATATATTTTCATGTCTCTTTTTCCTGACACCCCTTGAATTGAAGCAGACCCACTTTAACCGAACTTTTTTTCCCTATCAGTTGCGTATCCTTCCTAACAGACTCTCTGCATTCTATTTCTGCCCGTTCAACAACTATCCTCTCCTCTGTTATGTTGCTATGATTATCATCTGACTGCCAAAAGAGTTTCAACCGTCCAGACGCTCTAGAGGAAATCTCCGTCTCAAGGTATTGGTGTCCCTCCAGTTTAAGGGCAACACGTCCTTGATGTACAGGTCTAACCTTACCCAGAAGCTACTACAATTACCTACCTATCCGTAGACCTCCTTCCTGCACCAGCCCTGTAACCACTGTTCAGCTGCAGTTGCTCCCTGTTCCTCACCTCACCAGCACGTGACACTGGTAACAATCATGAGATTACCTTCCTGCCCGTCCTGCTTTTTAGCTTCAAACCTAACTCCCTGAAATCACTTTTTAGATCTTCATCCTTTTTCCTAGCTATGTCACTGGCGCCATTGTGCACTACGACTTCTGCCTGCTCAACCTCCCCGTTCAGATTCTTCGCTACTCGATCAGAGACATCCAATTTCATGGCACTTGGGAGGTAGTCGACAGTGAGTAATTACTGCAAACTAATAGACAGAAATGCCACAATCATTGTGGAAAAGCAGAACGTTTCTTTGACACAGACATGCTGAAAGGTGGAGTTTTATTTTATAGGCACAGTGATCAAAGTGACCCAACGATGGTTGTTTCTGTGACAGTCCTGTGATTTTAAGAGAGAAATATTCTTTCCTGTTGCTATTGCCGCGAGGTCTTGATACAGTCGTGCTAGTTTATTTGCTTCAGACCGTCAGTTTGTAAACGGCCTGGAGTTATCCCTTGGTATTCTTTTTTTTAAGATTAGACAAATGGAGCAAGAGTATGAAGGGAGTGTGGACAACCTTGGTTGATCTTATCTTGAACGTCAAAGATGGCTGGCAAACTGACAGAAGACTCAAAACGATTAGCTATGTGAATGGAACGGATTTTCAGAGTTTCTTTTTACACCCCCATGTCCAGTTTAGAGTTGGCTTCAGTTATTGTGAAGGTTTATGCTGCTTCTCAACTGAAAGCTGGCGTTCTCTGCTGGAGGACTGTCTCAGATAGCGAGGCATCTTCTTAACGCGTTAAAGGGGCTGATAGTTTCTTTCTTCTGGACTGGAGAGACAGCACGTGGCCGACTGTGTATTTTTGAGATGTTATCGGAATTGTAAAGTTGATGATTAGTCTTTGAAAAATGCATTATTTGTTTCGTAATGGAATTGAGATAAATGTATGTCATTCATTTTTTTTCTTGCATCGTTTATGTGTATCAAGAATTAAAGCTGTTTTAATTACAGCCTGCTGTTAGTCAAATCGAATTGTCTTTAAAAAATACAAAATTTTACGATCGATACTATTGTGATGGGTAAGGCCAGAACCCCACTTAACATTTCAAGCAAGTGGTAGGACGCTAACATTTTTAGAGGTTTTAAATAGGCGTACGGTGAACATTGCAGTTAGTCAAACCTCTCAGTTATAAACAGAACATAATTTATTTACAGTGTTCCAAATGAAAAGCAAGCAAATGAAAACAAATTTTAGAATGACAACTATTTGCCAGGCAGATCAATATGATATACCTTATAACTTAACAAAGAACAAATCTGATTTCCTCCAAAATCCGATCAACACATGCTTTGGCAAAAAAAATAAAATAACACACAGATTTTTAGAGGAGAGAGAGTTCGCAGAGAGGATCAAACAGGAACCATTAGCTGAAATATTTAGTCTCCTTTTATTTCCAGCGGCTTGTTGGGGTCCCCAGCAAAAACTAAACTAAACTAGAAAAAAGTATAGCTGAAAATGTGTTGCTGGAAAAGCGCAGCAGGTCAGGCAGCATGCAAGGAGCAGGAGAATCGACGTTTCGGGCATGAGACCTTCTTCAGGAATTGTACCCTCATGCCCGAAACGTCAATTCTCTTGTTCCTTGGATGCTGCCTGACCTGCTGCGCTTTTCCAGCAACACATTTTGAGCTCTGTTCTCCCGCATGTGCAGTCATGGTGCCACAGTGGTTAGCATTGCTGCCTCACTGTGCCAGAGACCCGCGTACAATTCCCGACTCAGGCGACTGACTGTGTGGAGTTTGCACATCCTCCCCGTGTCTGCGTGGGTTTCCTCCGGGTGCTCCGGTTTTCTGCCACAGACCAAAAGATGTGCAGATCAGGTGAATTGGCCATACTAACTTGCCCGTAGTGTTAGGTGAAGGGGTAAATGTAGGGAAATGGGTGGGTTGCGGGTCGGTGTGGACATGTTGGGCCGAATGGCCTATTTCCACACTGTAACTAATCTAATGTAATTAGTCCTCACTTTCTCCTCGAAAAAAGAAGTATCCAAACTGGGAGGTTTGATTTTCATTGTAAAAGCTTTGTTTTTTTTGAGAAAACATGACAAGCATTTTCTATTATCGTTTCCATGCACAGTATCTGTTAGGCATATTCAAAGTACGCATAATCTTTGATTCCCTTCACAGTCAAGAAATTGCCAGCCTCTTTCCTAACTGAATGCAACGACGTGGTCTCCACTGCCTTCTGTATCTATGAATTCCATTGATTCACCAGGCTCTCCTTATATCCCATCTGAACGGTCTTTCTTTACTCTCAGGCTGTGCTCTCGGGTACTAGTGTTTCCCGCAAATGGGAACAGCCTCCCTCCATCTCCTCTATTCAAGGCCTTCAGTATTCTGTAAATTTTATCTTGATCCACGCTCATCCATTCAGTTTCAACCCAGAGTCGTCAAACGTGATGAAATATGTTAAGTGTTTCATTCCAGGGATCATTCTTGTAAACCTCATCTTGATACACATCAGGGCCAATACATCGTTCCTTACAGATGAGGCCCAAAATTGCTCACAATATTCTGAAAGTGGTCGGGCTAGTGCCTTCTATAACACGAGCAGTACATCTCTGCTTTTATATTCGAATCAATTCGAAATAGATGCCAACACTGTATTTTGCTATCTAACCAGCCACGCAACTTTCAAGCGTAGCTAAAGAGAAACCGCAAGAACTGCGTTCACTGAAAACCAGAATCAAAAATAGCCATTGCTGGAAAAGCTCAGTAGGTCTGGCAGCATCTGTGAAGACACATCAGAATGAACTTTTCGTGTCCGGCGATGATGCACAGAACTGATGGTAGCTTGGAAAACATAAGATAGGGTGGTATCCCAAGCAAAGAGTTAAATTTAGAGGGGACCACAGCCCACAGAGGGAGAACAGCATTTGGACAGACAAAGGAGTAGATAACGATCTTGCCAAGGACACTGCCAGTGACATGTAGTGTGGAATAGCAGAATATATGATTCCAAGGCCTGTTGTTTTGGGGAGGGAGCAAGGACATGGGAGAGTTCAGACCCTAAAATTATTGAATTTCGACATTGAGACTGAAGTGCTGCCAGGTCCCGAGCAGACAAATGAGGTATTTGTCTTCAGCTTACGCTGATGTTCTTTGGAACACTACAGCAGGCCTGAGTCAGTCATGTTAGTCAGGGAACAGGGTCATGCATTGAAGTGGTAGGCTATTGGAAGCTCAGGGTCTTTTTTTGTGGGCAGAATGTCAGTGTTCTGTGATACAGTCATTTAGTCTCTGTTCCATTTTCCTAATCTCTCGGAGACCACATTGAGCAGTCAGTTTGGTAAACTGGAGTAGATCTAATTTCCACCATACCTCAATTTCATCCGGTCTACCTCTGATCCCTCCCCTCTCTTCTTGGCTATCTCTGTTTCCATTTCGAAAGTAACTGTCTCCTGATACGCACCGACTCCAACAGCTACCTGGACTGTACATGCTCACACCTTGCTTTCTGCAAAGACTCCACTCCATTTTCTCAGTTCCTCTGTCTCCATCACATATGTTCTTGTGAGACCAACTTCAGCAAGTGAGCCTCCGAAATGTCGACCTTCTTCCTCAAAAGAAGGCTTGTTCGACATAGGCATTCAACCGGATCGAAGCCATTTTCTACGCTTTTGCCCTCACCCTTTCTCTTCCCTCCGACAACAGGGACATGAAAGTAATTATCATCCAACCAGTATCCTCAATCGACCACCATTTTCACTACCTCCAGTGAGAAACTAACACCAGATGCATGTTCTACACCCCTCCTTTCCCCATCTAATGAAGAGACCGTACCCTTTTGGACACGCTGGTCTACTCTTCCTTCACTTCCAACATTCTCAGCACAGTGTCGTAACACCAGCCCATTTACCTCCTCCTTTCTATCCATCCAAGGGACAGAATTTCCTGCCCAGGTGAAACAGCACTTCACCTGCACTTCAAGCAACCGAATTTACTGCATTCCACATTGGGAAATTAAAACACAAACTGGGGGACTTCTTCGCAGACCATCTACGTTCTGCCCGCAAGAAAAATCATCCTGGCTTCCAGTTACTTGCCACATTAACACAACTCGCTCTTCCCTAGCCAGCATCTCGCACTTCAGTCTGTCGCACTGCAGTGCTCCAGACTCAATATGGATTCCAATAACGATAGGGACTGAAAATAGGCTCCTAACCCACACATCAGGACTTGCAAATAGATAGTCTGCTATTGCAATCTACGTTTTGTTAGCTACATTAACGGTTCTTTACTCCCCTTCCCGAATCGATAGCTACCTCTTTGTTAGCCACACTGCTCTTCTCTCTCTTTGGGTTCTGTCACCATGTATCGTTTACTACTTACACCCTTTCTCCACACTACCGTCTGCATATAAAATGACATTTAACCTGTTACCATCAGTTTTGAGAACCGGTCACCGGACCCAAAACGATAACACTGTTTCATCTTCAGAATGCTGCCAGAACTGACGAGCTTTTCCTGCAACGTCTGTTTTCGTACATTAGTAGAATCCTGAACTAGTTCCTTTACACTCAGATTTCTGAATTGTGGCCTATTTACAAATTAGTTGATGGCTGCACCCTTCCTACCGAAGTACATGATCTCACAATTTCCCATGATGTCATCCATCTGCCACTCCAAACCTGTCGAAATCCTTCTCCAGACACCCCGGATTCTCAACACTACCTGCCTCTCCACCTATCTCTGCATCATCTGAAACTTTAGCCAGAATGCCCACAGTTCCTTAATTGCGATCACTAATGTAGGCAATGAAAGCTCGTGTACCCAACATTGACCCTTGCAGAACCCCACCAGTCAGCGTTTGCCACACTGAGAAGGATCCTTTCATTCCCACACTCTGCCTTCTGCCAATAATCTGTCCATGATAGTGCATTGCCTGTCACCTGAGGTGCTATTGTCTTTCTGGACGCTCGAGTAGACACCAGTTATTAGCTCTCCTTTGTCTAACCTGCTCGTTATCTCTTCAATGAATTCTAGCAGAATTCTCAAGCATAAACTTCCCTGGATGAAAACATGCTGACTGTTTCCGAATTACCATGCACTTCCAGATATTGAGACACTTCGGCCTTCACAATGGACTCCAAAATCTTACCAACGACAAAGCTCATGCCAAACGGCCTTATTTTGCCATCTTTTGCCTTATGCCCTTCTTAATCATGTGTATGCATTAACTATTTTGCAGTTCTCTGGAACCTCCGTGAATGCAGTGGACTCCAGCAAGATTACCACTAACACCGTTTCCACTGCAACCTGATGAAGGAACAGTGCTTCAAATTTTCGTGAAACTAAATACACCCGCTGGACTATAACCTGGTTTTGTTTGGTTTTTAAACTTTTCCAACCCAATCCAAGACTGGTTCCTCGAAACCTTCACTTGAACCTCCATTAGCTGTTTAGCTATCTTGTTCAGACTCCGTGGTATAGTCCAGTTGGGCAGAAGGTTTGGACACCTTTCGACCTTTCAGTTTTTCTGGCAACTGCTACTTGATAAAGGCCACCATTCCCACCTCTGCCACCGGCCCTCTGGGAGTTTTGGAAAATTTACTCTAATCTTCCAATGCGAAGACTGATGCAAAGAAGTTGTTCAGTTCCTCCACAATTTCTTTGAACCACAACACCATTTCTATACCGTCTTTTCCCCGCCGTTCAACGTCCATTTCTTTCATATTATTGGCAACCTCACCCATATATTTAGCTTAATCCGTCCGCATTCCTTTTATATTTATCCTGTGTTGGTGTTTGTAGGCTTCCCAATCCTCTGCCTTCCCAATGCCCTTACTGGAGCTGGAGAATCGACGTTTCGGGCATGAGCCCTTCTTCAGGAACCTGAAGAAGGGCTCATATCCGAAGCGTCGATTCTCCTGCTCCTTGGATGCTGCCTGACCTGCTGCGCTTTTCCAGCAACACATTTTCAGCTATGATCTCCAGCATCTGCAGTCCTCACTTTCGCCCACTGCCCTTCACTGCATGGTCTGCTTTGACTTTTGCTTTTACGCTATTTCTAAATTTTCTTGTCAGGCACCGTTGCATCGAACTCCATTTAGGATGCTTCTTTTTCCAAGGAATGAATGTTTGCTGTGACTCCCACAATGCTTCTCTCATTAGTGTTTCATTGTCTTTCCTGAAAAGGCAAATGTGCCTTAAAATGGCTCAGCTAAAGGTAATAGGTCAGTGTAGTGATGAGGTCAGTGATGAAAATCAAGCCGATCATTGCCGAAGGCCTGGTGGGAATCTGTTTAAATACATTCAAACGTTGCTGAGCTTCGACGAGAATGGTCGAGTTACTAAAGAGCCTAAATAAATGACATGGCTAATGTAGTCAATGCTCATTCAAGCGAAGTTATTATGTCGTGCACATGAACTAGTGCCAGAAGCTCACAGACTACGTTCTGCAGAATCTGAAGAAGTAACTTGATAAAATATGCACAAAATTAGAATGGAGCAAATAAAGTAACTTTGATGGTTTTTTAAAGGTATGGAATATTGTGTAAACATATGAAACTCTGAGAGAAGCTGTTATTTTGGAGGAGTCAAAAATTCACTGCTTGAAGTCATCAGCACTCATCTGGAGGAACAGAGGTTTGTAACTGCAATGTTTAGCAGCACAAATGGCAGCTGATTATAAGTCAGTTAATTTATCAAATTTTGGCTTCGAGCATCATTTGCAATATGTTAGGGCGAAACATTATGGAAAATAGGCATCCGAAGTTGGGAAGGGCAGGTGTGATCATATGGAAGATATTAAAAATATCTTGTTACAAGTTAAGAAAAAAAACTCTCCCATGAGTGAGAAAGAGAAAATTAACAACACCAGATATTTTCACTATAATAAGTAAAACCACTGGGAAGGAGGATGTGATAAAACAGGATAAGTAAGTTGGTGGTCAAAGAAAGCATAAATAACGCAACAGAATCACAACCTAGTCAGATGGTGTTTCAGAAGAAAGTGGCAGACCTCTTTCAAGAATTTACCTGTGTGGGTTTGTTTTAAACATTTGAGCGAGGTGGATTGGGTTAAAGAAAACAGTGAAATGGGAGCAAGTCAATATTTGACGGTGAGAAATGAAGAGAGATGCAATTCAGAAAAAAAAGTTACCAGAAAAAAAGTGTAAAATGTGGAATTGTGGTGAGAGAGGGAGGTTTCCGTTGAATAAAGCAAGTTCGGAAAATAAGATGGAAAGTACTGATGAAATTGTAAGAATGATAAATAAATTCTCTGTTCAAGACATAAAGTTTAAAGCGGATAATGGCATAGCGAGATCACAGGTGGAAATGATGCCTGTTGTGATTGAAAAGCCAATGGAAAAACGGACAACTGAGATGTTAGAGGCGGTATACACTGAAAACTTTCCTGACTGCTTGTCAGCAGAGTTGTGAAACCGTATGTTGACATAATAAAGACAAGCCAGTTAACTTTCAATTATCAGCACCTCTAACTGATCAACCAGTTGAGAAGAAACAACAAGAACAAGTGGAGATCAAAGAGGACATTTTTTGTTCGGAGAAGTTAACTGAACGACGACGGAAGAAGCACCAGATGAAGCATTTGATTCTAAAAGCAGACTGAGAAGAAAACTCTGAGTTAACCTCAGAATTTTATTATCGTAAAAATGAAGTCTTGAGGCAATGGGGATCATTACATATTCAGGTAGATGAAAAAATGAGCAGAAATTCTGCAATTTGTATTCCCGTGGGTTACAGAAAGGAGATGTTGTTCTCAGCATATTACTTAGCAGTAATAGATCATTTGGGAGTAAGGAAAGCACAAGCGAAACTTGAAAAAATAAATGGAGTTTTATTGGAATGAACTGAACACAGCTGTTCTAGAATTTTGCCCGCGACGTCACCTGTGTCAAGTAATGAAAACATTTGAGTTAGTGAAATGAGAAACACCCTGAATACTGATTCCAGCATTTCACCAACCTTTTACAAGATTGTTAATGAATTGCGTAGGAAATGTCCCTAAAACGAGAAGAAGGAATAAATAATTATTCGCCGTATTGAACATGTTGACTGGATTATGATGTCATTCCATTATGCATTTTCAAAGCTAAAAGGATGGCAGAGGAGGTATCTTTCTTTAACTAGATATGGGCAACTCATCGAAAAACAACACGATCAATACTCTAATTTTATAATAAAATTACTCAAGAAATTTATGGATAACTCAGAATTAATGCTACTTAAATCAAATGCTTCCCATTCAGAACCGCAGGACACATTAACTCTGTGACATCAATCTTCAAAGAAAATGTGGAATGTCTATATTCAAAGGTATCCAGACGATTGCTATAAAATATTTCCATTTGTGTTTTTTGAATTTAGCGATGTACCTAATGAAACAACTAAATTCAGTCCATTTAAAATAGTTTGGGGCCATGAGGTGAAAGGGCTACTTAAATTACTTCAAGAAAATTTGGTGAGCCATCATACAGAGCCTACATTTTTGGAGTTTGTGTCTGATCTCTGGAAGAAACCGAATTGAACGGATGAGTTGGCAAGATAGTATTTAAAGTTTTGCAACATATAATGAAACAACAAGATTCGAAGATTGGCCAGTGAAGATAAAGTGTTAGAATTGCTTCCCACGGGAGGTAAAAATTTAAAGGTAAGATATAGAGGACATAATCAAAATATTCGATAGGAACATCAGTAGACGTAAGACTCATAAGGTGTATTATTTGAATATGTTCAAAGACTATTTTGATAAGGTAGAATAGCAAAAAGAGAACCTGTTACTTGTTACTGCTCAGCCTAACGATCTAAGTTCAGACGATTCTGAAGTTGACCTCCCTGAATTGCATTTAACAATGAGGAAGTTTTCAGAAACAGGAATAAATCTTTCTGAGGAAAATCAAAATGAGCTAAAAAAACAAATTACAATCATATGGAGATAATTGTGGGGTACGCTAACAAGTACTTGAATGATTCATGCACACTATAGGTATAGAAAATGCCGTTCCAATTAAGCAACATCATCCTGGTTTGAACCCTCTCAAACTGGTGTGCGTTCTAAAGAGATTAACAGGATGCTGGGAGACGACACAATTTACCTGAGTTGCAGCAGATGGAGCTCTCCCATCGCGATGTTACTAAAACTAGATGGTAACTAAAGGCTGTGTGTGGACTATCGAAAAGTCACTGCAGTTACAAAATTTGATTAGTACTATATTGCAAAAACGGAAAATATAATGTGTAAATGGCACAAGGAACTTACATATTTAAGCTAATATTCTCAGACAATAATGGCATGCACCTTTATCGGAAAAAGTGAAGGAAATTTCGGCGTTCGTGAACCCAAATGGACTTTCCCAATTTAAAGTCATGCTGTATGTATGAAGACTTCACCAACCACATTTCAAAGAGTAACCAATCATGTTAATTCGGCAATACACAATTGTCTAATATAGATGGAAAATCTGGTGAGTTTCCTCACACACGGAAGAAACTTCTGGAGCATGTATTAAAACTATGTAATGAACTTGACACTACGAACTTGGTGATAACCCTAAGAGTGAATTCATAAAAACTTATGATCCTAGATCGTATGATTAAACATGTACAAATGATACCTTGGAAATTGAAAACAACAGTAATTGGTAAACTTCCTATACCGTTAACACAGAGCGAGTTCGTGCAATTTCTGGACCGACATCGTTTTCACTGATCATTCAAACCAATTTTAGCAGCATTGTTGTACAACTGACAGACTTGTTGAACACATGCAGAAAATGTCAGTGTACGAAATAGTGTCAGATGACATTTTAATCCCAAAAACTGTGTTGACATCCTGCCTGGTGTTTGCAAAAACCAATTGCTCAATATCAGTGAAAGTGCTAAATGTTTGGAATGATGTGGGTGTGCTGTCTGTGGGGTGCACTCACAAGAAGACAACAACAGTATTGAGAGACCTTTCGAATATATTCCAGAAATTTGAATATTCATCAAAAGAAATATTCCATCATTGAAAACGGGATGTTGAGTTTGGTGCTGCCATTACAAGAGGGTGTTACGTGTATGGAATGAGCTGCCAGAGGAAGTGGTGGAGGCGGGTCCAATTGCAACATTTAAAAGGCGTTTAGATGCGTATACGAAAAGGAAGGGTTTGAAGAGATTTGGGCCAGTAACTGGCAGGTGGGACTAGATTGGGTTGACATGTCTTGTCGGCGAGGACGTGTTGGACCTAAGGGTCAGTTTCCATGCTGTACATCAAAATGACTCTATGAATCTTTATAACTCAGATAAGTGTGTGCAATGATGAGAACCCCCTAAGTTTATCAGACAAATTTAAGGGTAAACACCAGATTGTTCAGATGAGTTATTTTTTCACCTTCATTCAATTTTTAAATTATAAAGCTGGCAGGTTTGTCGATACTTCATCGATACTACATTGGTGAAGGAAAATGGAAGTGTTCGAGGTGGAAGAGCAAAGTGAAATGTATTGTATTATTGACTGTGTTTGTATTATTGCCTATTATTGGCACTATTGACGTGCAGGGTTAATACTAGATAGACACGCACGCGCATGAACACACACATTTATATAATGTGGAATATGAATAGTGTGGGAGTAATCACTTTGAAAATGTGGCCAAATTTGTATGTTGATGTATGTGTTTTTTTTTAAACGGATATGTTCCAGTAGTGCATCTTTAAGAGCGATGTGTTGTGTCCTGTTTCTCTGGCAAATTTGCATTGCCACACTGGTGCCAGAATATCTGCTTCACGCAGGCAGTTATTAAACAGGTTGCAATTATCCCCGGTGTGTTTTCATTAAAATTTAACAAAAGAAGCATGAATTTGCGGGGTCAGGATCCATGCAGACTTTTGAAGGCTTTTTCCATTGTTTGCACTACATGAAAAACTTTCTGCTACTGCACAGCTAAAAGCTAGAGTTTCGACTGGAGGGAGAGCTTAGGTAGCGAGACTTCCTCTTAAAACCAAAAAGGGGCAGCTTGTTTGTTTTTTGCTATGCTGCAGAGAGAATGATAACTGTTTTACTACATTGTCATGCTACAGGTGTCTTTATAGAATTTTCTCTCCATTGGAACACGTGAAGATTCGTGATTTTGTAACACCTTGCTCTTTCTAAGAATTTCAACAGTGTGAGCGTTATTGCGGATTACTTTTTGCGTGTAACTTTGTCGTATGAATAAAGTGTGTTTTCATTACAGCGTAATGGTGGACCAGTTGAATCGCTTCTGGATCATAGCACCTTAAACTCGACTTTAAATAATTTCAAAAACCTATGTTTGAGGCTAAGTCCTTGCAATGCATTGCCGTGGTGGGGGAGGTGGGAAAGGTGAGATGGTAATGGCAGAGAAGCGGAGGGTCTGGTCTGATCCATTACTTTTCCCAAAAAGGAAAGATGCAGGAACAGCAAACAGTTAAGAAAGAAGCTGGTACATAGGTCTCACAGGGAATATCTTTTCAGTGCAGGAGCAACAATGGTATTTTTTTTAAATAACACGAACATGGTGAGGAAGTATCAATGGTACTGTATGTAGATCTCATCACGTTCCCTGGGAAAGGATGGATTGCCACAGAAGGATTTAGTAAATGTTTCCAAATTCATTGTTGATACATTACTTTTGTTCTGTGAGAAATGGAAGTTGAGGAGAGCTGCAGTGATTTCACTGAAACTCATACTATTTTTTAATGGGATTGGACACATGGAATCATTAATGACGTTCCGCAGAGTGTTGTTCAGACCTGGAGGTCACAGTCTCAGGACACCTGGTGGACACTAATGAATGAAGTACGCACTTGAGGGATGATTGTCGAGTCCATTTTGACAGTAGTTGTGAAAAGCCGAGACTGATCTCACTGAAAGGAACAATGTTGAACGGGAGCTAGACCATTATACAAAAAAAAAGTGTCAAACAGAAATTGTGCTAGCTCAATAGAACATAGAACGATCAAGAACAAGGAACAGGCCCTTCAGGGCACCACGGCTGTGCGAACCAGGATGTCATAAATTAATGCAATCTACCCGCATATAGTCAAAATCTCTCCTTTGTCAGTCGGTTCATGCGCGTTGCTAAATGTTTCTTAAAATTTGCCCCTGTTTTTGCTTTCAGTATCTACTCTGACAGTGAGTTCTAAGCATCTGTCACCATCCATGAAAAACACTGACACATTTCCTTTCAACATTCTCCCTTTCATCTTACACATATGTCATATAACATTTTTTTTTCATTTTAATTCTGGGAAAACTGCTCCAACCAGCCAACCAAACCATTTGTTTGACTTTTAAAATACTTCTATCAGGTCACCCCGAGCCTTCACAAAACAGAGGAAAAGAGTCAACGTTTGTCCAATCTCTCCTTTTGTTTGTCGAACCGAGGCAACATCCTGGTAAATCTATTGTGGCCCTGTCAGATGCATCCCCAAACGTTCCCTAGTATGGCGAGGAGAAATGAGCACAGTAATCAAATACAGCCGAAATAAGGTATTATACAGCTGAAACATGACAACACAAAATTGGATACTCTACCGATGAAGACAAACATGTTGCACACATTCGTTAACATCTTATTCACTTCCGTTGATATTTACAGGAGCTATGAACCTGCAGTTCAACACATCTCTGTACAGCAATGTTCCTAAGCATTACGTCTTGCACTGCATGCTTTCCACTTCCAATTACCTCCCAAAATGTACGACCACACGTTGGTTTGAAATAAACTCAATCTGCTATTTCCATGTCCGACGTTTCTAGGGATCTATGTCTGTTATATAGCTTGACAAACTTCCACATTCTCGACAACTGCACCAATCTTCTTGGTGTCTGCATAATTACAGATTATACAGCTATCATTTTCTTACAAATAATTTACAACCACATCAAAACGTTGATTCTTTCAGTACACGGTTGTTCACTGATCTCCAGTAAAAAAAAAGCCTACCAAATTTATCATCTCTCTTCT
This sequence comes from Chiloscyllium punctatum, assembly GCF_047496795.1. Lineage (NCBI taxonomy): Eukaryota > Metazoa > Chordata > Chondrichthyes > Orectolobiformes > Hemiscylliidae > Chiloscyllium > Chiloscyllium punctatum. The sequence continues at coordinate 4,406,647 of NC_092789.1, read as the reverse complement.
TTGATCAAACCAATCAAACTTATCATCTCACTGTGGATCCCATGGGAATTCATTTTCATGACCAGCTTGCCATGAGGGCCCTTATTCAATGCTTTAGCAAATGCGATGTAGAAAGCCGCAAGTAAAAAATAGGGCAAGACGTTTTGAAGGAATTAGACAAGAGATTCCAGGAGTTTTTTGAGTATAATGCTCGCAAGCAAAGGGACCTTCGGCAAGTGGAAAGTAATTAAAAGTGAGGTAGCTGGAGTACAATGTCTATGTTTACCTGTAAGGGTGAAAAACAACTTTGTCAGCAATAGTGAGCATTGGATTACAAGAGATTTTGAAGAGAACAAAGAAGGAGGCATGTAACGAGATGTATCCCCAGAGGTTATATCGGGAATGCGGGAGTTTACTGAATAAAGAAAGGAGCACGGAACGGGAAGAAGAAGCAAACTTGGCTGAGGTGATTAGGGTGAATCTAAAGAGATTCTTTAAATATATGAAAGGAAAAGAGATAACTCGAGAGACATTATAACCTCAGAAGGCCCAAAGTGGACATGCGTCATTCCAACTGCAGGAGAAGGGCGAGGTCCTCAATGAATACTTCGCATCGGTCTTTATCTTGGAGAAAGACATGAAGACTTGGGAACTTTGGAAAGCTAGTGTTGATATCGTGCGGACTGTACACATCAAAACAGAGGAGTGGTTGGTCGTGTGAATGAATGAATTTGAAAAAATCTCTTTGTTCAGAGCTGATATATCCAAGAACACTGGAAGAGGGCAGTGAAGAAATTTCAGGGGTTGTGGCAGATGTATTTGCTTTACTCTTAGCTACGGGTGAGGCCCTTGAACACTGGACAGCAGTAAATTTTGTGCCCTTATATAAGAAGGGTTGGAAAAAAAAGAATTGTAGGAAGTGCTGCGAAAGATGGGGAGGTATGGGATGCAGGAAAATTTGTCTGTCTGCATTCATAATTGGCTGGCCAAAAGATGACAGCGAGTGATAGTGGTTGGGACGTTTTCTGCCTGGAGTTTGGTGACTATTGGTGTCCCACATGGATCTACTTAATGGTTTCTGCTGTTTTTAGGGTTTTTTTAAATGATGTGATGAAGAAGGTGCTTTAGTAAGTTTGTGGATGACACAAAGGTCTGTAGGGCTGTAGATAGTCTCGTGGTTTTTGCAGTCGACACCCCAGCATTGACAGAATACAAAGTTGGACTGCGAACTGGCAGATGAAGTTCAACCTCGGTAAATGCGAAATGATTCATTTTGGAAGATATATTTGAATGCTTAATATAGTGCTGAATAAAGGATTCATGGCAGTGTGGAGAAACAGTGGGATCTTGGCGACCACGTGCACCGAACCCTCAAATTTGCCACCCAAGTTGATAGGCTTGTGAAGAAGGCATATGTTGCGTGGCTTGCAATAATAGGAAGACTTAGTATAAGAGTCACGGTGTTTTGCTCCAGTTGTATCAAACCATGGTTAAACCGCACTTGGTTGTTGTGTCCTATTCTGATCGTCTCATTCTAGAAAGAATGTAGATGCTTTTGAATTGCGTGGAGAGGCAATTTACTAGGACAGATCATAGAACATAGAACATTACAGCGCACAAAAGGCCCTTCAGCTGTCGATATTTCTCCGTTTTGTGAAAGCAATCCGAAGCCCATCTAACCTACACGATTCGATTTTTGTCTAGAACGTCTATCCAATGGTCATTTACATGCCCTTAAAGTTAGTGAGTCTACTACTGTTGCAGTCAGTGCCTTTCAAACCTTTACTACTCTGAGTAAAGAAACTACCTCTACATCTGTCCTATATCTATTACCCCTCAATTTAAATCTATGTTTCCTCGTGCTCGCCATCACCATCTGATTAAAAACGCTCTCACTGTCCACCCTACGTACACTCTGATTATTTTGCATGCCACAATTAAGTCACCTCTCAACCTTTTTCTCTCTCACGAAATCAGTCTCAGGTCTCTCAGCCTTCCCTGGTAAGAGTATCCTCCCGTCCCAGATGACATTCTCATAAGTCCCCTAAGAACTCTTTCCAACGCTTCCACATCTTTCCTATAGTGCAGTGATCAGAAATGTCAGCAATACTCCAAGTGCAGCAACACCAGTGTATTGTACAGCTGCAACCTGATCTCAAGGTTCTGAAACACAATCCCTCTACTAATCAAAGCTAACACAATATATGTCATCTGAACAACCCTATCAACGAAGGTGGCAACTTTCAGGGATCTATGCACATGCGCAGCGAGATCTCCGTGTTCATCGACCGTACCATCGACGTTAATTTTCAGGTAATTGCCCAGTACACTGAATTCATGTTATTCCTTCCAAACTGAATCACCTCGCACTTTTCCGCATTAAACTGAATTTCCAAATCTCATCCCAGCTCTGCAGCTAATCAATGTCCCTCTGTAACCTACAACATCTTTCAGCACCATGCACAACTCTACCACCTTAGTGTCATCCGCAAATTGACTAATCAATCCTTCCACAGCCTCATCTAGTTCATTTATAAAAACAACAAACAACAGTAAACCCAAAATGGATTCTTGCGATACACCACTAGAAACTACCTTCCAGGATGAACTTGTCCCATGAACCAACACACTCTGTATTCTTTTAGCTAGCCAATTTCTTCTCCAAAGCACTAAATCATGATCAATCCCAGGCCTCCGTATTTGGTGCAGTAGCCCACTGTGTGGAACCTTATCGTACGCCCTACTGAAATTCATATGCACCACGTCAACCACGTTACCTTAATCCACCTGTTTGGTCATCTTCAAAAAGAACTCAATAAGGTTTCTGAGACACGACCTCACCTTCACAAAAAACGTGTTGACTATCCCTAATCAACATATTCCTTTAAAATAATTATAAATCATATATCTTATAATAATTTCCAACACTTTACCCACAACAGAAGTAAGGGTCATTGGTCTATAATTATCAGATTTGTCACTACTCCCCAGATGTTTCGACTCCTCAAATCCATAATGGAGCCTGAATTGGAGGGCTTGCCTTATGAAAGGGTATTGAGCAATCTCGGCCTTTTTAAACTGGAAAGAAGGAAGAGAAGTGAATTGATAGAGATTTCCAAGCTAATGACAGGCAGAGATAGAGTAAATAGCCAGAGACATTTCCCTGTGGTAGAAATGGCTGTCACTAGGGGTCATAATTTTCAGCTGATTGGAGAAACGGACAGGGGAGATGACAGATGTAAATTCTTTATGCAGTGAGTGGTGATTGCATGAATACACTGCGAACATTGGTAGCAGAGTCAGAGACATTAGGGACATTTAAGCGACAACATGACAAAGTTTACTGATCTACCCATCAAGCACTTTTGACGCTTACATAAAATTCGCAGCCACAATTCTGTGGCCAGACTTTGCCCTTGCACAGCCATACTAACTATCACTGAGTCATCCATGGTTTTTGCGAAATATGACTTACTACATGGCCATAAACTAGTCAGCACAATTTTGCCGAACTGGACTGAATAAGCGAATGTCACGTGTAAAATCTAACCGTGAATTAGCTTACTGTTCCTGTCCAACACAGTTCTGTCTGTTCTCCTTCTCCAGTATATGCTGAATTTACATTTAATGAATTGAATGCTTGAACGTTTGTTACTTTTGGAGAACTCTGTCTAATGAATAAAATTGCCCTGATGGAATTGAATTTATCTGCATGAAGGTAATTATAGACGAGGGTAACTAGTCAAACACAATTTACGTAGCATGAAGGAAAGTTTCCTGAAACTGATATGAGGCTAAATTAATAACGTGGATGCGTTCAAAGGATACGTATCTAACTTCGCATTAGCAGAGAATTTGGCAATTCGTTACCAGGAAAATGGTCACCTCCTAAAAAAGTTGTCCTAGCCGTACACTGAAACTTCTTATTGTTCTTTACGAAAAAAAATGTGATCCTTATTCGGTCTCATAGACTTCTTTAAGAGAATCCCTGCTGTGTGGAATCAGGCTATTTGGCCCAACAAGTCCACATTGACACTCCGAAAAGTATCCCACCAAGATCTATTCCCCTACTTACATATATCTAACACTGACAAATGCAACTCGCCGACACTTCCTTGAACACAAGAGACAATTTTTCATGGCCAATCCACCTAATCTTCACATCTTTGGACTTTGTGACAAAACCAGAGCAACCAGACGAAACCCATGCAGGCACAGGGAAAATGTGCAAATTCCATAAAGACAGTCTCCAGAGGCTGGAATTGAATCCAGGTCGCTAGCGCTGGGAAATAGCAGTATTAACCACCAAGCCACTGTGTGGCCAGCTTCCATAGCATAGGGATTCTAATTTTTTTAAAAGTCTATGAGACTGAATGAGGATCACAGTAACGTTTCTCTTTTTTCTCAGACCAGGCTGAGATATCACGATTAATCCAATTATCAGCTGCACTAATTTGTTTTCTTTTTGAATAAATTCGCGGTGTTTCAAAGTTCAGACATGTAATTAAATCTCAGGAGTCTGGCATCGCACATAAATTGAGAATTTTCCACTCCATTTCTGAACCGCTGCAGAACATCTGTTCGAAATGCATGAGGTACTAAAAGGTCTGCTGTTTGCCATTTCTGACATAGTCTTTGCTGGTGTCGGAGTTTCAGGTAGACCAGTGTGTTTATTTTTGTAGTGCATGAATCGTTGCCCAGATGTATCAATTCTCTATTTTTCCAGTGATAGTTATCACCATTTCCAACATCCTTTTCCCCCTTCAAAAGGGAGAAAGTACATCTATTAATTGCGATCTTCCTTGCATATAACGAACATAATATTTTATCCATTTAATACTATATTCGAGACCCAATATAAACTTGTGATATTTTTCAGTTTATTGGCACGATTACGTGAAATTTATAAGTTCTCCCCTCACAGAAAGGTTATTTCAAAATTTTCCAGTTCGAGGAATAAGTGGGTTGACCTATTCGGAAGCAGTAGATAGTCTGGCACGTATCATTGAAAGTTGGAAAAGTCAGTAGTGACATGATTAAAATATGTAGAATCCTGCGTGGATTTGTCTGGATGGCTGTTGAAAGAACTCAACTAAGATTATGTAGTTTCTTTCATATTGATAAAATTGTAATTAGAAGTCATAACTCAAAAAATAGCAGAGTGGTTAGTATCCCTACTCTTCGGCAAAAGAATTCCACACCGATCCTCTGAAGAGAAACCTACCTGGATCCGTTCCCTTAACTAAGGCACCAAACACTATGGACAATTTAGCGTGACCAATTCACCTGACATGCACATCTTTGGATTGTATGAGGAAACTGAAGTACCCAGAAGGTGTCCGAGGAGACGCAAGGAGAATGTGCAAAGTCCACACAGACTGTTGCATTAGGCAGGAATTGAACGCGTTATCTTAGTACTTTGAGGCAGCAGTGACGACCACTGAGCCACCGTACGCCAGAGGGCATGTCTATGACAGATATGCAGTGGTTTATTTTCCTGTAACCATTGCGAGTATTCGCAATTCCCCGTGTAAACAGCCTGTTGATGCAGAGTATTAAAGGAAAATAGGCAGATGCGGGAATCTAACGTTGCAGTAAAAATCAAATGAACTGCCAATTTATTTGGTGTTGGAACAGTTTCACAAGTCTAGGCAATCTATCCTTGTTCCTTTATCTTATGTTTGTATATCTTCTGGTTGTGTGACACTTTTCATGCGAATGTGATGCTGTCATGTTGAATTCTATGTTTTGCATTTTGTTTCACGCATACTGTTCTCAGTTCAGACTCATAAGACTAATTATGTTGTTATGTTACTGACAATCATTTATGTTTTACACAAAGGATTGTATATTAGCCATATGAATTGTCCCTCGAATAACATAATGCTTCACAAATCAGATCATGTCTTTAAGCATCATCAACCATATAATGGCATGTAAAACAAAGAGAGTGACAGCAGTAAAAACTTTGTCTTGCTCTTTATTTCTGTTACAGCTAACTTGGCAATAATTATCATACTATTGCGAAGAAGATGCGGTCTCTCAGGATGTATGACTTATTATCTAATGTCTATGGCGGTGACTGATCTCCTGGTTTTAGTCACGATTGTGATATTAAATAGGATCGCTGGAATTTATTTCCCATTCAGCTTCCTGTCTATCACACCTATCTGCAGTTTTCGTGCAGCTGTAAATTTTGCCGCCATTGACAGTTCTGTCTGGTTAACCGTGGCTTTCACCTTTGATCGTTTTGTTGCCATTTGTTGCCAGAAGCTGAAAATTAAATATTGCAGTGAGAAGATGGCAGCATGGGTGATAGGAATTATCTCAGCATTGTCTTGTGGAAATAAATATCGCCAAATATTTTATGTATGAACCTGTGTACATTATTAACAATCGACCCTGGTTCTGTGCTGTAAAAGCAATATACTACCGATCCTTGGCATGGGCTGCATACGACTGGATTCGATCAATTTTAACACCTTGTCTCCCATTCATTCTGATTTTGCTTCTCAATGCTTTAACCGTCAGACACATTCTTGCAGCCAATGAATCTCGCAGGAGGCTACGGTCCCAGAGCACGAGACAGAATCAGGGTGACCCAGAGATGGAGAAGCGAAGGAAGTCCATTGTTTTACTGTTTACAATCTCGGGCAGTTTCATTCTGTTATATTTGGTGTTTGTGGTAATGATCCTCTATGTCCGAATAGCGAATGTCACATATTCCTCAGGTTCAGATGCAAATGATCCCATCTTTATTCTTCAACAATGTGGATACATGCTTCAGTTATTGAGTTCCTGCATAAACCCTTTTATTTATGCAGGAACACAGTGTAAAATAAGAGCTGAGTTGCAGAGTTGGCTGAAATATCCACTGAGTCCATTCTCAAAAGTATTTAAAATGTGGAAACGAGATAATTCAACGTGAACTCCAGCTTATATTGCAGCATCTACACTTCGTAGGTACATCAAACACTGTGCCACGTGAAATGGAGCACTTTTTGAAAAATCCATGGAGAAAGTGTTAATGTAAGAATGCTTAACGAAGCTAAAATTGCCCTTATTCAGTCATATAACTATTGTCAGTTATTTTCTACTTTTGTTCCATCTTGCACTGTTTAGCCTTTGTTATATCTATCGCTGCTGCATAGTGCTTTAACTGATTCGGGATCAGCTTATCATATGTCAGGCCGGCAGCAGTATTATTCATATAATATACTTTACGTAGATATGTGTGAAATATCATTGCTTGTGCACGTGTATAAAATCCATTTCATTAATGAATTCTCAACTTCAATGACAAAAAAAATAAAATGTTGCAAAAGCGGATAATTCGTCCAGAAGCAGTAAACTGGTGTGCTCTGTCTCAAAAAAACAAAACTGATAGCTCCACTATTATGTTATTCAATGAATCGTAGCACGTGAGTGTCCACAAGTCTCATTGTCTCGTTTTGTTCCCTTTATGTATGTCAATATAAACTTGACTCGACTTTGACATTTGTCGTATTCCAATGATATTTGCCAAAAACGTCAATAAAAAGATTGTGTTCCAATATTCATATTATCTGCAGTGAAAGAACCACATTATTGCTTCAGAGTTGAAAGGATATTGTACAGACTCCCGATAGAGCGGTTGATACTGTGCAAAAAAGGAGTGATGACAATGTGTCATCTGATTTCCAACGATTTAGAGGACCATGGTACACACATAAACAGTAACCTTTGTCCTGCATTCCGTGTCATGCGTCTTCCATTAGGTAATTCCATTAGGTAAATCTCGTCATGAGCGTTTCCTTTCTCTGCCTCCATATCTCACAGCTTCAGGGCATCTGGATACAAATAAGTAAAGAAAACCATTTGTGACCTCTTTCCTGCAAGATGTTCCTTACATCGTTTTCTGGTTGTATGTTTCACAAACAAATACATAATAGTCAATGAAATGGGCTGGGAAAACCACAGCAGTTCAGGCAACATTCAAGGAGGAGGAATGTCGATGTTTCATGCAGTCTCCTTCATCAGGACTGTGAAGAGGGGAGGGGGTGCGACGTATTGACGGTGGAGGGAGTGAGGCTGGAGGAAATGTAGCTTTGAAAGCAATAGGTGGATGGAGGTATGCGGTGATGCTGTTAGGTCAGTGGGAATTGTGGAGTGGATATTTCGAATGGGTAGTGGGTAGGTTAAGTTAGCTCAGTTCAAGTAGGTGGTGCCGAGTTGGAGGATTGGATTTGAGATGCGTTGCATTGGTAAAATGATTTGAAAACTGTTGAATTTAAAGTTGAGGCTATGAGGGTGAAGGCTATCAAACAGAAGATTAGGTGTTCCTCCTTCAGTTCGGGGTGGCCTTTGCAGAGAAGGTGGGGGACTAGAATGGGCGTATAATCGGAGTCGGGGGAGGGGAATTTGACACATGTGGTCACGGGAAGGTGGAATGGTTGCTTTGTACACACCAGAGATGTTCCCAACAACATTCTGCAAGTTTGCCTTCGGTGTCTCTGATGTAGAGGAGACCACAGGGAGAGGAATGAGGATGCGTTAAATGAGGATCGAGGATATGCATGTGGATCTCAGACCGACTGTGTTTGGACGATACCAAGGCAATATCAACCTACAGCCCCAGCAAAACCTCCGCAAATAGTTCTGGCTATGTATCCTTAGCTTCAGTCTGATAATTGCCAAATGGAATTGATCAATTAGTTTGGAAAGGCAGTGATTAAATAAGGATAGTCAGAATGGATTTGGCGGAGGGAAATCCTGTGTAACGAATTAAAATGTTATTTTTTTAAACAGGTGACGAAATTCATTGATGAGGACTTTGTCATTGTCATACGTGAAATGTTGGCCCAAACTATAAGAAGCCATGGGATCCAATTCAAGTTGGAAAACTGGATCTAAATTGTCTTGCAAGTTGGAGGGAAAAGGAAATGATGGATATGGAAGCTTGTGATCAGTGGTGTAGATTTGCCACACTTGCTTTTTTTGACATAAATTAATGATTCGGATGTGCATGCTGAAGGAGTAATTAGTAAGTTTGCAGATAACAGAAAATTTATGGTGTTTTTGAAAGTGACAAAGTGGTCTCAGGCAGTAGTATGACACCGATCAACTGTTGAATTCAGATTAGTAGTTTTAGGTGGAATTTAATGCTGGAACATCTGAGGCGCTGTATACTCCACATGGAACATGTCGGAGCTCATGGATGCAGAAAATCCGCGTCAAATTATGAAACTTGAACGAGGTGGGGAGACACCGAGGTGCATCTATTCGATATAGAATTATGTGGACAGGGTGTATATGGTGATGGTTACATCACGGTATTAAAGTTTCAAGACTATGGGGTGTGGGTGTCTGTCACATGCAAGCATGTGGTGAGGCAAGTAGAGCAGGATTACCCTTAGGCCATACAAGTAGCCAACGAATACTCTGTGTTGAATTCCTGTGACGGAGTTAATGCCTGAGGAAATTTCAGCCAAAGTAAAACGTATAGCATTCTGGAACGATCAATTGCACAGTATGGGCAGAAGTCGGCAGTTAGATCTGCAGTGATAGGAGAGTCAATCCTTAGAGAAAGTGAGAGGTTCTTCGGTGGCCACGCTAATCAACACAGGATGGTGTGATGCCACGATGGTGCAAAGTTCCTGCAAGTTACCGATTGACTTCAGGGGATTTGCGGGGCGGGGAGGGAACCAGACCATTGTCCCTGGTACCAACGACATAAAAAACACGAGTGATGAGGTCCTGAAGGATGACGTTATGATGGTAGGAGCCAAATTGAAAGCCAGAACGTCAAAGGTAGTAATATTCGCCTTACTACTTTTGCCACGTGCTATGGAGGCTAGGAATTGGCAGTTCAGACACTTTAATGCCTGTTTGGAGTAGATATTCATGAGGGAGAGCTTCAGAGTTCTGAATAATTTGACTTACGTTTGGCGAAAATGGGACCTGTCCAAGAGGGATTATCTTCACCCAAAGATTGATCCAATATACTTGAGGGTGGTTTTGCCTGTACAGTTGGGAGTACTGTACACTAGTTTGGCAAAGGGATTGAAACCTAAGGGAAGGCTCTGAGTTGGCTAGGTGAGTGCTCAAAGGAAAAAGGGAATCAAGATTTGAAATTTTAAAAAAGCAAGAAGCAGCCTGTGTAGCATGAAACTGAGTGGAAACCAGATTGTGAAAGAACAATGGTACTGGGAGTTAAATATCCAGGGATAAAAAAAATTGGGAAGGACAGACTGGAAGGAACTGGAGGTCGTTTACGTTTGATACTTAAGGATGACATAGAAGGGTAGTGAGAGACGGCATGGGTTCTGTGAAGAAAGAGGTTGAATCAGTGTGGAGGGAAATAATATATATTAAGTGAGGAAAGTCGCTGATAGGCGAGTCCATAGACCACTAAATAATAACATCATGGTGGGATCAGGCAATAAACGATTAAATAAAGCATAGATGTAAAATATGTAGCGACAATTATCATGGGGATTTAGATGGATACATTGCTTGGTCGAACCAAGTCGGTCATGGAAGCTTTGAGGAGGATTTCACTGAATCCATACAATAGTGTACTTGAACAGTACACAATGAAACCTTCAAGAAAACAATCTTATCCTAACATCTTATTCTGCGTAAGGATAAATGGATAATTAATATTCTCAACGTTAGGGACCTCTCGGATGGTGTGATCATATTATAGATTCGAAACATTTTGCACTGGAAAAAGCACAGCAGTTCAGACAGTATCCTAGGACCAGGACAGTCGACGTTTCAGGCATAAGCCCTTCATCATTTCTGTGATCTGTGACCATAGTACAATAGAGTTTACAACACAATGGAGGATGAGAAGTGCCAATCAAATACCAATACCTTTTACGTAGAAAGATGAGATCACACTGGGATAAGAGACGAGATGGCGAAGGTCAAGTTGGAGCAAAAACGACATGATCGCACAACTGAAGTAACAGTGGAGGATTTTCAAAGCAATGTTCCACAGTGTTGTACAAATATATATACCGCTCAAGCGTAAGAACTGTAAGAAAAGGAATAATCATCCATAGATAACAGGATTAAAAAAAAAGTATCAACTGGAATGAAAATGCATACATCCTCGCACAGATTCGTGGGAAACTGTAAAATTGCTAAATCCGTAAAGGTCCACCGATTTGCAAGGAATAAATTATTGTTTAAAAAAGTACAATAGAAAATGAGAGTAAACCAGATCAGAATACAAGAGCGAAAGCAAACGTTTCTGCAAATATACTGTGAAAGCCATTTTCTACGCTATGGATTCTATCCTGGATAATGTATCATTTTGTTGCAGGTGCACCTCACCCAGTAGATTAATGGTATTTGGTATTTAGCTGCGAGAGGCTGTATCGCATCGAGCTTAGATCCTCTGTTACTACTGATGTATTGCTGGTATGTGTAGCCTAATTGTGCAAAGGCATCTCCCTTTTTCAATTCATTTCTCTCTCTCCACGATATATTGCTCATGTGTTGTTCCTCTAATTAAGGATATCTCTCCTACTTTTGCGGCGTATCTCTGCAAACAGCATGTTAGGTAATAATTTTGTGTCCTGTTTAATTGTGGCATGTGTAGCATCTTCATTACTGACCTTGAAACCGAACCCTTGATTCAGTACTTCGTCATACCATCCTGATAATTTGTACTTAATGGTCAGCCTTTGTTTCAGCCTTGTCTTATTTTCTATGTGACCTTGCAAATTTCTGCTGTACTTCGGAATCCTACCAAGCCACTGATAGGACGGTGGATATCCCCATGGTACATAAAGTGGTTAATTCTCAAGGTCTGCCTCTCGTGGATTTCTTCAACATATATAAAACATCGGTCCTGGGGCGGATGTACTCGGATATAAGGAAATGATCAAAGCATTGAAGAGGGATTTTATGCCGATTTCATAGTGGATGACATGGATGACAAAGAGTCTATAGTAGGTGAGGATCTAGAATGGAACATTATGATTGAATTATCCAGAGCTTCATGAGCTGACAGGGAGCTGGACCATAAGTTGTCGTCGGCCAGGGTCTAGTGGGATAGCCAGTGGTCGTTAGACCTGAGCAGAGCAGGGCTGCCAGATGTTGTGGAGTCGGAGCAGAGCAGCCTACGGGCTTGGGACTCTGAGTGTTTTGCCATCAGACTGGGAACTGGAGCAATCAGCCTTAACAGATGTCAAGTCTGGCAGTGAAGGCAGAATGAGACCAAGCCTGGAATGCCAACAGCGTGAAGAGATGTCAGGCAACAGGAGGACTGTCATGTTTCCTTTATACTTTTATCTTTACCTTCCTAATTTATGTTGCAAAGAACTGTAATGTAAAACTCGTTGCTTTTCTCTTTATTTCCTTATTTTGTGCCTTTAATATTCTATTACTAAGGGTCTGTTTCAGTGCTGTACATATCTCTGACTATGATTCTATTTGTACCTAGATACATTGTACGTCAGATGTCGCTGTCTGTGGCAACATTGTGCACATTTCACTATGTATGATGTAGTTTGCACTTGAGATCACACGACATTTACACAAATTGGATTCAAGTCAATAAAGAAATAATGGTATGAAAGATAATGCATATAAATATACTTCACCCAGATGGAATGCATCTCAAGGTACGAAAAGAGATGGTGGAAGAAATAGCCAAAGTTTTCCTGTTAATTTACCAAACTTCTCCTGACTCTGTGGCAATTGTGGCAGATTGGAAAACAACAAATGTAATGCCACTGTTTAAAAAGAATGTGGACAAAAGCCCGGTAATTATAAGCTCAGTGACTTAACTTCTATCGGGGGGAATGTACTTTAGCCGACTATCAAGTAAGAAATAACAAAACATTTGCATATCAATTGTTTCTTCCGGAAGATGCAGCGTGGACTCATGTTTAACTAATTAATTGAAATTCTGTGAGACATTCGCGGGTGGCAAGTGGGCATCAATGGATATGGTGTATTTGGAATTCCAGAAGGCTGTCAACACGGTGCTGCGTAAAGACCTACTGTGGAAGTGAAAAGTGCCACATGTTATGGATAATACATATCAGATCAGATACAGGATTGATTAACTAACAGCAAGTAAAGAGTGAGGATAAATGGGTGCTTTACTTGTTCGCAACCAGTGCCCAGATGTGTCTTAGGGATCAATGTTCAGATAGCAGTTGTTTATAATTTACGGAGATTATTTGGAGTTGAGTATCAGTTGTTGCATGTCCACGTTCGCAGATGACACTCAGCTGGGTGACAGAGTAAACTGTGCAGTGGAGACTGAATGATTGCAAAGGAATACAACTGGTTTATGGGAGTTAGCAAGAATCTAGCAGATGGAGTACAATGTTGGTAAATTTGATATCATCCATTTTGGTATGATTAACAACAAACTTGACTACTTTTAAAATGGTAAATGATAATTGTAGCATGCTACTTGCGGAGAAACCTGGGTATCTTTGTGCATAAGTCACAGAGTATTGTTTTGTAGGTGCATCAGGCAATTAAGAATGAAAATAAAATACTGTACAAAGAAGGGCGGTTATTCTGCAGAATTTCCCGTGCTGCTGAAGCCACAATTGCGCAGTTTCTGTCTCCGTAATGGAGAAATGATGTACTGACATTGGAGCGGGAGTGAAGGATGGTCACAGGGCATATTGCGGACGCATACCTGTGTCCCTGACTGCAGAGTCCCCGAGCATTGTTGCTCGCTTGCACTTCAAAACCTCCTGCTGTACCAGTGTCTGCAGTGGTCTCACTGACATCGTGCTACTGCTTTCACTGACAGGCCACGCTGTCCAAACGACAGTATCCAAAGTGGTGTACGTGTGTGAGCAAGGAATGGCAACAGGTGAATCCTGGTCTGCCTGCCCATAAATACCCGTCTTCCTGGCGTTACTGAACTCTTCTATGTCTGTGTATCCCTTGTCATAATTCTTCTTACAAGGTTATGATGCCCTCGCATTTTTTCTAGAGATGGGGTAATTGGCCAGTGTCCAAATGACTGAGATTGAAAGTTTTATTTGGGCACCTTTTCTTTACCCATAACAGATTTTATCTCCTGTCTCAGGCATTCATGCCTTGCAAACTGGTAAAATAAAAACGTAAGTGGCCAGCTAGCTGGGCTGCTAGCCTTCATGTAGATGAGAGTTTTTGATTCAGTTCAGTGGCCGTGTGTGTGAAGAAAAGCTGCACTTGCCCCTGTAGACTGGTTCTTCATTCTGTCCAACCTTAAGCCTATAAGGTGGGTGATTTCATTTTTGCTCTGAGTGCTAATTGATGTGTTCATCGGAACTGTTGCAATTTTCATTTGGACCAGCGCCATTAACTTGGGACAGATTCTTGGTTTCGATATGATAAGTTAACTGCGTATTCGATTTTTGTTTCATTGTGTTTCATTCCATAATTTTCTAAGCACATTCTGTTTGCTTAGCAGCTGGACAAGTTAACTCACATTGGAAAAATCTAAAATAGACACTTACCTAAAACAAATAACATAGTTAAAGGCTGGGCTACCTGCTTAAAAATATTTTTTTGCGTCTGCCCTAGTCCATAACAGACCGTGGTCTCTTTGTAGTGAGTATTCGTGTCTTTTCGTTCCGGAGTTGATTTGATTGGTTTAAACAGCGCTTAGATAGCAATGCCTCTTTCAGTCAACAAGAAGATACTGTAGGTGGAAGAAGTGACCTAAGAGGTTTCATTAGATTAGAGTCCCAACACGGTGGAAACAGGCCGAACAAGTCCACACCGACCCTCCGAAGAGTCATAGAGTCATGGAGATGTACATCATGGAAACAGACCATTCGGTCCAACCCGTCCACATCGACCAGACATCCCAACCCAATCTAGTCTCACCTGCCAGCACCAGTCCCATAACCCTCCATACCCTACCTATTCATATACCCATCCAAATGCCCCTTAAATGTTGCAATTGTACCAGCCTCCACCACGTCCTCTGGCAGCTCATTCCATACAAGTACCTCCCTCTGCTTGAAAAAGTTGCCCCTTCGGTCTCTTTTATATCTTTCACCTCTCACCCTATAACTAAGCCTTTAGTTCTGGACTCCTCAACACCAGAGAAAAGACTTTGTCTATTTATCCTCTCTATGCCCCTCATAATTTTGTAAATCTCTATAAGGTCACCCCTCAGCCTCCAACGCTCCAGGGAAAACAACCCCAGCCTGTTGATACTCGCCCTGTAGCTCAGATTCTCCAACCCTGGCAATATCCTTGTAAATCTTTTCTGAACCCTTTCAGGTTTCACGACATCTTTCCGATAGGAAGGAGACCAGAATTGCAAGCAATATTCCAACAGCGGCCTAATCATTGTCCTGTACAGGCACAACATGACCTCCCAACTTCTGTACTCAGTACTCTGACCAATAAAGGAAAGCATACCAAACGCCTTCTTCACTGTCTTATTTAAAGGCGAATCCACTTTCAAGGAGCTATGAAACTACACTCCAAGGTCTCTTTGTTAAACAACAGCCCCTAGGATCTTACCATTAAGTGTATAAATCCTGCTAAGTTTTGCTTTCCCAAAATGCAGCACCTCGCACTTATCTGAATTAAACTCCACCTGCCACGTCTCAGCCCAATGGTCCATCTGGTCCAGATCCTGTTGTAAACTGAGGTGACCCTTTTCGTTGTCCACTACAGCTCCAATTTTGGTGTAATCTGCAAACTTACTAATTGTACCTCTTATGCTCCCATCCAAACCATTTATGCAAATGACAAAATGTAGAGGGCCCAGCATCGATCCTTGGGGCACTTCACTGGTCACAGGCCTCCAGTCGGAAAAGCAATCCTCAACCACCGCCCTCTGTCTTCGACCTTTCAGCCAGTTCTGTATCCAAATGGCTAGATGTCCCTGTATTCCATGATTTCTAACCTTGCTAATCAGTTTCCCATGGGAAACCTTGTTCAACGCCTTACTGAGATCCATATAGATCATATCTACTGCTCTGTCCTCATCAATCTTCTTTGTTACTTCATCGAAAAACTCAATCAAGTTTGTGAGGCATGACTTCCCACACACAAAGCCATGCTGACTTTCCAAACATCGACTGGGATTGCCATAGTGTTAAAGGTTTAGATGGAGAGGAATTTCTAAAGTGTGTACAAGACAATTTTCTGATTCAGTATGTGGATGTAGCTACGAGAGAAAGTGCAAAACTTGACCTACTCTTGGGAAATAAGGCAGGGCAGGTGACTGAGTTGTCAGTGGGGGAGCACTTTGGCACCAGCGATCATAATTCTATTCATTTTAAAATAGTGATGGAAAAGGATAGACCAGATCTAAAAGTTGAAGTCCTAAATTGGAGAAAGGCCAACTTTGACAGAATTAGGCAAGAACTTTTGAAAGCTGATTGTAGGCAGATGTTCGCACGTAAAGGGTCGGCTGGAAAATGGGAACCCTTCAGAAACGAGATAACAATTCAGTCTTTGCCTTTCCAAATATATGTACGTCCTGTTCCTCAGTATTCCCGACAACGACTTGCCCACCATCGAGTTCAGGCTCACCAGTCCATAGTTCCCTGGCCTGTCTATACCGCTCTTCTCAAACAGTGGCGCCACATTTGCCAACCTCCAGTCTTGTCGCACTTCACTTGTGACTATCAATGGTACAAATATCTCAGCAAGAGGGCCAACAATCACTTCTCTCTCTTCTCACAGAGTTCTCTGGTACAACTGATCAGGTCCTGGGGATTTATCCACTTGTAACCGTTTCAAGATATTCAGCACTTCCTCCTCTGTCATTTGGACATTTTGCAAGATGTCACCATCTATTTCCCTACAGTCTATAGCTTTCATATTCGTTTCCACAGTAAATAATGATGCAATATATTCATTTAGTATCTCCCTCATTTTCTGTGGCTCCACAGAATGGCCGCCTTGCTGATCTTTGAGGGGCCCTATCCTCTCCCTAGTTACCTTTTGTCCTTAATATCTTTGTAAAAACACTTGGTATTCTTCTTAATTCAATTTGCCAAAGCTTTCTCATGCCCCCGTTTTGCCCTCCTGATTTAGCTCTTCAGTATACTCCTACTTTCTTTATCCTATTCTCAGGATTCACTCGATCTATCCTGTCTATACCTGACATGTGCTTCCTTCTTTTTATGAACCAAACCCTCAATTTCTTTAGTCATCCAGCCTTCCCTATACCCACCAGCCTTCCCTTTCACCCTGACGGGAATATACTTTCTCTGGATTCTTGTTATCTCGTTTCTGAATGGTTCCTATTTTCCAACCGACCCTTTACATGCGAACATCTGCCTGCAATCAGCTTTCAAAAGTTCTTGCCTAATTCCGTCAAAATTGGCCTTTCTCCAATTTAGGACTTCAACTTTTAGATCTGGTCTATCCTTTTCCATCACTATTTTAAAATGAATAGAATTATGATCGCTGGTGCCAAAGTGCTCCCCCACTGACAACTCAGTCACCTGCCCTGCCTTATTTCCCATGAGTAGGTCAGGTTTTGCACTTTCTCTCGTAGGTACATCCACATACTGAATCAGAAAATTGTCTTGTACACACTTTAGAAATTCCTCTCCATCTAAACATTTAACACTATGGCAATCCCAGTCGATGTTTGGAAAGTCAAAATCCCCTGCCCTAACTACCCTATTATTCTTAAAGATAGCTGAGATCTCCATGCAAGTTTGTTTTTCAATTTCCCTCTGACTATTGGGGGGTCTATAATACAATCCCAATAAGGTGATCATCCCTTGGTTATTTCTGAGTTCCACGCAAATAGCTTCCCTGCATGTATTTCCGGGAGAGTAACCCACCCAGACCCATTCCCCTACATTTACAGCTTCACCTAATACTGCAGGCAATTTATCATGGGCAATTTACCTAACCTGCACATTTTTGGATTATGGGAGGAAACCGGAGCAGCCAGAGGAAACTGACGCAGACACGGGGAGAATGTGCAAACTTCACACAGAGAGTCGCCTGAAGCGGGAGTTGAATCCGGGTCTCTGGAGCTGTGAGGCACCAGTGCCAGCATGCCGCCCTCAAAGGCCTGTTGAGAAACTGTCTCAGTATTTTCAAACATTGTCTAGATTTGATTAGAAGGATGTGGAAGCTTTTTTCATCTCATTTGAAAAAGTGGCGAAACCAATGTAGTGGCCAGAGACCATATGGGTATTGTTGAAGTTAGACCTCATGAGGCATTCCCATCACTATCAGGGAGGAACCGGGGGAGTATGAGGAAGTGAAAAAAACTATCTCAAGTGCATATGACCTTGTACTAGAAACCTGTCGACATCGTTTCAGCAATTTAAGAAAGGATTATTGACCAAACCTACATTAAGTTTGAAAGGAGGAACCAAAGTTATTTTGACAGGTGGATAAGAGCATTTAAAATAGAGCAAAGTTACGATGCTCTTCCAGAGACAATTAGTTTGGAGGAGTTCAAACATTCACTGCCTGACGTATTGCGTTCTCATGTGGAGGTGCAGAGAGTTATAACGGCAAAGTTAGCAGCTAAAGTGGCTGATGATCATCAGCTGGTCCATAAAACCTGATTTGGCTTCCAGAATCAATTTCAGTCCATGAGGGACAGAAATTGGGACAAAGAAAAATCCTCACGCCGAAAGGCCAAGATACATTTCGGTGAAGACCAGAAGGATAACTCACCACAATGTAAAGAACAAACACTTTAGGGGTTAAAGAAGGTAAAAAGCTTTGGTGTTTTTATTGTAATGAAGTAGGCCACATGATATCACATTGTTGTTGGGCGAGAAAAAAAAAACAGATGTATGAAAACAGGACAAGACTGGGTGTTTTGTTGGAGAGGAAACAGAAAGCAATATGGAAGCTGAAAAGCTGGATCAGAGTGTACAAACTGATCGAAAGTTGATTAAGTAGTAAGTGACGGATCTACGTGGAAAATATACCTGCAATTGTAAAGTTTATTCAAATTGGACAGGAATAGCAGGTGGACATGCTACAATATTAAGGGACACAGGATCCTCTCAGTCTGTGATGCTGAAGCTTGAAGAGTTGAGTATTTCTGAAGGTCGACTGTCAAAGAAATTAGTGGTACTGTGAATTCACGGTGAGACAAAAGCTCTCGGTGATGTAAAGTGAGGCGAGAGAGTTCAGAGAAGAGTGGAGGAATTGCAGTCGGAGTACTGGACACATTCTCAGCTCCAGGAAAATAATTTGTCTTCTCGAATGATATTGCTGATTCACCTGTGCCATCTACTGTGTTTGAAAAGCCACTGGAGACTCAGACAACTGAAGCAATTCAGGGGTTTTAACTTGTTACCTTCCCCGAGTGTGTAGTAACAAGTTCACAGAATGACCAGTTGAAACCAGAGAGATCAAATGGCAGAGATAAGGTGTCTGAAGCGTCAGTGTCAGAGACTATGGTCGATCAGATTGTTGACACAAAATAGGTGCAAAGAGGTAATCATGCAAATATCTTTACCTCTGCAAAACTCACTGAGTTGCAGCACAAAATGAAAATATAAAGCAGTTGTATCAAAATACATGTATTGAGAGAAATCTGAATGCATCCGTGACAGTTACTATTTGTTTAAATGATGTCTTATCAACGAAGTGGCGACCATCACACATTCAAACAGTTAAGAAATGGGCAGAATTGCATCAAAATGTCTTCCCAATGTGACATAGAATGGAGATATTGCGAGTGACGTTTGATCGACCACTTGGGATCATTTAGGAGTGAGGGAAAAAGACTAAAATACCAAATATTTCTTTTTAGATTCAATTGTCCACACCGTGGAAACAGGCCCTTCCGCCCAACAAATCCACACCGCACCTCCGCAGAGAAACCCACCCAAACTCATTCCCCACGAACTAACGCACCTCATACTCGAGACAATTTAGCATGCTCAATTCACCTGACCTTCACATTTTTGGATAGTGGGAAGAAACCGAAGCACCCGGAGAAAACCCACGCACACACAAGGAGAATGTGTGAACTCCACACAGACAGGGGAGGATACAAACGCCAGACGATGGTGCTGTGAGACAGCAGTGCTAACCACTGAGCCACCGTGCCGCCCATTTGTACTGGCCTGGATTACACGAGGATATAGCTGAATGTTGCCTGATGTGTCATACATGTCAGGTGTTCGGAAAACAACAGGCAGAAATAAAACCTGTGACTTAAATATTTATTACAGCATTTCAGGAAACTTTTACAAGAGTCTTGACTGATTGTGTCGGTCCGTGCGTCAAGCAACACGTGAGAATCAGTATTTGCAAGCAATAATGGATTTACCGACTAGATTTTCAAAGGCCATCCCATTGTGCAAAATCACTGGCAAAAGGTTTGTCGAGAGCTATTCTTTTTTTAACTAGATACGGACTCCCAAAGTGTCAAACGTCATATCCAAATTATTCAAGCAAGTTATGGACAGATTAGGAATGAAGGAATTCAAATCTACTGTGTGGATCCAGTTTCACAGGGAGCGCTAAGACGGTTGTATCGAAAGCTAAAGGCCATGTTTAGAATAAGGGAATTCCGTTCGCGCGTTTACTGACAGAGTTGCAAAAAATCATTGGACCAAATTCAGTTCATTTGAATTAGTCTTTGGGCATCAAGTTAGTGGACCATTGAAATTGATCAAGGAGAAGTAAGTATATCAGAATTCAGAGACCACGCATTTGTACTGTGTGTCAAATTTTAGAGAACGAGTAAACGAAGCTGGGGAGTTGGCTCGATCGCATTTAAAAATATTGCAGCAGGTTATGATCAAGAAGTAGAGAAAACATCAAAAAATCGCAACGTTTCTATCAGGATAAATTAACAGTGTTGCTTACAGTAATAGGTGATCGTTTAAAAGCAATGTTTAGTGGACCTTATCAGATCGAAGGGAAATTGATTGAGGTGTACTACTTGATAGAGATTCCAGACAGGAAAATATCTCCAATATGTGTCACATCAACATACGCAAATGGTATTTTTACAGGGTGGGTGAAAGTGCTAATGATCACAACAGAAAGAGAAGAACCAATTTCAGAGGATTCTGAATTTGACATTACTCAAATTAAATTGCACAATGAGGAAGTTGTCAGAATTTATGATAAACGTTTGTGTTTCATTCCTGAGAAAAATCGAAATGACCTGAAAGAGTTATTACTGTAACATGGAGAAATATGCGGGAAAGACAAAATCCGAAGCACTCATCTAATTGTGAATGATGTTGATACAGAAGGTGCTATTCCGATTAAGCAATATCCTTATAGGCATAAGTCTCATTATTTGGCACAGGTTAAGAAGGAGATTGTTCCAAGAGAACATAATCGAAGTCATTTACAGCAACTGGAGCTCACCCATCGTAATGTGCCAAAGCAAGATGGTACCCAATTGTGTGGACGTTCGCAAAGCCAATGCAGTTACAAAGACTAATACATATCCTATTGTGTGATTGGAAGATTGTGTGGTAAAGGTGGGACAAGAAACTTATATTTTAAGTTGAACTTGTTCAGAACCTACTGGCAGTAATTTTGTTAGAATGAGCAAAGGACATTTCAGCTTTTGTAACGCCAAATGAACTGATCAGTTACAGTAAGCCATTTGGTATGAAACACTCTCTGGTCACATTTCAGAGACCAACCAATAAGGTAATTGCCGGATGAAAAATCTGTGTTGTGTATATCGATGACATCCTTAGTGATTTTTAGTTTCTCATGGAAAGACCATTTACAGCATTTAACCGACTTGTTCAATCGACTTTGGAAGGCTGTTTTGGTGGTAAATCTGGCGAAAAATGAATTTGCCAAAGCCCAAGTCACTTTCCTGGTCCCTGGCCCACGGGTTGGGAGAACGAAAGTAATTGAGGAATTTTCCATACCATCGACCAAAAGGGCAGTAATACGCTTCCTAAGATTAAGTTCATTTTATCAAAAAAAAGTGTCGAGTTTTAGCGGTGTGGCTGTTCCACTCAGTGAATACAAAATAAAAGGCAAGATGTTTCAGTTGACATCGGACAGCCAGGAGGCGTTTGACAGCCTGAAAACAGTGTTAACCACTCCTCTACTGAGAGCCACACCTGATTACTTGAAGCCTTTCAAGGTGGCTATCGGTGCAATTTATGTGGGTGTCTGTGCTGTGCTCCTGCAGGAAGACGGCGAGAAGATAGAAAGGCCATCAAGTATTTCTTCAGGAAGTTGAACGTTCATCAGCAGACATACTCGACTGCTGAGAAAGAACCTTTGAACTTGGTGTTGGATTTACAACATTTCGGTGTTTATATTACCAGAATCGTATCTCAGACAATCATATCCACTGATCATAACCGATTGAAATTTGAGGTGAAAGCTAGGGACCAAAATGCTGGACTGTTTAGATGGAGACTATTATTACAGTCATTCATTTAGAAAATTGCGCATGTCTGAATGTTAGTTTGCTCGCTGAGCTGGGAGGTTCATTTTCAGAAGTTTCGTCATCATTCAAGGTAACAAAATCTGTGAGACTCCAGATGAAACTCTGGTGATATTGGCCCGCTTTCTGTTTATGTTTTTAGATTTCCTTGGGTTGGTGATGTCATTTTCTGCTCTTTTTCTCAGGGTCTAGAAAATGGAATCTAAGTCTTTTTTTATTGGTCGAGTTCCGGTTGGAATGCCATGCATCTAGGAATTGTCGTGCTTGCCTCTGTTTGGCTTGTCCTCGTATGAATGTGTTGTGCCAGTTGAAGTGGTGTCCTTCCTCATCCGTATGTGAGGATAATAGTGACAGTGGCTCATGTCTTTTTGTGGCTAGTTGATGTTCATGTCTGTTGGTGGGGAGTTTTCTGCCTGTTTTTAATGGAATTCTGTTATAGTGATTGCAAGATATTTTGTAAGTGATATTAATTTGGCTTGTTGTCTATATAGGGTCTTTGAAGTTCATTATCTTATGTTTTAGTGTTTTGGTAGGTTCGTTGGCTGCCATGGTGCCAATGGGTCGGAGTGGTCTGTCAGACATTTCGGAGATGTGTTTGATGTACGGGAGAGTGGCTATGGTTTCTGGAAGCGTTTTGTCTGCTTGTTGAGGTTTGTTGCTGAGAAATCGGCAGACTGCATTCATTGGGAACCCATTCCTTTTCATACACTCCATAGGTGATTTTCCTCTGCTTTACGTATTTCCTCTGTGCTGCAGTGTGGGGTGGCTCGTTGAAATCAGGTTCTAATGCAGCTTCATTTGCAGATGTTGGAATGATTACTTGTGTAGTTCAATATTTGTTCTGTATGTGTTGTTTTCCTGTAGACGCTGGTTTGAAGCTCCCCATTAGCTGTTCGCTCTATGCGACAAGCTTAGATTATCTACAGTGTGGAAAGAAGCCCTTCGGTCCAACAAGTCCACACAGACGCTCCGAAAGTAACCCACCCAGACCCAATTCCTTCTGACTAATGTAGCTAACACTATAGGCAATTTCACATGGCCAATTCATCTGACCTGCACATCTTTGGCATGAGGGAAGAAACGGGAGAATCCGGAGGAAACCAACGCAGACAGGGGGAGAGTATGCAAACTCCAACAGATAGTCGCCCGAGGCTGGGACCCTGATGCTGTGAGGCAGCTGTGCCAACCACTGACCCACCGTGCCGCCCATAAAGGAATGGCTGAATGGCACGAAAATCTCTCTCCCTGTGTCTCACTTCCTTCTTTTCTCCCTTTCTTTCCCTCGCCTTTTCTGTCTCTATTTTACAACTCGATTCGAATTTCTGCCTTCGTCTAATTCCTCATTCTATTTCTTTTCTCTCGATCGCTGCACTTCCGCCTTCCCCATCTAACACTACCCCATATACGCTCCAGTGTTGTTGTTTTTTTCTGTATCTCATTCTGCTCCTTTGCATCATTATCATTCTGTTCTCTGTTCTCCCCCTCCTTCTCGGTCTCATCTCATGCTATTTCTGTGTGTGTGCCTCTCACCCTGCTTATTCATCTTCCCAGATTGTTAACTGTTGCAGAACCATCGATGACTAGTCAAAAATTGCCTGTGGAACGATATACCGATCGTCATCAAGTTTGAAACCATTAAACTAAGTTGAAAAGAATGAGCTGTAACAGAATATGACACGGCCAGCTCACTGTCTCCCCGTGGATACAGTACACAGATCTGAATGATTAAACATCTGATGATTACGAGATTAATTCGTCAATATTGTGCAATCATGTAGTTTGAACTTGACGGTGTAGATTGGATACAAACAGAAATATTACAAATTCAACTCCTATGTCCATCATCACTGGGGAAGTCCAGATATCTCCTCATAGATTGTGAGTGTCTCTGGTTAAATAGAGGATTGTAACACTCCTCAGTTGCACCCAGACGTCTTCATTATTATTTCACTGCATCTCAGCTGGAATATTGCTCACAGTTCTTGACGCCACATCCTTGGCTTGTTATGATCATATTGGAGTCTGAGATCGTGTGGTAGAGATTTGCGAGTCTGGTTTCCGGTGAGAAACCAACCAGAATTCTGATGATTGAAGAGTATGGGATTTTTCTCATTTGACAGGAGAAGAATAAGAAGGGGATTTGATAGGGGAGGAGGATCTCCAAGTTGAAGAGGGCTTTGGAGAGAGGAAAACAGGATAAACGTTTTTCCCGAATGCAAATAAACAGGGAAACGGTTTTGTGGTAACAGGCATAGACTTCAACTGATTTGAAAAGCTACAAAGATGAAATGAAGAAAGATTCTCTTTCTTAAAGCACGGAGTTTTGTTTGGTAATGTGCTGCCTGAGTACGGTGAAGGCAGGTTTCATTCAGGTGTTCAAGTGAGGGATTAGATGAAGATTAGAACATAATTGATTTGCATGATACTATTGAAATGCAAGGAGAATGTCATTAATTCATGATGCACTTCAAAGAGCCAGGGCTGAAAGCATGGACAAACTGGCCTTCTGCTGTGATTCTACTGCGTGATTGTGTGAACTCTGCTCTCAACACAGAACAAGAATTTGGTCCAAAAGCTGAAGGTGGGAACGACGGCCTTTGTCAGAGTGTGTGGCTGCATGGAGCCATGATTACAATGAAGACCATGGGAATCAGGACAAGGATTCTCTACTGGTTGGTATCTTAATTCTCTCAAAGGGAGATGGTATTTGCTGACAGAGCCTGCTCCTGTCAGCCCCGGGATACTTCTGCAGGACCTCCACAGCATCCAGTCACATTAATATTTTCCGCAATGAGCTTTGCAAACGCAAGATGTGTGTAAATGTGATATTATTGTTTAAGAAAAGGGTAAACCATTAAACTTCAGAGCTGTCAGCTTGGGATTGTTGGGAAAATAGAATGTGGCCTAATTTGGATAACATAAATATTCACTAAGAGCAAAAAAAAGTCAATACTAGACAATGAATAATGATTTGCTAAGGTCAAGTCATATCTGACAATGATGATTTACTACTTTGAATCATGAAACAGACAGCAGGATGACGGAATGTTGTAAAAGTTGCATGTTAGTGCTTTTAGAAATTACTTGACACGGTGGCAGGTGGCAGTTTGCGTAGCATGTCAGGAATATTTGGGATGGATGGATCCTTACCATCATGGATTAGCAGTTGGTTAAATGCTAAGAAACAGATTATGTTTTGATGGGCGTTTGCCCGATTGGAGGCAATCTGAAGGGGTGCCCCAGAGATTGGTTTTGGGGCCTTCGTTTTTTTGGTTAAGGTAAACGATTTAGAGACAGGTGTTGAGGGAAAGCTCTCTACATTTGTTGCTGATGTTAGTTAGGGAGAATAGTGAACTGTGACGAAGCTGCTGTGCAATTTCAGAGAGCAAATGATATTTAATAAAACTCGCCTGAACCTTGCGAACACTTTGTAAGCAATATCATTCAGCTCACCAACAGTCACTTCGTACATCACCAAGTTGGATGTACTGCTTATAAAACGTTGGTAAGTATTACATTAAAATAATGTGCGTTCTTATAAATAACTTCCAGAATCTAATTATCTCAATGTCCCTTGGAGGAGATCAGCTGAAGATGTTGGGAACACCGATCTTGATATTTGCTTTTGCTGTGGCTCTCCATGGCGGGGGTGGTGGTGGGGATGGGGGTAGGAGGTTGTACGTGAGGCCATCAGTCGCCAATCTTATGATCCATTTTGTAGATACGGGATGAAGTGATCTACTCACACACACCAGAACTGCTGTTCATCTGGATCAGAGATCACCCCAACTTAAATCCAGCTACTTAGCTTGGTTCTTCAAGAGCTCTGCTGCTCAGGGGTCAAAATCAATCTGGGACGTTTATCAAACTGGATAGAGTTCTCACTTTTGTACTTGGATGAGAGCCCCTCGGAGTTGATGGCATCTTAACCGTTCTACGCACTTCCATATTGTTGCTGCTAATGACATTTCTGGTGTCAGTGTTCATTGATTAGGCCACGCCTGAAGGATAGAGCACGGTCGCTGCCTCCAACTCCCCTGTTCAGAACGCAATGCCTCCATCTCCTATTTTTGGACAAAACTTCAAACAAGTGCACAGTTCTTCCCTTTGTATGCACTACTCAGACAGGACTGGGCGAACCGTCCTCAGTTGCTGCCTCTATCAACTCTGCGAGATAACACTAAAAGCAAAGTGCACAGCGGCTACCACATTTTCCACTGTTCCGACCACACCAACAGTATAGTGCACAGTCTCTGCCTTCACCTATACTGTTTGGATGACACGAGGAGCATAGTGTATTTGCGCTGTGGTCAGCACACCTCACAGACCACACAGGGAGTACAGTGTAGAGTTCCAGCAGACACCTCTCCTAACAGACCCTGCTGGGAGCACAGTGCACATACCCTGCCTTATCCTCGATTGACAGACGACACGGGGAGAAAAAAATGGCCAGTTTCTGTCCATTCTTCCCGATTCTGACTACACATAGCAGAGTCCCTCGTGCCTGCCTCCAACTCGCCAAACGGATCACATTCGGAGCAAAGTTTTCAGTTCCTGTCTATTTTTAACCCAATTCATAGAGTCATGGAGTAACACGACATGTAAACAGGTCCTTCAGACCAAACTGACCATGGTGGGCACTCATTTCGTCTGAATGGCCCACATTTGGTCCATATAACCCGAAACCATTCCAATCCATGTGCCGATCCAAATGTTTATTTTGTTAAATACTGTATCTGCCTCAACCTTTTCCACGCACGCACTGTTTTCTAGGTGAAGAATTTGCCCCTCAGGACCTTTTAAATCTTTCGACTTTAACCTTAAAACCTAGATTACGATTCACTGGGAATACAATTCATTCTATCGTTGCTGCTCATGATTTTATACGCCTCAACTAGATCACTAGTCATTTTCCTCCATTCTGCGGAGTGCATTCCTATCCTGGCCAACCACCCCCGATAACTCAGGCCCACTAGAACTGGAAATATATCCGTGAATCTTCTTTGCACTCTTCCCAGCTGCACCACCTCCAGCTTCAGCACCAGCTTCGGCTCTAGCTGCAGCAAAGGCACGAGCTCAATGAACCTGTTCGAGCACAAGTTGAAGGATTAGATCTCGCTGCAACTCCAACACCAGAGCCTGCTCTAGCCCCAGCTCCAGCACCAATTGCAGCAATTGCACAAGCTCCAGTACCAGCTGCAGCCACAACTTCGTCTCCTTTTCCAGAACCAGCTCGAGCTCCAGCTGCAGAGTCAGCTGCAGCGCTATCACCAGCTCCAGCACCACATTAGCAAAAGGTCCTGCTCTAGCACCAGCTCAAGTTCCAGCTCCAGATCCAGCTCAAGATTGAGTTTCCGCTCCAGCTCCAGCTCTGTAAAAAAGTTCCCCTCAAGTTCCAGAGCCGGCACCATCACATGTGGCAGGTCCAGAACCCGCGACAGCACTCGATCTAACTCCATCATCAGCATCACCTCCAGTCCCAGATCCAAGTCCAGATTCAGGTTCAGCTACAGCTCCTGCACCAGCTTCAGCACCAGCAACAGCACCAACTCCATCGCCAGCACCAGCAAAAGATCCTGCTCCAACTCCAGCTCCAGATCCATCTCCAGCTCCAGGTAGTGCCTGATGTTCCCGGGTTTCAGAACAATTACATTGCATTTCTATTTGCCTCGCCATCTTATTCTGACCCTCCGATAGGGTCCACTCCCACTCAGCAGTTTAACACTCCCTGACTACTGACTTCATACTGACCTTCAGTACTGACCCGCCCACAAAGCCGACGTCTTCAGAACTGAACTTGCAACAGTGGCCACTCACAGAGCACTGACCTTCCAAAATTGTAGCACACCCTCAGCACGGACCCTCGACAGTGCCCACTCCCTCAGCACGGACCCTCGACAGTACCCACTCCCTCAGCACTGACCCTCCGACAGTGTCCCCTCCCTCAGCCCGGACCCTCGACAGTGCCCACTCCCTCAGCACGGACCCTCGACAGTGCCCACTCCTTCAGCACTAACCGTCCGACAGTGCCCACTCCCTCAGCACTAACCGTCCGACAGTGCCAAAACCGTCAATACTGACTTTTTAAAGTGACCAATTCCTCTTTACTGATTATGCAACAGTGCTCATTCTGTCAGCATTGACACTGCGACCGCGCGGCACACCTTCGGGGCTCACGATTGAACAGTGCCCCCGTCACAGCAGTTACCCTCTCACAGTGTGCAGCTCCCTCAGCAGTGACCATCTGGCAGTGCAGGACTTGCTCAGCCCGGACAGCCGTCACCGACTATTCGTTCATTACTGACTCCAACAGTGCGGAGCTCGTTCAGGACTGATCCTAAGACCTTGTTCATTCTCTGAGCAGTGACCTTACAGCAGAACACCGTCCCTAAGCATTCACCCGCTACAAGTGAAGAACTTCCTAATTACTGACCATTCAACAGTGTGAGACTCCCTCAGCACTAATCCTTCGACAGTTTTGCAATCTCTCGGCACTGACTGTCCGACAGTTCCCACTTACTCAACAGTGACCTTCTGACAGTTCCCATTCCCTCAGCACTGACCCCGTGAAAATTCGAACTCCCTCCACATTGGCCCTCCGATAATACTCACTCCATCAGGACTGACCCCAATTACCAGTCACTCAATACTGACTGTAAAAGAGTGCCCATTCCCTCAGTGCTGACCTTCTGACTGTGCGGTGTTTCCTCAGCATTGAGCCTGCGACATTTTCGCACTCTCTCAGCACTGACGTTACAATAGTGCATCCTGCCTCAGCACTAAAATACGAAAAGTGCAGATTTCCCTCACCGCTAACCCTCTGACCATGTGGCAAATCCCTCAAATCTGATCATTCAACAGTGCGGCACAACATCAGCACTGACCCTCCGACACTGGGGAACTCCGTTAGCACTGAATCTCTGACAGTGTCGACACCAAAGGACTGACCCGTGAAAGTGCCCACTTCTTCAGAATTGACACTCCGATAGTGCCCAGTCCATCAGCACTGACCCATTCACAGTGACGTCTGATCGTGCAGCTCCCCCTCAAACCTTACACGATGACAGTGCAGCACTCTCACAGCACTGACCCTAAAAGAGTGCACCCTTCCCCAGAACTGACCCAACGACAAGGCTAACATTTTTGCAGTCGTGTCGCAATGTCCCAGCCAATGTCATACTGTGTGTCAAGAAGAGACGGACCTCAGGTGAATGTCAATGCAGTGACTTTATTTCTGAAAACTCTCCATTATTTGACTCCCTGAATTGACAGTAATCAGTGGACCTGATGAACGTGCCCTCTGACACGGATTGTTTCGTCACCATGCCCACCACCTTGTTGCCCCCCACCCACCATCTCAGTCATTGTGCAGACGGATGCAGCAGCCATATGTCATGACACAAAGGTTGCTTCTCCGGATTTTTCTTGGATCACAGCCATCACTTCGAGACCTGCCATCTACGCTGGAGCATCTGAATGATGCCGCTGAAATGCAGAGTGTGAGAGGTTATTGGACTGTGGTACCTCGTGGAGGCTTATGGAAGAAGGGTGTTCTCTCCCATTCCCCTTCGTGGTTTTATCTAGTTTCCATCATCAACCAACCTGCATTATGCATTTCATCATTCCCATGTTCTTTGGCTCAGATACACTTCAAGCCATTGTGCACAGTTCTATGAACAAACTGCTTCAATTGGACTACACCGGGATAATTGGGCACTTATGCCTTGCACTGCCCAATATTTAGGCCCGTATTGGGGGAGGGGGCATGTTCACATTCCTTATCGCACTATTCCTCAGACCACAATTGGGGCCCTGTGTGCAGTCGCAATTACCCTCTCCTTCAGAACACATTGCGAGCCCTGTGCACAGTCCCCATCTCCGTATCCCTCAGGTACAACCACACTGGGTTCTCTGTGCTCACTCGTCATCTCACTAGCCCTCGGTTAGATTCAATTTGGGATCACTATGCATAGTCCTCGTCATTTCCTTCAGAATGTACCGGCATCACTGTGCAGAGCTCCATTTGCATATCCCTTAGTCAGACGACGCTGGCCGCACTGTGCACAGTTCCTATCTCCATGTCTCTGAAACAGTCAAGACTGTGGATAATGGAAGTTACAGCCTGAAAAATGTGGAACTGGAAAAATACAACACGTCAGAAAACATCTATGGAGCATGAAAATCAGCGTTGATCAAGAACTCTCTCGGCCTGAAACACCGACTTTCCTGCTCCTTAGATTCTGCCTGACCTGGTGTGATTTTCCACCGACTGATTGTACCGACTCCCATCACCACATGATTCAGTTAGATCCAAACTGGGAGTACAGTACATATTGTGTTATCTATTTCATGAGGAATATCTACTTGTCACTTCATTAGAAACAGTAACCACCTTCAAGGTAGACCTAGCGAGGGTACCTGGGGAATTTCCGAATTTTCCGATAATCTCTTGGCTGCACCCTCCAGCTGGGGATTCCAAAGTGTCCCCACATCCGGCTCCTATTCTGGCATTGACCATAACAGCCATGCCATCTGAAAACTATAGGTTATTCATCAGAAGGGAAAGCACGGGACACATGGAGGTGTGACATTCAGTCTCCAGAGAGGCCAGTTAGGAGAGGAGCGTTGTTGGAACTCAAAGCTTTACCCAAAGAGGTATAGATATGCTCAAACATTCAACCCCAGCATACATCTCACATGTTGTTGTGGTTCTGTTCGCCGAGCTGGGAGTTTATTTTGCAGACGTTTCGTCCCCTCTCTAGGTGGCATACTCAGTGCTTGGGAGCCTCATGTGAAGCGCTTCTGTGATGTTTCCTTCGGCATTTATATTGATTTGTATCCGCCACTTCTGCTTGTCAGTTCCAGCTGTCCACTGCAGTAGCCGGTATATTGGGTACAGGTCGATGTGCTTATTGATTGAATCTGTGGATGAATGCCATGCCTCTAGGAATTCCCTGGCTGTTCTCTGTTTGGCTTGTCCTATAATAATAGTGTTGTCCCAGTGAACACATGTTGCTTGTCATCTGAGTGTGTGGCGACTAAGAATAGCTGGTCGTGTCGTTTCGTGTTCTTTGTAGTGTTTTTGCAATCCTTGCATGGGATTTTGTACACTACATTGGTTTTCCTCATGCTGGGTATCGGGTCCTTCGTCCTGTGAGTTGTTGTCTGAGAGTGGCTGTTGGTTTGTGTGCTGTTATGAGTCCTAGTGGTCGCAGTAGTGTGGCTGTCAGTTTGGAAATGTGTTTGATGTATGGCAGTGTGGCTCGTCCTTTGGGTTGTGGCATGTCCTCGT
Source organism: Chiloscyllium punctatum (assembly GCF_047496795.1). NCBI lineage: Eukaryota > Metazoa > Chordata > Chondrichthyes > Orectolobiformes > Hemiscylliidae > Chiloscyllium > Chiloscyllium punctatum. The sequence continues at coordinate 4,375,028 of NC_092789.1, read as the reverse complement.
TCCGTTGTCTTTCCCTTAGGCATCTGTTGATGAAATTTCGCGGGTATCCGTTTTTGGCGAATACATTGCATAGGTGTTCTTCTTCCTGTATTTGCAGTTCTGGTGTGCTGCAGTGTGTTGTGGCCCTTTTGAATAGTGTCTTGATGCAACTTCTTTGGTCTGTGTTGGGGTGGTTGCTTTCATCGTTCAGGACTTGGTCTGTGTGTGTGGCTTTCCTGTATAACTTTGTGGTGAACTCTCCGTTGAGTGTTCTCTGTACAGGAAAGCCACACACACAGACCAAGTCCTGAACAACGAAAGCAATCACCCCAACACACACCAAAGAAGTTGCATCAAGACACTATTCAAAAGGGCCACAACACACTGCAGTAGACCAGAACTGCAAAAAGAGGAAGAAGAACACCTATACAATGTATTTGCCAAAAACGGATACCCGCGCAATTTCATCAATGGATGCCTAAGGGAAAGACAACGGAATGAAGACATGCCGCAAACCAAAGGACTCGCCACACGACCATTCATCAAGAGCATTTCCGAACTGACAGCCACACTACTGCTACCACTAGGACTCATAACAGCACATAAACCAACAGCTACTCTCAGACAACAACTCACCAGGACGAAGGACCCGATACCCAGCATGAGCAAAACCAATGTAGTGTACAAATTCCCATGCAAGGACTGCAATAAACACTACATCTGACAAACAGGAATACAGCTAATGATCTGCATCAATGAACACCAACTAGCCACGAAACGACACGACCAGCTATCCTTAGTAGCCACACAATCAGATGACAAGCAACATAAGTTCGACTGGGACAACACTACTATTATAAGACAAGCCAAACAGAGAACAGCCATGGAATTCCTAGAGGCATGGCATTCAGCCACAGATCAATCAATGAGCACATCGACCTGGACCCAATATACCGGCCACTGTAGCGGACAGCTGGAACTGACAAGTAGAAGTGGCAGATACAAATCACTATAAATGCCGGAGGAAACAGCACAGAAGCGCTTCACAGGAGGCTCCCAAGCACTGAGGATGTCACCTAGAGAGGGGACGAAACGTCTACAACACAAAATCCCCGCTCGGCGGACACAACCACAACAATGAGCACCCAAGCTACAAATCTTCTCAAAAACTTGCTACATCTCACATATTTGATCCTTGGGTCAGTTGGGGGCCAGGGCTTTTGATGCATGGTATGTCTTTTCTGGGCAGAACTATTTAGTGCAGGGGGTGCTTGCAAGGAGCGCAGGCAGGGTGGAAATGCCGCTGCACTGTCCATTAACAGCTCTGTCTGCAGAAAGCTTACGAGGGGCTGAAGGGCCTACCCATCCCACAGGTAAGCGACACAAAGAGCAGGCATACCTCCGTCTAGTTCTGACACCGTCTCGTCTTCGGCGATGATGGTCTGCATGAGGAGCAGAGCTCCAAATATCATGGGCAGGGCGTTGTCCATTGTTCCCTCAGTTCCTTCCAGACAGTGCGAAGTGGCTGCAATGCAGTCACTCTTTATGTGACTCTGCGGTATCCTGGAGTTAATCATCACTTGAGCGGTTTGACAGTTGTCTTCGCCTTGCAGTTGGTTTAATGGTCAATTGACTCACCAGCATCATCATTAACAGATTCAAAGTTCAGAGAACTCCCCACGAGCGTTTTTGCATTCATTAATATTACCACAGAAGCAGTGCTTGGGTAGCTGATTTGTACAAGGTTTCTGTGTATTTTTTGAAACCGTGTCTGTGTTTTTTGCAAATGAATGTGTATTTGTATATCGTGTGTGTCTGTGTGAATCAGCGTGTACTTGCGTAAGGGTGAGAATCCGTGTACATCAGTGTGCATTTATTTATCAGAGATTATGGATGATTGTGTGAATCAGTGTGTATGCGTATGTGTGCAATGTATGCATGTTTTTACATCAGTCTGCATGTGTGTGTGCATGCAGCAGTATGTATGCCTGCATGCGTGTGTATGAGAGTCGATGTGTGATTGAATCAGTTTTTGTGTACGATTGTGTGTGTGTGCATGTGCATCAATGAGTGTGTATGTGTGTTTGTGTGTGTGTGTGTGTATGTGTGGCACGCATTTTGTGATTGTGTGTGAACTTATGTCTTACTTTTTGACATTATCTGAAGTGGACTCACTGTAAGTCCAGATCCAGGGAATTCGTGCTGCAGTTTCCACAGTGATGAGCTTGGTGAAAACTGAGGGAAACGCTATATATTTCAATTTGGGTTACTGGTGCAGGCTCTGCAGTCAATGGAAAAATGCATATGAAGCATTTTGTACCAAGTGGCGAGTTATTTAATTTAAACCTCTATATCAAAATCTGAGCATGAGCAGGAAGGGATCCTGCCATTCAAATCTATCCTGCATCATACTTGGATCATGGGCAATTGGAATCTCAGCACATTCAGTGCCTTTTCGTGCTGTAACCCTTCAGTCACTATGCAAATACGAACATATCGATCTCAGTTTTGGAACTTTTCAAATCTTTGTGCATCACACATTTCTTTTTTTCTCGTCATATATCCTCAAACCGATGTCACCATTAACAGCTGTCATCTGTGCGATCCCACTTACGGAACCTTCGTCCCATCCTACATGAATTATGTACCAGGTATGGAAATCCAACTCAGTCTCAATCTCTCTAATCTCCAGGATTAAGGTTCCGACACGCTCGGAAGCTCGGGAAATTTTGATCGTATGGAATCCAGAAGGAGTTGGAAAATTTGGCTCCACAATTGGATTAATGGTGGGAAGTAAAGGATAATAATGGAAGGATGCTTGTCACACTAGAGGCCTGTCGATAGTGGATTGTCTCAGGGGTCAAAGCTGGGCCCATTGCTGTTTCTTATCGATATCAATCATTTGGATGAGACTGTGCAAGCTATGATTAGAAGATTTGCAAATAACACTTAATAGGTGGAATCGTGAGCGGTGGGGAATGTTATCAGAAATTGCAGCAGGGTCTTGATCAGCTGGGGAAGTGGGCTAAAAATTGGCAAATGCTGTTTCAGTGTGAGGTCTTGCATTTCAGCAATTTAGATCAAGGTAGGAGTTTCATTTTAAATGGTAGGGCCTTAATGAGTTTAGTTGGAAATAGGTACCTTGGAGTTCAGGTCCACGGTTCTCTGAAAGTGGAATCACATGTAAACAGAACAGTGAAGAAAGCTTTTTCATACTGGCCTTCATCAGTCAGTGCATTGAGTATAGAAGTTGGGAAGTCATGTTGCAGTTATACAGAACTTTGGTGAGGCCGCACTTAGTTGATTCTGTTCAGTTTTAGTCACTTTGCTACAGAAAGGATGCTACGAATCTGGAAAGAGTGTAGAAAACATTTATAAGAATGATGCATGGACTCATCGGTCTGAGTTATAGGGAGAGATTGGGAAGTTAAGATTTTTTAAATTGTCAGAGGTGGACAGAGGATTTTATTGAAGTATATAAGGTCATACGTGGCATAGATAGGGAGAATACATTCGTTTTCGGAGGTTTGGGGAATCGAGTACGCGAAGGCATCAGTTTAGGGTTAGAGGGGAAAAAGTAAAAGTGAACCTGCGCGGCAACTTTTTTTTAGTCAGATGGTGGTAAGCATATAGAATGAGCTGCCAATGGAATTGGTTGAGGCAGATATATCCGCGACAGTTAAAAAGGCATTTGGACAAATACATGGATAGGAAAGGTTAAGAGGGATATGGGCCAAATACAGGGAAATGTGTTGAGCACGGGTGGACATTTTGGTCGGCATGGAGAGTCTGCTTTAATTTTGTATATGTCCACGAAACCATGACTCTATAACTGCTCAATCCCTCTTCCTAAGATAAACAGGTGAACTCTGTGGTAAAAACCTCACACGGAGCAAAAGGTCACAATGGGAAGAAAGCCGCTAATATAAGAACTTTCCTTTTAAATAGAGTCATAGATTTCTACAGCACAGACACAGACCCTTTTGATCAAACTGGTCCATGCCAACCAGATCTCCTAAATTAATATATTCCCATTTGCCGGCATTTGGCCCATATCCCGAAAAAGCTTTCCTATCCATATGCCCATTCTGATGCCTTTTTATATATTGTAGTTGTACCAGTTTATGCTACTTCCTCTGACAACTCGTTTCTTACATGCATGAGCCTCTGTATGAACAAGTTACACCTTCAGTCCTTTTATAATCTTTCACCTCTCACCCTACATTTATGCCCTCCAGTTCTTGACTCCCCCTCTCAAGGGAAAAATACCTTGTCTCTTTAACCTCTCCAGCACCCTGATGATTTTAAACATCTCTATGCGTTCATCCCTCCGTCTCTGACGCTCCAGGGAAACCAACCCCAACCTGTTAACCTCTCCCTGTCGCTCAGACCACCCAAACCGGACAACATTTTTCGCAATGTTTTCTGAACCAGTTCAAGTTTCACCACACCCTTGCGATAGTAAGGTGACCAGAATTGAACATAATACTCCAAAAGTGGCCAACGAATCTCCTGTACAGACGCAAAATGTCCTCCCAACTTAATGCACTGATTAATAAAGGGTAGCATACCAAAGCACTTCTTCACCTTTCTTGGAATATTGTGTTCAGTTGTGGTCACGTCATTATGGGAATGCTGTGGAAGCTTTACAGAGGGTGCAGAGGAGATTTACTCAGATGTTGCCTGGATTGGAGGGCATGTCTTATGAAGAATGTTTAAGATAGCGAGGGCTTTTCTCATTGAAGTGAAGAATAAAGAGAGGTGACTTGATTGATGCGTACAAAATAATGAGAGGCATGAGAGGATGGCCAGAGACGTTTTCCCAGGGCGGAAATGGCTGTCATGAGGGGGTATAATTTTAAGATGATTGAAGGAAGGTTGAGGGAAGATTGCGGAGGTAAAATCTTTACACAGAAAGAGATGGGTGCGTGGAATGCACTGCCATAAGTGGTCATAGAATCAGATACATCAGGGATATTTATGCAACTCCTTGATAATCATATGAATGACAGTAAAATGAAGTGAATGTAGCTGAGCTTAATCTTAGAGTCGGAGAAAAGTTCGGCACAACATCGAGTAAAGAAGAACTCATACAGTGCTGTAGTATTTTATGTCGATGTGCTCTCCTGTCTACCTGCGACCCCAATGTCAAGGAATTATGTGTTTCCACCACAAGATCTCTTTGCGAACGAACATTCACCAGGACTTATCAAAAAGTGTATAATTTCTGCCCTGGTTTTGCTAAATGTGAGGCAGATCTAATTTATCCAAATTCGACTCCTGTGTTTGCTATGTGAAGTTTAGAAGAGAGAGAGGAGATCTAATTGCGGGACATAAGATTGAAAACCGGATTGGCAATAAGACGTGGAAAAACTGATTTCCTATGTGGAGGCATTCTGGAATGAGAGGTCATCGTTTAATGGGATCGGGAAGTGTGATTCAGATCAGAAATGATACGATAATACATCTCCCGAAAGTTCGTGAATTTGTGCATTTCACTGACCAAGAATGCAGTAGATGCCAGGACAGTAAGTAAACTAACGAGCAGGTGGGTAATTCTCTAATTCGTAATAGATTGATGGGCAAAGGACGTTGGCAGGAAAACGCAGCTGAGGCCAAGATGGATCAGATATGATGGTGTCAAATGGTGCAGCAGAGTCCATGGAACTGAACAGATTCCTCATTTTCCAAGTATTTATGTTCTTGTATGGGTTTTGTCTGATGGCATGGGAATATTTGCAGACTCCCAATTAGTTCCGGAGCCATCCACTGCATGGAACAGGCATGAGTGGGAAAAATACACAACGTAATTTTGTTCAAAGGTTGTGAGAACAGATTAATTTTGAACACTCTCCGCTCAATTCCTGTTGAAGTAACACCGTCCACCCAGGTCCCCACGTTCCTATCCTGATTGGTGAGGTGATGGTTGAGAAATTCAGACAGAATTTGAGAAGTTGTCTATCTGTCCAACTATTCATTCTGTAATTCATGGTTAGGGTTATCAGGAAACACCCATATTATATTCCTCCTCTGCCCCTTGCAGCACACAGGAGCATGGAAAGAACAGGAGACCATCAGTTCCTTCAGTCTGTTGCATCATTCCATTAGATCACGGCTGACTCCATATTGCCGCCTTTGGTCAGCACCCCTTAAGTGAAATGGTTATCTCAGATTTAGAATTTGCAACTGATTTAGCGTCAACTGGCATTTGTTGAAGAGAGATCCAAACATCTGGCAATCTTTGTGTATAAATGCGCTTTGAAACATCTCCCCTGAAGGTTTTGGTCCTCATTCTCGGACTACACCACGAGTTCGAGAATGCCAACTTGTGAAAATGTTATTACCTTTATCTACTTTGTCTTGTCCTGTTATTGTTTTGTTGACTGATATCAGATGAACCCTTAGTTCTTCCAGGCATTCCTCTTCTTTCTTCTTGTCCTCACAGACACACTGAGCTCCTGGAAAACATCATCTCATTATAAACGCACACACTGTAGTATTAGAGCATTCAGCAATTAATACTCAACCCAGGTTCATTGGCTTTGGCACCATTTTGAGACGGTGAAAGGAACAGTTCACTCACTAAGAGCATCAGGAACTGGAAACAGAGAATAAATATGACCTTCCAGGCTGATCTTTAATAATCGCACGCTCGGAACTAAGGTTCATACAGGACGAGTCAGATCTCAGACCGAAATGTGTCTTGATCCACGTCATTTCGTCTGTGTTCAACGTAACATGACATTTCTCACGAAAGCATCAGGACGCAGTGCTGATAATTTGGATTTAGGAGTAAGGTTCAAACATGTGAAGTGAATGATGCATTAAATACAGAAAAAAGTAGCTATTTGACCGAGTATGTCACTGCTAAATCTTGATGAGAGTACTGAAAGAACCAGTGTAGGATGATTGGCCAAAGCTTAGCAAAAAAAAAAACATATGCATAATGAAAGTTGCTGTAAACTTTCAGCATGTCAGCAATTATACAGTTAGGTCTCTTTGTTCCCTGATAAATAACTGATTGACAGAAACGCGTAATTTTTGATTACACTTACATTTGGTCTTAGTGAAATGTCTTTATAATAAGCACAAGTTGGATCCAGCCCTCAATGGTGTTCTGTGATTATTAACTACAGAATAGTCTCTCATTTCCTATAAATACCCTCCGTGTTCCAGTCGTTGCACCGTGACACTGAAGGATCTACAGAAAAAGATGGAATTATTACTTTTGCTATTAATTGTCGTGGTGGTTGCCGGGCCAATCACTGCAAGTGGAGAATGGACACAAAGAATATTATTGCCCGGATATTACATTTCTGTGAAAACTAACTGTGGAACCATTCAGCTTTACAAACGTGTTCGGTTTTGCTTTCTTTCAGTCAGCTCAGATTCTCATTCCATCCGGTTCTGAATGAAAAGTTGCCATCTCATTTTTAAGAATTTTCAAGAAGTGACACTTTCAGTTTAATTTGCTAATTGTCTACCCTCAAGAACTATCCAACATGTAACTGTCGCAAGCAGGCTCGTTTGCACGTTGAACAGTGATACATTTTCAAATCTCCTTTGACTTGCTGTTCCGTAACACTGCAATCTCCGCGAGCCCTGAAAACACTTCTGGACTCCCACATGCCTCTGATTCAAATGCATTCCAAGTGATCAGACAGTGTACCATTTTTGGGATTTTGTTCAGTTACCTGAGCCAAGGGCTGCGGGTTGGGATCCATACAAACACCGTCAATTCTCTTAAACAGTCCTTTAAGTGAAACACGTTGTAAAAGTGTCTGGTAACATGCTCGTATATCTCCTTTTATTCTTCTTTCCGTATGAAAGCAAACACTGTACACAGAACTGCTCCACATGTCCATTGGTTACGTCACACTGGGAGCTCTGTGTACAGTTCTTATCCCTATATACCACAGTGAGACAATAATTGGAACACTGTGCACAAGGATGGTCTGGATCTCCCCTGCTAAGACAAAATGAGATCACTGAGAAACATTCTGGTCTCCACATCCTTCGGTTACACTGATAGCACTGTGCTCAGCGCTGGACTGCATGTTCTTTGGTTAAGCCATAGTAGGACCACTCTATATCCTTTACTTAAACCATACTGGGAGAACTGTACACAGTTTTCATCCACATACCCCTTAGTTAGACTACACTTTTCCGCCATCGATAGAGATAGTCTCAATCTCCCTTTGTATGACCACACTATGCAAAGTTCAGGACTCCATATTCCTCAGATCGATGACACTTTGATAACATTGTACCGTGGTGAAAGTGGATACTGCAGATGTTAGAGATTAGAGTCAAGGTTGGAGTGGTACTGGAAAAGCACAGCATGTTGGGCAGCATCCGAGGAGCAGGAAAATTGTTGTTTCGGGCAAAAGCCCTTGAACAGGAATGAGGAATAAGGAATCATTCCGGATGAAGAGCTTTTGCCCGAAACCTCGATTTGCCTGCTCCTCAGATGCTTCCTGACCTGCTGTGCTTTTCCAGCCTTGTTCTAATCTTGACTTACAGCGCAAATCCCCTCTTAAATCATGGTGTAGCATATTACTCTTGCATAATCCACTCAGACCACCCCCGACCTTTGGGAATTCATCCCACCTTGGATTTTCAAAGCGATCTCCAAGGAGATATGATGAATTTTGCAGTTCATCATGCACATTGTACACACTGTTGCTTCTGCACACATTGGAAGCAGGTAAACAATTTCAGACTCATCCAGACCTGCTGGTTTCTAATTGTGTCAATAAAATTCGTTGCATTGACTGTTATTCATACCCTAGTTTTCCATAAGTGTAATCGGAGGGAGGCGAGGTCACAAAACAGCAGGCAGAATCGTTCATATCTTGGAGTTACAACAGCACCATCCACACAGAGTTATAGGTTTCAGTCATATCCACATGTCACCATCCTCGAGCACGCACTGTCATTATGGAAGTCATGGTAAAGGAACACTCCTACTGATTGCCATCTAGTACACTCCTTCAGCTGATGGTCTGGTTTACGACAAAGATAAACAGCAGCAATAAATTGGTGGAGATGAGCCAGCATGGCTAATCCATTCTGGTTTTGGGACTTCAATCGTCTTCAATCTGAAAGTCTCGGTTTCTAAAATGACGAGTTGAATTGATCGTTTTGCACAAACTGAAGATTTCCCGCAGTTCATGACGAAGAAACCAGCAGAAGGGGAAACAATGTCCTTGTTTTCCTTTTTGCAAATCTTTCTGCTTCGAACACACTTGTCCGCATCGTCACTGGTGAGAATGAATACCACTCAGTGCTGCTGAAGATATAACATTGCCTTCACACTGGGGACACAGTTCAGTTGTTGAGTGCAGTCATTGTGCCAAATGCGCAGACTCTCAACAGATATGAAATCTCCAATTTGTGCACACATGTTACACCAGTAGAGTACAAGTTAATGACAATATCTTAAATCATGGTGTAGCATATTACTCTTGCATAATCCACTCAGACCACCCCAGACCTTTGGGAATTCATCCCACCTTGGATTTTCAAAGCGATCTCCAAGGAGATATGATGAATTTTGCAGTTCATCATGCACATTGTACACACTGTTGCTTCTGAGCGTCAGTGGTAGTGGGAGCAGATGTTTTTGTATATGGCTCCGAACATCATCTCTGTTTTAAAAGTAGTCATACAGTGTGCAAACAGGCCTTTACAACCAATGGACGCACAGTGACCCTCTGAAGAGTATTACGAAGATATGGGTGTACCTTTAAGAGAGTTAAAAGCTAGTAGAACTACCTAATACATCACCACGTGTTCTGAATAATGTAGAATTGTAAGATTTCGTTGAACAACTAGATTAGCTGGGTTGCCTGGAGACAATGAAACAAATTCGAATTCCGCAAAACAATTTAAATTATACCCAAAATACCAAACTCCAATCAAGTTTGAATTTAGTATGTTCACAATATTAAAACCCAATGAAACGATCCGGTGCATTGGCTTATAAGACGGGGGAAAATGAACAGTTGAGGAAGAACTGCCAAGCCACCAGCATGTACAGACTGTCCGGAAAATACCTCTCTTAAAGATACTTTTATCGGTCAGTGATTTGTGCAAAAGAAACACTAAGAAGAAGAAAAGAAGCCAGAGGAAGATACAGAGAGAAGATACGAGAGAGCTGATTTTGAAATTTTACTTTCTGGTAAATCTTAGGGGTTTTATGGGACGAGTAGAGTAGGATAGGTTAGAGAAAGGAATTGTAAGTATTTGCTACTTCATTATTCTTTGTTATCCTTAAGATATAAACTTGTTAATTTTTACTTTAAGTAGATCTTGGCCTCTCGAATTTTCACAGATTATTGAAAAGGAGAAATCGTTCTGTGTTGCTGGTTTAAATTAAGCAGCTGAGTTTGCCCGTGTCGTAACAGTCTGGGGGCTCATCGTAGGGATTTGAATGGTTTGGGGGCTCGTCAAGGAGTTTTGATAGGTTTGGGGGACTTTTTGTCCGCAATTTAAATAGTTTAACTCAGATTTGAGGATTGATCTGGTTTAGAAAGATTTGAATAGATTTGTGGTACGAGAAATCCCAGCGGATTGGAACACGAGTGGGTCAATGACCTCGATCTTGAAATAATACAGAGGTGAGGCAATTTGCTTTCTTTCATTGATTTGGTAATTAAATTAAAAGTGAGAGAAATGGCTCTTGAAATTGCTGAAGAGATTCTGGGATTTGAAGACGATTCTCAAATTTGCCAAGGAAGATCAGAAAGAAATAAAAGGGCCATACTTTTGAATTAGCAAATAAGTTATATTTGGGTTTAACCAAGTAAAAGAAAAGTAAAGCTCAAATTGGAAGGGAGTTATTCAAAAACTTCGGTGTATCGGAGAAACAGACAAGTACAGTCGAGATGCAAAAACAAAATTACAATTGACAAAAAAGGAGATAAAGATAAACAAAACGAGGGAAAGGGAAGAGCGAGGCAAAGACAAAGAGAAGAAGACAGAGGGGAAGAGAGAGAGGAAAAGGACAGAGAGAGAGAAAGAAAAGGTTCTTGGCTTTCCAAAGCAAGAGAGAAGAAAGAGAGAGAAACAGAGAGCGAGAAGGGAGAGAAAGAGAGATGGTGAGAGAAAAGAAAATGAGCGAGAGAAGTTGAGCAAAAAGAGAGAGAATTTGAATTTTAGAAGTTGCGACTCAGTCAGCAAAGTCGAGTAAATAGCATAGAGGTTAAAAGAGAAGGCAGCGATAGCTATAGAAATGTCAAAATTCTGCCACATTTTGATGATAAAGACTACTTTATTTAATTTGATAAATGGTTTAGGCAGATGGAATGGTGTGAGGATTTAGGGCTAATGCTAATTCAGACTAGGCTGGCAGGCAGAGCTAGTGATATATTTGCTGCGGTGTCAGATGATATTTCAAGAGATTATGAAGAGGTTATAAAGGTCATTTTAAATGTTTACAAATTCGTACCAGATCCACACAGAACTCTGTTCAGAAGCACAAAGAAAGAACCAGATCAGACTTATGTTGAGTTCGAAAGATTTAAACGTTGTCACTTTGATCCATGGGAGCGTGCTTGTAAACTGGATAAGTCCTTTGAGTCTCTCCGAGAGATTGTTCTGTTGGAGGAGTTTTAAAAACTCACTTCTAGAGATGGTAGGAATTCACGTTTTGGAACAGAAAGTTCAGGAAGAGGGAAGGGCAGCAGAATTGGGTGGCACGGTTGCTCAGTGGTTATTACTGCTGCATCGCAGAGCCAGAGACCTGGGTTCAATTCCCACCTCTGTGTGGAGTTTGCACATTCTCCCCGTGTCTGCTTGCGTTTCCTCCCGCATTCCAAAAATGTGCTGTTTTGATGAATAGGCCATGCTACATTGCCCGTAGTGTTAGGTGTAGGGAAATGGGTCTGGGTGGGTTGCTCTTCAGAGGGTCGATGTAGACCTTTTGGGCCTAAGGGCCTGTTTCCACACTGTAAGTAATCTAATCTAATTAGCAGATGAATACATGTTGGTGCATAAGACAAGCCTCCGGCCAAAATTTCATCCTGTGGGGGATGTAAGTTGAGAGAAGGGGAGACCATACAGAACTAAAGAACGAGTAGAGAACGCTGGTAAGTATTTACGACAGAATTAAAAAAAACCTGAAGAGGGTGAACAAGAGATGAAACGCCTCAGGAGTTTTCACTGCAATGGAGGGCGACGCAGAAAATTACAGTGACAGTGATTTCATAAGGCACTGGAAAAAGGTGTTTTCACTGCCAGAAAGTGGGAAACGCAAAATCACAACGCTGGTCGTTAAAGAAAGGTACTTTGTGAAATGTTGTGGTAAAAGAAGCTAAGCCAGTGGCATGAGTAAAGGTTGTAAAGTCGACCCCAAGAAGACCTGACGAGCTTCAGGAGGCTGCACCGCGTAGGCAGTCTCTGGGTGTGGCGTTAGTATCAGATGTCTGCATAGAATTCTCCTCTGTGGCTAATGTTTATTCTGAAGGAATGGGTGAGAATATCAAGAAGTTATAATATTGAGAGAGACAGGATCTAAACAGTAGCTGACTCTAAATGATGAGTGAATATGCACTTTTTCAAATCTGTTTCCCGAGAGTGTGGCAATTTGTGGTATAGGTGGACAGACATTTAGCATTCCCTATGTAAGATCAGGTTGGAGTGCAAACTCAAGTCCGGGGAAGTAACAGTGGGAGTGACGGGCTGAGTGTCAGTTTCAGGACTGCAATTTGTTCTTGGGAATGATTTAGCAGTATGCAAGGTGTAATTGGCAGCCCTTGTTATGAAAAAACCCAAGGAAGATAAAGAAACTGAGGAGTGAAAACAGAAGTATCTCAGTATTTTTCCAGACTGTGTGGTAACCAGATGCTATTATCATAAGTCACAGCACGAAGTGAAAAGTAAAGTGAAAGATGAAGTAATTGAGGTTCAATTCGCCGATACCCTGTTTGTTTAATGCTGCACAAAAAAAACGTGAACACACAGAGGGTCAGAGAGAAGTGTTTTGTTCTGAAAATTGAAGGGACTTGCAACAGCAAGACAAGACGATAAAATATACCTATGTGGATGCGTACATTTTAAAGGAGACATAGAATATTCTGTAGGGTTATTATCTGAAAGATAGAATCCCAGACGGAAATGGAGATGAGGGCAGGTTAGTGCAGAGAGGAAATGACCAGATTGTGTTGGCCTTAGCATACAGACAGGAGGTGTTATGGGTAGCACAGGAACTACTTGCAGGACGTCACCGAGGAGTACAAAATTCTCAGGCTAAGTTAAAAAAGCATTTTTATTGACCTGGATTGCATAAGAATGTGGGTAACACTTGCCGTACTTGTCATTCATGCCAAATGTCTTGGAGGTGAGGGAAAGATTAAATCGATTAAGTGAGTTCGCTAAACAACACCTAAAGTGAGCACAGTATAGATTGAAGCAGGTGGCAAACAACGATTCTGAGACTCAGATGATTTCCCGAGGGGATGATGTGTCAGTACTGTTACCAGTGATAATACATCCCTTCAATGCCAGGTTTAGTGATCCTTATTCTTTTGAGAAAAAAATTGAGTCAGGTGGACTTTCTAGGAAGGATGCCAGATGGAAAAAATAGGACATCGTGTAAGTCATGCGAACATGTTGGTACCGTATTATACGCGAGAGAATAAACTGGAGAAACATGTGTTAGTTACTGCCCCCCAGAGTGAGGAATTAAATCCAGATGATGTAGACTTTGATGTGCCTCCAAAATAAATTAAAATTGAAGAAGTCTCGAGGATTGGGACAGGTTGGTAAGCTGTCTGTCTCAGAAGCATATAATGCAGTTGAAAGATTTGTTACTGCAGTGTACGTATATATGTAAAAAATCAGATGTGGAAGACTGATGTTATTGTACAGGAAATGGATGTAGAGAATATTGCTCCGATAAAAAAAAAACACGCCTATTGTCTAAATTCTTTCAATGCCAGGCATGTGCAGAAAGAGGTAGAGGCCATGCTCGACGAGACATCATTGAGCGAATGAAGTCGCTGACCATCTTTGTACCCATAAGGATGGGACTCCAAGAATCTGCGTGGATGATCTGAAGGTCAACGCTGTAACAATATCTGACTCATGTCCAAATCCTAGATTGGAGAACTGTATCGAGAAAGTCCAACAAGCCAATTTCACCACCAAGCTGAACTTAATGCGTGGTTAGAAGCAGGTAACTTTACCAGAGTTGGCGGAAGAAATTCCTGCTTTTGGGCTACATCAGTTGAAAGTGATGCTCTTTGGAATAAAGAACGCACCCACCACATTCCAAAGACACATGACAGAGTTGTGGCTGGGTTAACAAATTGTGCAGTCCATTTGGACGATGTAGTGATGTTCAGTAAATTCTGGAAAGATCATATAGTACAGTTGGGATAACTCTTTGATTGACTATGAGAAACAAAACTGAAGATAAACTTAAATGAAACTGAATTGGTCATGGACGCTTGATCCCATGGAACACAAGGACGAAGGCTACTGAAGAATTTCCACGACCAACCTTTAAGAAAGTGGTGCTTCAATTCCTAATACACCGTGGATACTATCGGAAGTTTGATCCAAACTTCAACAATGTAGTGGCACCGTTAATTCATTTGCAGAAGAAGAACACACAATTTAGTGGGCAGAACAATGCCAGAAGACATTCGACCATTTGAAATCAACGTTGTGGCTCTGTCGCCGAGCTGGGAATTTATGTTACAGACGTTTCGTCCCCTGTCTAGTCTAGGTGACATCCTCAGTATTTGGTACCCTCCTATGAAGCGCTTTTGTGATCTTTCCTCCGGCAGTTGTAGTGGTTTGAACCTGCCGCTTGTGGTTGTCAATTCCAGCTGTCCTCTGCAGTGGCCTGTATATTGGGTTCAAGTCGATGTGCTTATTGATTGAATCTGTGGACAAGTGCCATGCCTCTAGGATTTCCCTGGCTGTTCTCTGTTTGGCTTGTCCTATAATGGTAATGTTGTCTCAGTCGAACTCATGTTGCTTGTCATATGCGTGTGTGGCTAACTAAGGATAGCTGGTCGTGTCGTTTCGTGGCTAATTGGTGTTTATGGATGCGGATCATTATCTGTCTTCCTGTTTGTCCTGTGTATTGTTTTGTGCAGTCCATGAATGGGATTTCGTATACTACGTTGAAATCAATGTTAACAAACAAATCGGTATTAGCTACACCAAAGTTTTCAAATCATTCGAAAGTCGCCTTTGAATCTCGTGACAGAGGGGTTGGAGCTGTGCTTTCTTTCTGTCCCTAACTGTCTCTATGTCTCCCTTTACCTATCTCTACCTGTGCTCAAATCCCTCTCTCAGAATCTCTATTCCGTTCACTTTCCTCCTCTATCACACTTTTCCTATCTGATTTTGATTGTATCGTCCTTTCTCTATCCTGAAGTTTCATGATTTGATCATTTCTGTGCTTCCCCATCTTCCTTTCATGCTATCTCTTGAAATCTCTCTCTCTCTCGCTGATATATACAAACGCCTCAGATGGTTATTTTTTTTTTCTTTTAACTTATACACTCATGGCTCATATTTATGGGCCAATTCGAATTGGCTCTTGAGAAAGGTTTCTTGAAACGATATGCTCCATGTGTGTATGTAAATTCCATTGTCCTACTACAGGGGAAATTCCAGGATTTGGAAACAGTGAACATCAAGGAACGGTGACATATTTCCAAATCAGGATGGAGACTGGCTTGGAAGGGAGCATGCAGGGAGCATGCAGAGAGTGGTGCTCCAATATGCTCTTTGTCCTTCTAGATGGACACGGTCTTTGGTTTGGAAGTTGCTGTCTGTGGTTCTTTTGAAAATTTATGCAGCGCATTTTTTTGTAAATGGTACATTGTGCTTACTACTGTGCGTTGAAGCGAGACGGATGAGTACCTGTGGTTACGGACCCGAAACGTTCACTTTGGCTTGTCTTCGCAGATGATGTCAGACCTGAGGAGTTCGGCAGCAATTCCACTTCTTGTTTGAAGTCTGCTTGTTGGATGTGGTGTCAATCAGGCGGACTGACTTCTCTTGAAATGTGTTGAGCGTTTTCAGCATTGTTGGAGGTGCATCAAAACAGGCAAATAGACAGTATTTCATCACACTCCTAACTTGTGCCTTAACTATGGTGCACAGGCTTTACAGAGAGTGTCAGGAAGTGGATTACTCACTGCAGAATTTCAAACCATAAACGTGCCGTTATAGCACCTAAAATTATTTGTTGTCTACAATTCTGTTTCTGATCAATGTTAATTCTCCTCAGTGTTTTAATCGTGAGAGAATTACATAATGGTAATACCCTTGAATGTCGAGGGGTTTATAAGTCAGATTCTCTCTCAATAGAAACTCCAGGGCGTTATGTGTTTGTGTGCGCACGTGTGTGTGTGTGTGTGTATGTGTGTGTTGTGTGTGTGCACGCATGTGTGTTTGTGTATGTGTGTGTCTGTCTCTCTGTGTGTGTGTCTGTGTGTATTTTGGGGTGAGTGGATAAGAGATTTAAGTAATGATGATGCCTTTGAACTTCCATTGGATTGCCACTCAATGGTAATCCCCAGGAGGTTAATCGTGATGGAATTGGATCATGGCAATCCCATTGAATGCCAAGTACTGATGTTGAGATTCTGTCTCACTGGTATTCTCCAGGATGACATAATGGGTTGTGGTGGAATGGCTTCAATGATGGTAACTCCATTGAACATAGCGAGGCATTGGTTATATAGTCTGTCATTAAAATAGCCATTTTATGGTATTTGTGCAGCGCAAATATTCCTGGCCTATTTTCACCAAAGGCTTCTCGTTTACATTCATTGCTGATTTATCAAGTATTTACTTCTGAAGTGAACTGTCCTGTTGCCAGTCACCACCCTGTCGGGCATCTTTCAGTAAAGTTTTAAAGTGTGAGCTGGTTCGGTATATGCGCCAACCCCTCACTGCTTCTCTGTAGGGCAATGATTTAGCTGCGGATATTCAGTCCTCATTCGTTCTGGATACTGAGTGTCCAACACTATAGGTCCAAGGAAATATGCAAACATAGAAAAGTACAGAACGAAAACAAACTCTTCGATCCAGGTCGTCCATGACGACCTGATATCCTAAATAAATCTAGTGCCATTTGCTAGTATTTGTCCAATGTCCCTCTCAACCATGCTTATTAATGCATCCAACCAAATCCCTTTTAAATGTTTTAATTTTACCTCCATTCCCCACTTGCTTGCGCAGTTCTTTCCAAATATGCACAACAGTCCAAGTTAGAAAGTCCCCCCTTTGGTCATTTTCAAATGTATCCCCTCTCACGATAAACCAATGTCCTCTTGGTGTGGACTCCCCAAACCAAGTTACAAGTTATGTGTCGGCATGAGAAGAGCCACGGACGTGCATGCACGCACACGCACACGCACACGTGCACACACACACACACACACACACACACACAGGCACACGCACACACACATGTTCTCTCTCTCTCTCTCTCTCATATAGACGTACGTATACTCTCCCACGCAATACACACACAACAGTACAGACTGTAATTACGAGAGGAAAATAGAGAGGAAGGAAAGGAAGGAGGAGACACAACTTTAGAAACCAAAAACAAGGAAGACAGTGAATCAAGCAGTAATGTTACAGATTTGCTGAGTGCAGACGATGGATGGAATTGAAAATATTGTGGGAGACAAAGAGCATTCAGAAATTGACAGAGGGTACAAGTATCGAAAATTTGAGAATGGGGAAAATGAAGAGAGAAAGAAAGAGGGCGAGAGAGAAAACTCTCAAAAAGGACAGAGAACAGAAGGTTGAGGTTGACCTGTTTTCGAAAACAGTCACAGAACTTTCAGGGTTCTAAGTAGCAATACTGTCTACTTCAACAGTAGGAGCATACAGAAAAAGGAGGGTGAACTTCCAGCAAGATCTTATACCTGGGACTTCGATGTTGTGGCCATTTCAGCGACATGGATCGAGCAGGGACAGGAATGGTTGTTGCAGGTTCCAGGAATTAGATGTTTCAGTAAGAACAGGCAAGATGGTAGGAGAGGGGGACGTGTGGCACTGTTGGTCAAGGACAGTATTACAGTTGCAAAAAGGAAGTCTGGGGACTCGTCAACTGAGGTAGAATGGGCTGAGTTTAGAAATAATAAAGGCGGGGTCATCCTGTTGGGAGTTTTATGTCGGCCTCCGAATAGTTCCAGAGATGTAGAGGAAAGGATAGCAAAGGTGATTCTCGGTAGGAGTAAGACACACAGGGTAGTTTGCATGGGAGACTTCAACTTTCCAAACATTGACTGCGAACACGAGAGTGGGTCAGTTTTTGTCCAGTGTGTGCAGGAGGGCTTCCTGACACAGTATGTAGACAGGCCAACAAAGGATAAAGACACGTTAGATTTGTTACTGGGTAATGTTAGGCTTGGAAGTAGGTGAGTAATTTGATGATAGCGATCACAATTCTGTTATGTTTACTTCAGTGATAGAAAGGGATATGTGTATAATACTGGGCAAGAGTTACAGCTGGATGAAAGGCAATTACGATGTGATTAGGCAAGATTTAGGAAGCATTTGATGGGGAAGGAAACGGAAGGGGACAGGCACATTAGAAATGTGGAGCTTATTCAAGGAAAAGCTCCTGTGTGTCCTCGGTAAGTATGTACAAGTCAGACAGGGAGGAAGCTGCAGACTTTGGGAGCTGTGGTTTACGAAGGAAGTGGAATCTCTGGTAAAGAGGAAGAAGAAGGCTTGTTAGGATGAGATGTGAAGGCTCAGTTAGGGCGCTTGAGGGTTACAAGGTAGCCAGGGAAGACCTAAAGAGAGAGCTCAGAAGAGCCAGGAGGAGACATGAGAAGCTTTTGGCGGATAGGATCAGGGTAAAACTTAAGGCTTTCCATAGGCATTTAAGGAATAAAAGAATGACGAGAGAAAGTTTGTGGCCAATCAAAGATAGTAGTGGGAAGTTGTGTGTGGTGTCAGAGGAAATAGGGGAAGCACTAAAAGAATATTTTTCGACATTATTCAATGTAGAAAACGACAATGTTGTCGAGGAGCTTACGGAGATACAGGCTTCTATACTACATAGGATTGAGGTTAACAAGGAAGAGGTATTAGAAATCCTGCAGAGTGTGAACATAGATAAGCCCCCTGGGCCGGATGGGGTCTAACCTAGGACCCTCTGGAAAGCCAGGGAGGAGATTGCCGAGACTTTGGCATTGATCTTTAAATCGTAATTGACTACAGGAATAGTGCAAGAAGAGTGGAGGATAGAAAATGTGGTTCCCCTCTTCAAGAAGGGGAGTAGAGGCAACCCTGGTAATTGTAGACCAGTGAGCCTTACTTCAGTTGTTGGCAATGTGTTGGAAAAGGTTACAAAAGATAGGATTTATAGCCATCTAGAAAAGAATAATTTGATTAAGGCTAGTCAGCACAGGTTTGTGAAGGGTAGGTCGTGCCTCACAAACCTTACTGAGTTCTTTGAGAAGGTAACCAAACTGGTAGATGAGAGTAAATCGGTTGATATGGTGTATATGGATTTCAGCAAGGCGTTCGATAAGATTCCCCACAGTAGGCTATTGTACAATATGCGGAGGAATGGGAATGTGGGACATATAGCAGTTTGGATCAGTAATTGTCTTCCTGAAAGAAGACAGAGGGTGGTGGTTGATGGGAAATGGTCATCCTAGAGTCCACTTACTGGTGGTGTACCGCAAGGGACGGTGTTTGGTCCACTGCTGTTCGTCATTTTTATAACGACCTGGATGAGGGCATAGAAGGGTGGGTTAGTAAATTTGCAGACGACACTATGGTCGGTGGAGTTGTGGATAGTGACGAACGATGTTGTAAGTTACAGAAAAACATACATAAGCTGCGGAGCTGGGCTGAGAGTTGGCAATGGAGTTTAATGCGTACAAGTGTGAGATGATTCTCTTTGGTTGGAGTAAAAGGAATGCAATGTACTGGGCTAATTGTAAGTTTCTTGGTAGTGTAGATGAATAGAGTGGCTGTGCACACAGATCCTTGACAGTTGCCACCCAGGTTGACAGGGTTGTTAAAAAGACACACAGTGTTTTAATTTTCGATTAATAGAGGGATCGAGTTCTGCAACCATAAGGTTATGCTACAGCTGTACAAAATTCTGGTATGGCCACACTTGGAATATTGTGTACAGTTCTGGTTACCGCATTATAAGAAGGATGTGGAAGCTTTGGAAGGGCTGCAGAGGATATTTATTAGGATGTTGTCTGGTATGGAGGAAAGGTCTTACGAGGAAAGGCTGAGGGACTTGAGGCTGTTTTCGTTAGAGTGAAGAAGGTTAAGAGGTGACTTAAGAGAGACATACAAGATAATCAGAGGGTTAGATAGGATGGACAGGAAGAGCCTTTTTCCAAGTATGGTGACGGCGAGCACAAGGGGATACAACTTTAAAGAGAGGGGAGATAGGTTTAAGACAGATGTCAGATGTAGTTTCTTTACTCAGAGAGGAGTAAGGGTATGGAATGCTTTGCCTGTAGCGGTAGCAGATTCGCCAACTTTAAGTACATTTAAGTCGTCATTGGACAGGCAAATGGACGAACGTGGAATACTGCCGGTGGGATGGGCTTCAGATTGGTATGACAGGTCGGCGGAATTTCGAGAGCCGACGGGCTTGTACTGCGCTGTAATGTTCTATGTTCTATGTATTGTTTACAAAATACAGTCACCGCTGACAGAAACCAATTTGTGCATGGCAAGCTCACACAAGCATCTGAATTGCAATAAGAGGAAAAGCTGTGCCCACTTTCCTGGTCAGTAGGTACCTAATCGCACTAGAACAGGAGTGGGAACTCTGTGATTGCAATATTCGTCTTGGGCCATTCGGTAAGAAAGAGATCGTGTATGCATTTGTAACTGTTTGTCTCATGCCGACCTGAATATTTCCCAGATACACAGAATGTTTAGCATTTCAAACTGTGAAGATTTATCCAGTGGACTAGTCCACTCACATGACCATGGTTGGAGTGCAATCCGCACAGTGCCTGTGTGAAAACTCATTCGAGAATCATCTATGATTTCATATAAAGAGCATCCGTCCTCCACTCATCTTATGCTCGTTTGAAAACCTCAGTACAAGTTGGGGAAAACACTGCTCTTGATCCTTGCAAACTCGAAGTTCGTGGAAACTTTTGTTAACAACAAAATATACCGTATTTTTCTTTTTCCTTGTGAATCTCTGAGTGTTAAGTCTGCTAAAATAATGGCTTACCCAGGGTTTATCAATTCAGTCTGTCAAACACGTACTGAAATGATAGAGGGTCATGATTAATCTGTGTCTTCACACCATCACCAAATCGGGGTTCCAAGACTGGAAAAAAAACCTTTTCAGTGAAAAACCCATTAAACTGAGCGTCGAACATTTTGATAAAAGTAATGAATTTTAATTTTCAATAGAGTAGCCAAAATAACTGCCTCCTCTGATCTGTCCTTAGTCCGCTTGTATCTTCTTCTAATATGTAGAATTTGCAGGATAAATTCTATAAATTCTACATTACAGTTCCAACCACTGCCCATTGATCACGCATTGTTCCTCTTTGGTAATCGTCTCCAGTCATTCGATTATATGCATCGCTCCGATTGTCTCCTCTGGGAGAGTCCCTGATTTTCTTTCTTATATCATTGGTTGTTTTGCCTTCATATTCCCGAGCCCCAGGATGCCTAAAAGCATCCAACCCTCACCCCATTCAATAGAATATAGACATTAAGTGCAGAAGTATGCAATTTTGCCCTTCGAGCCTGCACCACCATACAATATGAC
This sequence comes from Chiloscyllium punctatum, assembly GCF_047496795.1. Lineage (NCBI taxonomy): Eukaryota > Metazoa > Chordata > Chondrichthyes > Orectolobiformes > Hemiscylliidae > Chiloscyllium > Chiloscyllium punctatum. Next base: position 4,353,283 of record NC_092789.1, on the reverse strand, counting down.
CATGGCTGATCATCCTTAATCAGTATCCTGTTACTGTCTTATTTCCGTACCCCTTGATTCCACAATCGTTGAGAGCACTTTCCTAAATGAATCCAGATACTGGGCCTCCATTGCACATTCCGCACAGCCATCTGGGTGAAGACGTTTCCCCTCATCTCTGTCCTAAATAGTCTACCCCGTATTGTTAAGCTGTGTCCTCTGGTTCGGCACTCAGTGATCAGTGGAAACATGTTCCTGCCTCCAGACTGTCCAATTCTTTAATAATCTTATATGTATCAATCACATCACCTCTCAGTCTTCTAAACTCAAGGATATACAAGCCCAGTCGCTCTAATCTTTCAGTGTAAGGTAACCCCGCCATTCCAGGAATTGACCTCGTGAACCTCCGCTGCACTCCCTCAATAGCCAGAATGTCTTTCCTCAAATTTGTAGACGAGAACTGCACACAGTATTCCAAGTGTGGTCTCACCAGGGCCCTGTACAACCGTTTCATTAACAATCTCCTTTTACACAATCATGTCGACTAAAACATGTAGTTGTGTGACATGTTAGCTGCTCATATGACTCAATCACGGGGTATACTGTCATCTCCTGTTGATTGAGTCACCTCAGAAGATTAAGTTCTGACAGAAGCTGAGATATCGTCTATGAAGCTATGACGTTTTTCCACACGTCGCGCGGTTTGACCTCACTGGGAACTCAGTGAGCTGTCCTATTTATTATACCCCCAGATCAATGATACATGGATGACTGTGCAAAATTATGATGAACATAGCCCTCATTTTGTTCATACGTGGAGAACTGTGCACAGTTCTGCTCTCTATGTACCTCAGGTATACTACACTTTGAACACAGTACATCGTTCCAATCTCCATATCTATAGGCTAGAGCAGACTGGAAGCATTGTACACAATTATGATCATCGAATGTCTCTGTTAGACCATAGTTGGAGCACTGTACACTCTTCTGGTCATCACATCCCTCAGGTAGATCTTACTGGGAGCACTGTATAATGTTCTGTTAACCATATCACTCACTTAGACCAGATGTGGAGCGCTGTGTACAGTTCTGATCTCTATGTCCCTCGGTTGTGGAGTCAGAGCCCAACAACATGAAGACAGGCTCTTTGGCTCAAGCTGGTCCATGCTGGTCAAAATATCAACCTGCGTGGCCCCCATTTACCTGCACTTGGCGGGCATTCTTCTTAAACTTTCCTCTTCATGCATTTGTCCCATGTCTTTTAATGTACCTGCCTCAACCACTTCCAAGTTAATCTACACTTGGAAAACTGTGCATAGTCCTAATCTTCATAGGTCTAAGTTAGACCACACTGGAAGTAATGTACACTGTTCTGATCATCAAATACCTCTGGCAGGCCACATTCGGAGCATTGTGCATAGCTCTGGTCTCCATTATGCTCACTGTGATGCTGTTTTTTTTTTATGCTGTATAATACTGACTGTTGTATTCATTGAGACTTCCTTTCCTTTTCGCAGTTAATTCAATGGAATGTGAGCATGATGAGGGAGCTGCAAGGAGGAAGGCTTTCAAGCAAAGAAGATTGACTGAAGCACGAGATGTTCCTTCAATTCAATCTGCTGCTTTATTATTTGACACGAAAACCGGAATATTTCCGACTGTGCGACTCGGCTGAGTTCTCACTAATGCGAGCTGTCGTTTTGGTAATCCAGCATCTGCTTGATTCTCCATGTATAATCATCCTCTAACCCACTGCTTTACAACAGATGTGAATAAAGCTCACTGCATTAATCAACATTTATTGTCTGTCTCTTTTTTTTTATTGTGATTGGGGTGTGCACATATTGACAGGGAAGACGGAGACGTCAGAGAACGGGTGAGATAAAATTGCCATCGTGAAGCTCCATTATTATCTACACAGGCATTGTTACCGACTCCTTCATTCCTGTCCCTACTTATGTCTTCATCTCTGCTTCGCCCATCTTTTTCTCCTGACTTGCTTCTACCTCACACTCCCAGTTTCCTTATCTAAGTTTTCCCTCAATATTGTCTGTCTCGTTCTGTTTTTACCTCGGTCTTTTTCTGTTCCTTACATCCCTCCTCTGTCTCTGTTTACTACCTCTGTTTCTCCATTTGTGATTCCCCATCTCTTCGCCTCTCCAGCTTTGTTCACCCTGATCAGCTTCTTCCTTACTGTTTTCTCCATATTAATCTCCCTCTGTTCCTTCGCATCGTAGTACTTTCACCTTCGTCAGTTCCTTTCTTATTCTTTCCTTTGGTGTCTCCTTCTTTGTTTCTTACCCGTTTCCGTTCCACTTTTTCCTCCAGGTCAATTTGCCACTCTTTCTTTCTTGTGTTCGATTTCTACGCAGAACATTTCTACATGCTTTTCTCTGTTGTGGTTCTTTTCGCCAAGCTGGGAATTTGTGTGGCAGACGTTTCGTACCCTGTCTATGTGACATCCTCAGTGCCTGGGAGCCTCCTGTGAAGCGCTTCTGTGATGTTTCCTCCGGCATTTATAGTGGTCTTCTCTCTTTTTACCCACTGTTTCGGTCATTCTTACCCCTCTTTTTCATTGTATCCCTACTGGGATCCCAATTCGGCCCATCGAGCCCACACCAAACCTCTGATGCTCCCAATCCTCTTCTTTATCCTGTCTGTATTTCCCATGGTTAATCCACCTTGCAAGTATATTCGTGTGTAGTCCGGTCAGTTCAACCACCCAATCTCCACATCTTTGCACTGTGGGAGGAAACCAGCGCACACCCATACACACAGGGAGAAATTCCAAACAAGCAGTCACTCAAGGCTCAACTTGAGGCCCCAACACTGTGAGGCAGCAGTGCAAACCTCTGTGCCGCCCTGTATTCTTTCTCCCATCATGTTTCTCCCTCTATCTTTCTTCCTCTCTGATTCTCTGCCACAGTTTCTCCCTCTCTGATTCCTGCTCTCTGACTCCCTGTCATATTCTGCCCCGCTTTTTTCCCACTTCCTCTGTTCATCTTGTTGTGACACCATGGTGACTGCCATCCAAAACAAATCACCCTCTCAACCGCAGATTCACTTTAAATTAAAATATTCAATGACCTTCAAAACAGCTCAAATCTCAAACTTTTCCTTAGATTTAACAGATTGGGGTTCATTTCTCAAAACCATCGATAATCCTTAAACAGAGTATAAAACCGAATAGAGCAGAAGTCAAAACAGCTTCTAGTCCTGAAACTTCAGACGCACAGGCTCGTGCCCAAATAGTAGATAAAATTCCTTAATGATTCTCTGTGAATGAGTGGCCAGCGCCAGGGTACTGTTGATTGACCCACCTAAGGTCCAGCCAACTGCACTTCTCTGAGCAGCACATCCTAAAACAGAAATGTCTATAGTGTTTCAGAAGTAGCCGTTAACCTGCAATTATCTCTCCAGACCAGTTCCTGCAAAGAAATATCTTTCCTTCTTGCTTCCAAATACATGCTGCTCCTCAACGGCCAAATTCAAGTTTAGCATTAGATTTCATAACAGAAATGAGAAGTTAAAACTAAACGAATGGAAGTCTCAACAACAAGCATAATCCCAAAGTAACATAGCCCCACATGATTGCTGCGGGTCCATATCCATCCAATCCCCTCCTTTTTGTGTACTTATTTAAATGTCTTTTATACTTAGCAATTGTACTCACATCAACTAATTCTTCACGAAGTTCATTCCACACTGTAACCACCATCTGTGTAAAGCAAACAGCCTAATTTTTTAACAATCTCCCTCACCTTATCTTAAAAGTGTGCCTCCAGTCTTGAAATTCCTCCATCGTACGGAAACGACAAGTACTATTAACTCGAGTCCAAAGGGTCCGTTTCCGTGCTATATGACTTGATGACTCTATAACAAGAATTATAGACTTAGTTCTTGCTACAAGTTCACAAAATTATGCATGGTCAACTTATAACGCGACCAGAAGAAGCACTATCTTCCCACAGTTATAAAATCCCTACAAACGGAGAGAGAGAGAGAGTGTGAGAGAGAGAGAGAGTAAGAGACAGTAAAAAGTTTTTTTTAAAGAAAGAAGAATACACACTCCGAATCACTTTGCAATTTTTCCAATCTGCAGGATGCGATTAGCTGTTAGCTCTCATTCCCAAGACCTCCAGTTCTTCAAGCTTCATTGAATTATTTGCCTGAGCACATATGCTTTTCACAGACACTGACCAGTCAACAACTATTTCCAAGTGCTACGAGAGAAAAATTGATGTCTCCGGGCTTTGAGCAATTTTGCAGTAAAGAGACAGAGCCAGATTCTGTTTCAGAGCGACAGAGAGAGATTCTGCATCGGAGAATAGAGACAAAGTCAGTCGCGGAGAGATAGACAGACTCTGCTTCTTCCAGTCCAGTGAAAATTTGCCTCTATATAATTCACACACACTATCTGTCAGTGAATCATTCGAAAACGTGTTAGCGGGCTGATATCTGTAACTGTCCACAATTGTACAAACCAATCAACACATTGTTCCTGAATGAGTCTCACTCTGCACATACATAAAGTAAGTCTCAGTGCCATTTTATCTCACCTTCCCGATTACTCTGTGCTGTTTCTGACTTCTTATCTAAGAAAGGATGTCTGGCTATTGAGGGAGTGCCAGGAAATTTACCTGACTGATTCTTTCATGGAAGTAATATGTAAAGAAGAAACTGGGTTCATTAGGATTCCGTTTATTGGAATGGAGAAGGATATTTGGGGCAGGTAGGGAATATCACACAAATCAGTACATTCCGTAAAAGATTAGCCAAGGTAGGGATAGGATGGCGTTCCCAAAGACTCAGGAGTACTTAAAAAAGTAACACAGTCTGAGGATATCGGGCAGTACTGAATCGTGGAGAAATGTAATCGCCCAGTCAGTGGGTGAGCCTTTAGAATTGTCTGCCACAGAATGTGCTTCAGGCCAAAGCAGTGATTTTCTTTTTACGAATGAGTGAGAAATGGTTCCTAGGGCAAAGGGTCCAATGGAACAGAGTACTGAGTTCGACAATCAGCCATGATCCTGTTGGATGTCAGAGAGGAGCGGCGTGTCCTCCTGCTATTACCTACATTTATATGATTAAAGCTGTGCCGAGTTGCTAACTGGAGGTTTGTAAGCGATCTGTGGTTGCCGGATTGTGGGAAGGCTACTGCAGAGGAAATAAAGAGAGGGTTACCAACACGACATGACAGAATGATGGGGGTAGCGAATTAGTTTGGAAACCTCTTGGTTCATTGTCGTTCAATAGAAACTAATGGAAAGGCAGCAGAGAGATGACAACAAGTTAACAAGGACAGAAGCGACCTCGGGTTCACGACTTTAATGGGCCCGGTGGGTGGGGGTAGGTCTGGAAGGACAGAATGGTCTCACCTGCAACTAATGCGGAATCGATTCCTCCCTGATAGATCGGGACATACAATTGAGAGGGCTGAACAGAGGGTTATGTTCAATCCCTAGCCAGACACCGGCGAGAGTCGGCCGTTTAAGAGAGGTGAGGCTGTGTGTGTGTGTGTGTGTGTGTGTGTGTGTGTGTGTGTGTGTGTGTGTGTGTGTGTGCACGAGCGCATGCGCTCTAGTATCCATCTCTCCCCACGTCTGAACATTCATGATGGATCAATAAGTTTCCGAGACAGAGGATCTGACTGATTGACAGACACTGGCCATTTTTTTTTTTGCCAGTTGAACAGTCAGTTGTGTCACAAGGCTGAAGAAGGCCTCAGTCCCAAGCGAGGCCATGTGCATCTGTGACTGCCATATCTCCCATCCCACCGTATCTCTCATTTTCCTTTGTCACTCCTGAAAAATGGAGAGCGGCTTTGCAAATCCAACATCACCAACTCCTTCATTTGGCAACAATGTGTGCTCTGGGGACATGTGGGTCTTGTCTTCAGTTTGTCTCCCCAGCCGGTCTGCTCTCATCCCAGGCCTTCCATAAGTGTTCAGTCGCTTCGAACGTAAAGTGAGTTCTGGGATTGGCCAGTACTTATCTCGGCTCACTTGCATAGCACCTCATGATTACCAAAGTAAAGCAATGGGCATGTCTCACCTAAACAGCTAGCAGTGGGAGGTAATTGGGTTAGGAGGAGTACGCACTTGCAACATGAAAGATTTTTGATTTTGCATCTTGTTTTCTGGAGTAAAACGAAGTTGAGATGCGGGCAATTAGGGAGTTGCCACAACACCCAGAAAAAAATCTTTAAACTGCTCACAGATATTCCAACAAAGCTTTGACCCTCACTTGTCCTGTTCTCCAGCCTCTCTGCAGCTATCGAAATCAATGTTTCCCATCTATTCATAACTGGGCTTCCTGTACTCTCGTCTCTGACATCAAATGTGAATTAGTACTGGAGTATCATAAGAATCATTGCTGGTGCCATAATAATTCAAGAAAAAGAGAAGTTTTTTATTCTTATTTTAAAGGCAACAAGGGGTCTGAGGTGCAAGTGGGAATATGAGGTTGAGATAGGAGATGAGTTATGACACTATTGAGGGGCTGATCGGCCAACTCTTGCTCCGAGTTTTCACGTTTCAGTGTTTCTGTGCGTCTGTCTGCTAAAGGTTCTCTCTGTTGTCAGTCGATCTGTTTGTCCGATCTTCAAGGACAGGACCTTTTCTGGTCTTATTGAAAGTTGGAGTGGGTGTGAGGGCCAATTGGTCTACTCATGCTCTGACACGTCGTGCTTTGGGGTCTGTATCTGTATGTTATTGTTGGTGTGTATCTTTCCCTGTCATCCCCTCTCTCTCTTTCTCTCTCTAAATGAAAATAAACACTGTGAATACTGTATGGTGGAGCAGGCTGGAAGAGCCGAACGGCTGAATTCTACTCCTACTTTCTGAGTTTCTGTGGTTAGTCTGTCTGATAGTTTCTCTCTTTCTCTGAAGAGGGTTTTGCCAAGACTGCTAGGCCTAAGTTATGGGTAGAGTTTGTCAGGATAGGATTTTATTCCGAGGAACGTAGAAGAGTGAGGTGAAAAAATACTGAACTGTGTAATATCATAAAGAGCGTAAATAGGATGAATACATAAAGTCTTTCTTCCCCGTGATGAGGAATGGAAAACGAAAGGCCATAGGTTTAAGGTGAGGTGGAAAGAACGACATGAAGGACAGGTTGTGTGTATTGGAAATGGGCTGCCAATGAAAGAGGTTGAGACATGTACAATAGTAATATTTTTAAAAAGACTGTATCGGACAGGAACAAGGATGGGTAGGGTTTGGAGGCATATGGACCAAATGTGGGCAATTAGAAGTGGATGAGTGGGCACCATAGTCAGCAGAGAACAATCGGGCCAAAGGGCCTGTTTCCATGCTGTGTTCTCTATGACTGTACCATGTAAGGATCAGCCATGGTCATATTTAACACTGGAACAGGCTTGGTGCTTCGAACGGCCTCCAGTTTCGATGCTTCCATGAAAATATCAGAGGAGGCACTGTCACAGGGCGGGCAGATGAGTACTGGGAGATGACTGGAAGCAGGAGGGCTGCCTGGAGAGAATGCTGAAATCAGGTTCCGCCACCGTCTCCTTGGAAGCGGGCAGTGTCCTTACATTCTGAGAGCCAGCCTCTCGACAAGTCACTGGCTTCCTTTCTGTGAAGGACCTTTTTATCCCCACTCTCAGCCTTCTGCCAGACAGCCAATCTTCTATCCATGCTGTTACCTTGTTCTAACAACATGAGCCCTTATCTTACTTTGAAGCCTCCTCTTCAGCACGTTATGAAAGACATTCTGGAAGTGGATTTCGGCAACATTCGTTGGCTCACGTTTGTCGAATATGTACGTTGCCTCCTCTAGAAATTCTAACGGAGTTGTCAGGCATGCCATTGCCTTGGTGAAATAATTCTGACTTTGCCCCATTTTACAGTAAATTTCCAAGTATTCAGAATCCTCATTCTTCACAACGGATTCCAAACCCTCACGAATGACTGAGGACAGATTAATATTTCTATAATATCCTGTCCTTTGCCTTACTCCCTTCTTAAAAAGGCGGTTTACATTAGCAATTTTCCAGTTGTCAGAACCTCCTTGACTTTAGTGATACTAGAAAGCTCACTACTGAAGATCGATTATCTCTTCAGCTATCCTCTCAACTCTCTGATGTAGACAATCTCTACCAGGTGACATGTCCACTTTCAGGCCTTTAATTTTTTTTCATACTTTCTCCTTGGTGATAGCTACTGTAGCCATTTCGGCCCTCCAACTGACTGGAATGTTTCTGATATTTGTCGTGTCTTTCTTCGCAAAGTCTGACACAGATTATTCATTCAGTTCCATAGCTATTTCTCTGTTCACAGGCAGATTAGGATTTGAGGAATTCCAGGGGAGATTGCTTAGCTGATACCAGTTATGAAGAGTCTGAGTCGGTGAGAACTGTATTAGTGGGAGTTTAGAAGAACGAGAGGTCAGCTTAATAAAGAAGAGGCGAGGTTTTTTGCTCTTACAGAAGAGTTTTGGACCAGAGTACGTATGTTCAGAATAAAGGGTCGCCCATTTAAGACAGGGTTGAGGTCTATTTCCTTCTTTCAGAGCATAGTAAACCGATGGAATTATTCACCATAGTTGGTGATTCATTATGGTTATAGCTGACGTCGACAGATTTTAAATCAGGAAATTGAGGAATTATCTGGGAGAGGCAGGAAAGTGAAGTTGAGGATGATCAGATCAGCCATTTAACATACACACATGTACTTTACATCAAAGACATTCACGCAGACCCTCTCGAATACACCCAATCTCTGACACACACACACACCTCATAGTCACACGCATGTGCACACACTCTCACAAGCATATACAGCGTCACAATCAGGTCCATACACGATCAAGCATGCACAAAGCTCACACTCTCTCTCTCTGCCTCTTCCTCCAACACACACACACCTCATAGTCATACGCATGTGCACACACGCTCACATGCATATTCTCGGTCACAATCAAGCACACACATGATCGAGCATGCACAAAACACACACTGTCTCTCTCTCTTCCTCTGCCTCCAACACACACACACATACCTCATTCTCACACGTATGTGCACACACTCTCACAAGCATATGCTCCATTAAAATCAGGTACATACACGATCAAGCATGCACAAACACACACACTCTCTGCCGCTGCCTCCAGCACACCCACACACGCGTGCGCACATGCTCTCAGTCTCCCTCACAGGCATGCACAATCCCTTAAGTCTATGCAGTGAATTTGCATTTGCAGCAATGCATGTGCAGATGCATTATATTTTGTTCAAAAAACACACAACCTGTAGGCAGTCAATGTTGTTGTATCATCCATGTGGCATTTTATAAATTGCTACGTTGGAAATAGAGCATGTCTGACTCAAGTTTGGAATAAATACAGACTTGAACCTCAAACATTTCATGCATTGTCTCCGCTGAGTTATCACTTTTTTATATATAAACTCGTAAGATATCTCGGGAAAGTGACTTGAAATAAGTCCTGAGATTTGCATGTCAAGGAATCGAAACTTGCAGCCCCGTTCAAAAAGATGAAAGACTTAACAGTAATCTATGTTTGTTTATTATATTGCATTAGTGTGTGACATAATGATATTTTGCTATAAATGCTGTGTCCTATGATCCTGCTCCACCAGCTTCCCGATGAAGGAGCATCGCTTCGAACGCTTGTACTTCTTAATCGATCTGTTGGACTTTAACCTGAAGTCGTGCGATTTTTAACTCTGTCCATCCCAGTCCAACACCAGCGTCTCCAAATTACCAAATGCAAGAGCAATTTCGATTGGCTCAACGACCTACAATTCTTCCAACTTCTAGCCTGTGATCTGCAAGTGGCTGCACGTGAAAACCTAAGTGAAAGCTAAGCTCCTCAATGTCGGCATTCTGTGCTCGAGGCTTTATTAATTAGCCTGCCATTTTTGGTCTTTTCTCAAGATGCCAGTTTTCCGAGGTTGGGTACCTTCTCTCTGACACTAACCCCTTTCAAGCCCGGTCTTGAACATACCTTTTTGAGCAAGACTTGGTGGGATGATCATTACATAACATTCAGAGAAGTTCACAGTTCAGGAGGAGACCATTCTCAACATTACATTTGTCCACGCTCCGGAAAGTGCTGTCCACCTAGTCCCATTTGCCAGCTACGTCCATAATCCATTTCAATTCCTTGATATGAAATCCATATCTAGCTGTCTTTTGAAATCTCACATGGAATCTTTCTTCACCAATCTCCCAGACAGTGCATTCCTAATCCCAAGAACTCTCTGACTAAGGAAGTGACAGAGTTTCGGGTGTGTGGATCTGTCAATTTTTAAGCCAGTCAAAATCGCGGCCACATTCTCACTCCCTGAAATTTTCGCAAGCCCTCTTCCAAGATGCCTCACAGTGGGAACACACTGTGGGTTGTCAGTAGAATGCGTCAGTATTGGTTAGACGTGGATGACTGCGCACAGTTCAGGTCTCCACTTACAATTATTAGAAGATACTTCAAACAACCCGCACTGTTATGACCACAGGAATTTCTGGTTAGATTAGAAAGGTCGCAATCTGTATTGTTCTGTCTTTGTGTACCTGAGTCAGATGAGAGATGGTTGTCGTATTGCGTCTGACTATTAACAGGATCGAACGTTTTTTTTTTCTTTTTATTCTCTCCACTGAGGCTAATGTTTTCGTATATTTTAGAAGGAAGTTTCTGCAGCGACGTACATGTGATAAGGGTATTTCAATGCGTTTAAGAGGGTCTGCCCACTCTTAAAAGTGTGTCGCATATGTTTCTGAAATAGAGGGTAAAGGGCAACATGGAATGCTGGAAAGGAGCTGAGTTTCTGATTAGTAAGATCTGACATTTCTTCAATCGAGGCTTCTGTCGATGGTTTCAATCCAACGATCACTGACGCAGTGTTTTCTAAGCTCCGTGAATAAAACATATGATATGGTCAACATTAATTTTCCATGTCTCATTTCCTTTTCATATTCATTTCTTAAACGGTGACAAGAAGGAAGAGAGTGGTCAGAATATCGGTAAGATGCATTGATGGTCTTCACACTTAGCTACCATGTGGGCCAATGGTGAGGCCACAACTGGACGATCATTTGCAGTACTGGTCGCCCCACCGTGGGAAGGATGTGGAGGCTTTGGGCAGGTTAGTAAAGAGGTTTACCAGGATGTTTCTTGGATTAGTGACGATTAATTACCAAGAGTGGTTGGAAAAATTTGGTTTGTTTTTGAGAGATCTTTGTAGGTGAGAGGCGATCTGAGGGAAGTACATAAAACGTCGAAGGCTGTAGACAGGTTACTTAGCCAGAATCCCTTCCCCAGTTTGATAATGTCACATCGTACTTGGAATAGGTTGAGTGTGACGGGGTTTAAGTTTCATTGACATATATGCAAACAGTATTTTTGTTTCAGGGAGCTTGATAGATGTCGAGAATACATTGTCAGGAAGTTTGTAGAATTGGACGCAATAACAAAGGTTACCAGGCAATTAGATATACAGATGAAAAGGCAGAGCACACAGGGATATGTACGTAGTGCAAGCAGATTGGATTTGTTTAGAATGGTATACTAGTCTCTCTAGACATGCTGACAAAAGGGACTGTTGTGCTGTACTCATCTATATTCACTGGAGCAGTTTAGCTACGGAGAGAGGCTGCATTAAAACGGATTGTTTTGTTTGGAGCAGAGTAGGTAGTGGACAGACCTCTTTCAAGTGTAGAAGTTGATGAGTAGCACGGACTGAGTGAGCTGAAAGCAGTGTATTGGGGGGACGCAATTGGAAATCGAAAGTCGGAATGTCTGGAAATGAATTTGTATAACCTCGTAGCCTCTTTGATCTTGTGCTGTAACCGACACAAGCAGCAGACCGCAGCAATGTCATTTGCTCATTACACACTTTTCCCTGAGGGAAAGCGGGAGCGTGTTGGTCAACTCAAATGGCAGTTTGGCAATATCCATTGCAGCATTCCCTGATCTCAAAAACTGGAAAAGAAATTGGGACGTGCACTTGAATGGAGCAACTGACAAAGCATGTGCTGCCTTCTGGACTACATCCGAAAGAATATTTGTTGCATCACTTATTCTCCTCATTGATCAAACACAAAGGGAAATGACTACAGGCTTGGGGGTCTTCAGGAGGTGAACTAACCATTGAGTAGGCAGAAAAAAAGGAATTTCCGAATTGCATTCATCATGCATTGGTACGGCAGGCAGCCAGGAGTTCGCCAAACAGATGAAATTTGAAGAGGAGTCGGCCACTCAGCTATTCGAGTTTGCGAGAACAAGATAAACTGCTCGCAAAGCTCAGCAGGTCTGACAATATCTGTGGAGAGAAATCAGAGGAATCTTTTAGTTTTAAATTGTCCTTCGCCAGAACTGGGAAAAGAGCCTCATCTCTGAGGAAGGATCGCTCAACTGGAAAGTTTCACTCTGATTTGTGTCCACAAATGCTGCCAGACCTGCTGAACTTTGCTGGCAATTTCTTCTTTTTTTGTTTCTGATTTACAGCATCTGCAGTTCTTTCGATTTCTGTTAAGTAAGATCGTGGCTATTTCATCTTTATCCACAATACTACTTTCCTACATATCCCTTGATAATCTTTCGCCTCTCAGTTATCAACAATGTATCGTCATCTGCCTAAAAGCAATATTTTTGCTACTTGCGTCCACTGCCTTTTGAGGAAGGGAATTTCCAAGACACACAACCTCCTGAAAGGAAAATAATGCTTCATCATCACTGTTTTAAAAGGGCACCACCGTAATTTGAAATAATGAACGTCTATTTCTTGCTTATGGACTCGACATGCACAAATTAGATGAGAAAGTAAAAGGTGTAATGAGTAAGTTTGCAAATAACTCGAAATTTGGTGATGTTGGTGATAATGAGGAAAATGGTCTCAGTCGCCTGTTTGGTAATGTTAATCTGTCCAATTAGGCAGAACAATGTCCAAAGAAATTTAATCCCGATAAGTGTGATTTGATGCATTTGGATGTTTAATGGGAAGGATATGCACAGTATATTATATATCCTCAGGGAGTCTTAAAGGGATCTTGATGTGCAAGTTAATAAATCTCCAAACATGTGAACACATGTCGACAATGTTATGCAAAAGGCTAACGGAATACTTTCCTTTATTAGTCCTTCCAAATTGGGGACAAGGATGTCTTGTTGCGACATCACAAATCATTGAATCAGACATAGGTAGAATACCGAGTGCAATTCTGCTTGCCACATTATTGCAAGGGCGTGATTGCATTGAAGATATCTTAAAGGAGATTCTCCAGGAGGTTACCTGGAATGGAAATTCTCAGCTATGATGAGTGACTGGACAGGCTGGATTGTTCTCCTTGGAGCACAAAATACTTAGGGGAATCTGATTAGGGAATAGGAAATTATTTGAGGGGTATATTATGAAACTCCCTTCCTTACATGAGACGTGACTACGACCAAAATGAATTAGTTTCATGGAAGGAATAGGTAGTTCAGAATGTAATGTGCTCCTTGAAGGCATGATGAACCCTATTCCATTTGAAAGAAAGGTCAACATTCCATTTTCAGGTTCGTGACAACAATAGTGAAGTAGATCTTGTGTCACGTGTCGAAGCAGACATGGTCATGATCAAGAATAGCACTGTGGGTTTGCCATTAATGTCGGGACACAGCAGGTCGGTGGTCCTCACAGTGCTGTTCTTGCAGATTTAATTGCATGAATGGCCAGGTAAATGTGCACCCACATTACTTTTAGCATGGAGTGCTGGATTAGTTATAACAACAATGCATTGGGTCGAGTCAAATATACAGATAGCGCGGAGAATTGATAAGCACAGTGTTGTTGGTCCGGAGTCACATGTACTGAAAGATCAGGTCAGGAGTATCCACAGTGGTGTTGTTCTGTGGTCCGATATAGAGACAGAATACAGAATATTTCAGCGCGAGTTGGTCCGGTGTCATCGAATCATAGAGATTTACAGCATGAATTCAAAACCTTTTGTCCAAATAGACCATGCTGATCAGATATGCTAAATTAATCTAACCCCATTTGGCAGCATTTGGCCATATCTGTCCACATGCTTCCTTCACGAACCCATCCAGATACCTCTTAAATATTGTAATTGTCGCAGTCTTTACCACTTCCTCTGGCAGTACATACCATCCTCTGCGTGAAAAACGTTACCTGTTATAACTCATTTAAATCTTTCCTCTGCCAACATTCAAACAATGCCCTCGAGTTTTGTACTTCCCTTCCGTCCGAATGGCATGAACTATGCACCATATCCATGCCTTGTATGATTTTGTAAACTTGTGTAAGATCACCCTTCAGATCCAGAGAATAAAAAACAATAGCCTATTCAGGCTCTCTTAGAAGTTCAAATCTCCAACTTGGGCAACATAGTTAAAAGTCTTCTGTAGTATCCAAAGGGCTGTGGGTCTGGAGTCACATGCAGAAACAGAGTGGTCAAGTGGTAACTGCAGTGCTGTGGACTGAAGTCACGTGTAGATACACAGCAGGTCACTGGTAAACACAGTGCTCTGCAACTGTTTTGAAACGTAGAGACAGAGTAGGTCAATCGTAACCACAGTGCGATAGGTCTGAAGTCGCATGTAGACACAGTACAAATCATTGCTAATCACAGTGTTCTCCATATGGAGTCACATGCAGAAACAGAGTAGGTCACTTCTAAGCATTGTTCATTCGGCCCTGTGACATATATTGAGACATAGTTGATAAGTAGTACACACAGTGCTCTGGGCCTGTCGTCACAGATAAGTTTCCTCGTAACCACAGAGTATTGTTTCGAGTCACTTGTCAAGACAGTGCAGATTGGTAGTAACCACATTGCTGTGGGTCTGAGTCGAATGTAGAAAAGTGCAAGTATCTGGTAACCACAGTGCTGTGTGCTAGGATTTATATGGAGAAGGCGCACTGGTCAGTGTTAACCACAGGGCGGTGGGTCTACAGTCACACGTAGAGACAGAGCACGTCAGTAATAACCAGAATGTTATGGTTCTAGCGTCACATGTAGAGACAGAGTCGATCAGTGGTACCCACTGTGCTGTGGACTTCGAGTTATAACAGAGACAATTCGGTTCTGTTAACTGCAATGCTTTGAATTTGCAGTCACGTACAGAGCATTCCAATGGTAGATAACGTGCTGTGGGTTTGGAGTGACATGAAGACACATCAGTCTATTTCTGGTGCTGTTGGTCCGAAGTCAAAAGAAGTGGTGGAGTAGAGTCATGGATAAACAGAGTGGTGTGAATCTGGACGCACATTTGTAGACTGAACTGATCAGTGATAACCACAGTGCTTTTGGTCTGGAGTCGAATGCAGCGGGAGAGCAGGTCACGGGAATACATTGTTCTGATATTCTAGCGTGAGAATTAGAGAGAGAGTAGGGAAGTGATACGCAGAGTAGCGTGGTTCTGGAGTCATATTTCATAGACATGTATCGCACAGAAACAGTGTGTTTTTTCATTTTCCCCAATGCCGACAAGAGATATCCTAACTTCATCTAACATCATTTGACATCATTTGGTTCATATCTGTCTGTATATTTCCTATTTGAAGACTCATCCAAATGCTTTTTAAATTTTGTAGTGGTAGTAAACTCTAGCAGTTCCTCCAGCGATTCATTCTGCACTCGCCCCACGCTGTGAGTGAAAAAATGTCAATTTTAAATCTTGTCTGTCTCACCCTTAAACCAATGCTGTCTAGTTTTGGACTATGTTCGCTTGGGGAACAGAAATGGAGTATTCACTCTATCCATGTCCCTGATAATTTTATAATCTTGGATTGGGCCCACGTTAGGCCTCCGATGCTCAAGAGAGCAAAGCACAACCTATTGAGGCTCTCCCTAAAGCTTCTACTCTCCATCCTTGGCAACATCCTTCCCAGTCTTTTCTGCTAAACAAAGGTTGTCACGGTGAATCAGTGTTCAGCATTGTGGCATCACAAAGCCAGGGACTCGTTTTGGATTCCAGCCTCGGGCGACTGTCCATGTTCATTTTGCACATTATCGTCGCCACTGCTTACGTTTACTCCGGGTGCTCCAGTTTCCTCACACAGTTCCAAAGATGTGCGGATTAACTTAATTGGCCATGCTGAATTGCCTGTCATGTTCAGGGATGTGTATGTTATGTGCATTAGTCAGGGGGAAATGTAGAGTAAGACTATGAGAGAATGGGTCTGGTAGGGTTACTCTTCAGTGACTCAGTGTGGACTTGTTTGTCCAAATGGCCTGTTTGCACACTGCAGGCGATATACGATTCTATGATGCAGTGAATGTGGAATCAAAAGTATAGATCTAACAAGTCATTGGTCATCACAGTGCAGTGCCACTGGATGCATATATGGAAGCAGAGCACATCGGTGGTAACCAGTGGGCTGCATGCCTGGAGTCACATGCAGAGACAGGACATACCACTGGTAACCACATGCAGTTGTTGTGGAGTCGCATATAAAAACACAGCAGGTCAGTGGTAATCACAGTGCTGTGGGTCAGGCATCACTTGTGGAGTCTGTGCAGTTAGGTTGCTACCACAATGCTGTGGTTCTGGAGTCACAGGCTGACAGTTATGTTCTCCTCAAGGGTATTCAAGGAATCAGAGGTAGGTTTCCACAATGATCTCCGTTGATCTCCAAGCATCACAATTCCTTCCAGAATGTTGCTGAATTCAAATTTCTCCAACTGCCTCGATGCCAAGAGTTTATATTCCTTAAATGTTTAATTCTGGCGTCTGGAGAAAACTTAGTGCGGTTTGTGTTCACCACCAACAATCACCCATGTTACAGAGAAGAATTGTCATTTGCTTGCTCATCACGGGCAGTGGATCATTATCACAGATTGTGGAAGTGAGTGAATGAAATTAGACAAGGTTGGAAGTGACATTTTGCAGAAAATATTCAAGGCAGCTGGAGGAATTTAGTCTTCAAATCTAGGGTCTGAAGTATGCGGGCACAGAAGTTGTGCTGGGATTTCTCAACATCCTGATTTCACTCCATTTGGCCGGCTGTGAGCAGATCAGAGAACCTGATCACAAATAAGGTGATATTGACCTTGGAGCAAGTACAACGTTGGGTTACGTGAATGATACCTGGAATTTATGGTTTACGTTATGAGGAAGTCTGTACTCTACAGAAGGTTAAGGGTTGACCTGATGCATGTCTTCAATATATGATCTGTAAACGACAGCTTATATGAATACAACATGATGCAGGACCATCAACTCCAATGCTGATCCATTGAAGAGCATCCTCAGCCTCCCCCGCTAAGCCTGGATTCCCCACGGTTAATCCATCAAATCTGCACATCTTTGATTTGAGGGAGGAAACCAGAGAAAGCAGAGAAAACACAGCAAACGTGAGGGGAGTGTGCAAACTCCAAACAGCCATGTCTGCAATGACAGAATCATGTCGGGTTCTTCTTTTGTGAGACGGTATTGCTAACCACTGAGCCATTGCGCTGATGAATGAACGAATTTGAGATAAGGTAAAGATCCTTAAGGCAGACATGATATGACATGATACGATACGATGTTATATAACAAAATATAATATAATAATTCTATGATAACAAAAATATTATTTAATATGCTCCTTTACTGTTAGCCTCCTTATCTGAGGAAAGTTGTTCATGGAATCAGTGCATCGAAAGTTACCAGATTGTTTGTTGGGCTGGCAGGACTGGTGCATGAAGAAAGTCTTGATGGATTTGGTTTATATTCAATGTGGCTTAGACCAATGGGGGAGTTGGGGGATAATCTCAGACATTTAGACCAATGATCAGCTGTGACTTCGTTTGAGGGTGGAATGAAACTCGAGGGGCTCAGTGGCCTGAATCCATAAAATGTTGAACAGTCTATATCGGGTTTACCAAAAAGCAAGTTCCTGATGACCAGAGGAGTTCTGAAAGAGGGGGTGGGGGCTAGGGGGGTGATCGAAAACATACAGAAAAGGCCATTTCAGACTGCAGTACGGGACATTTATTCGCCCAGAGAGTAGGAAGACGATGGAATTATCTGCCACTGAACTCAGTCTAGACGTAAATTTGGATTTTATTTTAAACAGGAGTCAAATATGGTCCTTGCAGCAAAGTGGATCAAAGGGTATGGTGAGAAACCCATAACAGGGGATTATGTTGAATGATTAGCGAAGGTCACATTGAATGGTGTAGCAGACTCGAAAGGTTGAATGATTTTTTCCTGCTCGTAGCTTTTATGTTTCACTATGGAACGAACAGTACTGCGATTCATTCGTGAATGCCTTCATCACTTTGTTCCAAGCAGAGAATGACAACAGCAGCTCATCTGTTCCGTGAACCAGGTAAATATTTGACAAGATGCAAGCATGAAATAAACTGCTACTCAAGTGAAACTTTCAGAAATTAAAAAAAATCTTTCACAGCATGTGGGTGTCACTGACTGGAGGCATCATTTCATGTCTGTTCACCGAGTAAGGCTGGTTATTCTGTTTCCACTCATTGGTATGTCAGTAATTAGGTGCTTACACTTCTTAGATTGTCAGGAATAGAGGTGGAAGTGAAATTAAAACCAAGACAGCCATGTGCATCTGAGGCTTTAGAAAGCTCTGGTCAGATTAGCCCATATTTAGAATATTGTGAGCAAATTTGAGCCCATATCTTAAGAAAAATGTGTTGGCCCAGGTGTGAGTCCAGAGTAAGTTCCCATAAATGATACCAGGAATGAAAGGCTTAAAATATGAGGAAACGTTTGAAGATTTTGGTTATGTGGAGTGTAGACGGATGAGGAGGGATCTAATTAAGACTTACAGAATGCTGGAAGGTATAGAATAGATGCTGGGAAGATGTTCCCATTACCAGGAGAGACGAAGACCTAACGGCTCTGGCTTAGAGTAAAGGGAAGATCCTTTAGATCGGAAGTATGAAAATATTTTTCAGCCAGAGAGTTGTGAAACTATGGAATTCATTGCAATAGAAAGCTGTAACTGCACTAAACATGATCGGAGACGGTTACAGAGAGTGGCGTACTCGGCCAAGACAATCACAAAGGCCAACTTCCCATCTATAGAATCCATCTATCACATTTAACTATGTGATCTGCCTGTATTGCTCACAAGACAAATCTTTTCACTGTGCCTCTGGACACATGACAATAAATTCAATGCAATTGAAGACCATGTTACTGAGTGTATATAAAACAGAGATAGATAAAGTTCCTCATTGTTCATGGGATCAAGGGTTCCGAGGAGAAGGCGAGAGAATTTGGTTGAGAAACTTCACCGCTTGATTGAATGGCGGAGCAGGTTCCAGGGGCCGAATTTCTGCGGCTATGTCTTCTGGTCTTGTGGTCTTTATCATCCTTATTTCCAGAGAATTGAAAAACCTGCAAGATCCTGAGACGAAAAAGATTTGAAGACACATATAACACAACTATCGTCAGATTAACGTCTGTCATTGGAAGCATGTTCGAGTCAATTATAAAGGAGGTAACAGCAAATTGTTTAGAGGTACATAATATCATCAAGTGCACTCACCACAGATTTAGATTAGATTTAGTGGTATTGTCACACATAACGAGTGACAGGGAAAACTGTTGTTTAGCGTGCTATACAGGAAAATCATACTATCAAAGTACCTTAGGGTAAAAGAGCAGAGTGAAGAATACAATGTCACAGCTTTAGAGAAGCAGCACAGGGAAATGAAGATTAGAATTTAAGAGGTCTGTTTTATCGATGTGTTAGCAGTTGGAAGAAGCTGTTCTTGGAGCTTTTGATACGTGAATGAAAACTTTCAAACTTTATGTTGTTCCAAAGAGGATAGAAGAATGGATTACTCTGACGGGGTGACATTTGATATTGTTGACTGCTTTTGTGAGGCAGCGGGAACACGAGGTGGAGTCAATTATTATAAGATAAATTTGAACAATGGACTGGGCATGTTCACGATTCTGTGCAATCTCTTGTGGTTGTGGGCGAAGCAATTACCATAGCAAGTTGTGATGCGCATCGATTGGATACGTTATGTTGTGCACCTACAAAAAAATGTCAGAATTTTGATGGACATACGGCATGTCCATAGACATCTGAGGAAGTAGAGGCATTCTTGCGCTTGTTTTACCGTAATTTCGATGTGGAAGGATCAGGAAAAATTGTTGTTGATTGCTGCTTCTGGTAACGCTGCCGACCACCTACACCTTAGCATCATTGATGCGCTCAGCTGGGGGATACTATCTGACAATTTTACTGGAATTCATTGAGGAAGTAGCAATCAGGACGGATAAAGGGAAAGCAATCGTTGCTAAATATTTGAACCTTCCGAATTGTTGAATGAGGAAGAACAGGATAGGCTAATTAACAAGCTAACATTCCACTATTCAGATTAGGCAGTTGAGAGTCGAGCCCTGCTGTGGGACTGCAGTTGTGCGTTCTCCAGACTGCGTGAGAATGGCAGACTTCATTCCCCAAAAGTGAGTCAGGCGGATTCTATTAAAAAAGACTCACAGTGTACAGATTCAACCAGTTTTTACTTCAAACTTGACCTTCTATCGATCGAATGGTGGAGATAACTCAATGGGCTGAATAACCCGATTCTGCTTCGAAAGCTTATGTTCTTACTTCTTGCCTCCCTGAGTTTCGAATTCAGCCTTGACCCCAAAGTGTCAGACTAGACTGGTGGGTGCAGTGACGTTAGAACTGTGCCACCACCTCCCAACCTGAGCCCTTCTCAGTCAGCAAGTAAATCCTGGATACGCACAATACCGTGTCAGGTCTGGGGGTAGTGCTGCTGCTGCTGTCCAGTGTTATGCCCTGTGCCAGGAAAAAGCTGGAAGAGGTCTAAACACTGTAGATGCTCTAACCAGAGATAGAGTTTATCGAGGAATAAGGAGCGTGATGCAATATCGCAGCAGATGCCCTTCGGCCCCTTGTTCACCAAAATCAAAATATTTCCTCCAGCAGATCCGCTTTCCCACATCACCCAGAGCAGTGTTTGTTAAGACGCCCTAAGTGGCTCATCCAAATACTTTCCTTAGGTTGTGATGTTTCCGTTTTCAAGGGCCCATCCAGGCAGTGCATTTCAGATGCCCCACCATCCTCTGGGTGATAGTTTTTTTTTCCTGAACTCGCCTGTGAACCATTTGTATTTCACTTTAAGGTAATGACGCCTTGCTGTTAACTCTTCGGATAAGGAGAGCAGCTGCTTCTTCAACCTTTTCGTGACCCCTACGCATCTCTACCTTTCCTCTCTCGGCCTTCTGTACTCAGAGAAAACAAATCACGCTTCTGCAGCCTCTCTGCATAACGGAGCTTCTTAATCCGGGAGAATCTTCAATGCTTTATCCTGTCTCCAGTGTAATCACATCCTTCTGGTAACAAGGGGAACAAAACACACCAGAAGACACAGATGGGAAACCAATCCAGAACAGTTGGCATGGGGATATGTGTGAGGAGTGATGTGTTAGTATCTCTTATTAGTGTACTTGATCTTCCCCACTGGGGAATGCGATATGCCCTGTTCATTTTTTTTTGTGGACTGTCACTTTCACAAGTCGAGAGCTAGGGATGGGGAGCGAAGTGTTGTCTGGGGAGGACGGGCGGTGCTCCTCCTTGCTTGGCATTTGAGAGATTATGAACAGCAGATGTTCGCTGACCGGGCTGAAGAAACCTCGTGTGTTTCATGAACTCACTGGCACGCTGTGGAACTTGTTGGGTGATAATGACAGCTCTGCGCTTGTTCTTGGCAACGCTGTTGATCGGAATGTTTCATAACGGGAATAAATTGTTAGGTACCTAACAACCTGCGGCTGACCGAGATCATTCTGGGTTTGGAGATTACCACTGTACCGTGAAAGGGAGTCAAAGAGATAAGTTAAGCCATCCAGAAGGAGGGGTAAAAGACAGAGAGAAAGAGAGAGAGAGAGAGCCAAAAGAGGTTCGAGTGAGTAATGAGGGAGCAAGAGAGAAGCACAGTGGTGATTGAGAGAGGAACAGGGCAAGCGTGAGGAAACAAAATGATACAGGAAATAAAGGACTTCGAGAGAAATAGAGATGGAGATAGAAATGAGGGGCCGAGACACAGAAGATCAAGGTGTTAGAGAGAGAGAGTAATGAGGAACGCAGAAAGAAGATAAAGGGTTTAGAAAGTGAAACAGACGTATAGAAAATAATAAAGGGCAGAGACGAAGAAGAGAAAGGTGTTAGTCTGTAATGCAGAGCAGCGAGAGAAGAGAGAAGTGTACGCGAGAGAGGGAGTAATGAGAGAAAAGAAGTAAGATGAAGAGGTTTGAGAGAGAAAAACAGGTAAGTCAGTAACAAAAGAGCGATGTACGGAAAAACGAGAAACAGAGATTGACATATGAGGACGGAGATTGTTTAAATAAAGATTTAAAAGAGCATAGACAGGTATAGAGTGATGTGTGAGAGGAAATATAAATAACAGCGTTCGAGATAGAAATAACGATGAAGAGACGAATGAGGGGAGACAAAAAATAATAAAATGTGAATGGAAAACCAACAGCACAGACAGGCAGAATGAACCTCGATTTGATCTGTTTTATTGCTGATATCCTCGGACGTTGTTCAGTAAATGTCAGCTTGTGATTGCACATTACTGTATCATCATCAGGATCCTTGCTTTTTCCATTCCTGTCTGAACGCTAGTATAAAGCAAACACTGTCTAAGGTCGGCGGAGCTGCGGATAGTGATGAAGGACGTTGTAGGTTACAGAGAGACATAGATAAGCTGCAGAGCTGGGCTGAGAGGTGGCAAATGGAGTTTAATGCGGACAAGTGTGAGGTGATTCACTTTGGTCGGAGAAACCGGAATGCAAAGTATTGGCTAATGGTAAGATTCTTGGTAGAGCAGTTGAGCAGCGGGAACTCAAAGTCCATGTACACAGATCCTTGAAAGTTGCGACCCAGGTTAACAGGGTTATGAAGAAGGCATACAGTGTTTTAGTTTTTATTAATACAGCGATCGAGTTCTGGAACCATGAGGTCATGCTACAGGTGTGCAAAACTCTGGTGCAGCCACACTTGGAGTATTGTGTACAATTCTCGTCACCGCATTATAAAAGGATGTGGAAGCTTTGGAAACAGTGCAGAGGAGATTTACTAGGATGTTACCTGGTATGGAAGGAAGGTCTTGCGAGGAAAGGCTGAGGGACTTGATCCTGTTTTCGTTAGAGAGAAGAAGGTTGAGAGGTGACTTAATAGAGACATCTAAGATAATCAGACGGTGATATAGGGTGGACATGGTGACCCTTTTTCCAAGTATGGTGACGGCGAGCACGAGGGGGAATAGCTTTAAATTGAGGGGTAGTAGATATAGTGTAGATGTCAGAGGTAGTTTCTTTACTCAGAGAGTAGGAATGGTATGGAATGCTTTGCCACCAACGGTAGTAGATTCGCCAACTTTAACTACATTTAAGTCGTCATTGGACAAGCATATGGACGTACATGGAATAGTGTAGGTTAGACGGGCTTCAGATTGATATGACAGGTCAGCGCAACATCGAAAACATCTCTGCCGATGTGAAAATATACTTTGGGGCCTTGAACAGTGTTAACGAGTTTATGTTAACACCTTTTGTGGCGGCAAGAGAAGATTACAAGTATGGAGTGTGGGTTAATTTGGTGCGTGGGCGCAACATATCATTTGCAAAGAAAATGGCATCCGTGGAGCACCGGTAGGGGTTGGTAGGGAAGTATGCCTCTGGTGATAAGCGATAATTTTATTTGGCAGAGACTGGAAAAGGATCTTAGTGACAGCATTTTCACACAGACGGTCATGTGTGTAGGGAATGAGTAGCTACAGGAAGTGGTGGAGGCTGGAAAAATTATAATATTTAAAAGGTATTGTGATAGGTACCAGAATTGCATGGTTTTAGAAGCATATGGATCAATTGATGGCAAATAGGATTATCTGGTTGTGACAGACGAGTTGGAACGAAGGGACCTTTGCGTTGTTGTGCATCTCTCTGACTGTCCAACTCTATATGAAGTCATTGACTTTGGCCGGGAGATGCAAGAGGAATGAATACAGTAACTGGCAGGACGCTTAGGACCATTGACACGTGGACGAATCTTGGGTTGCAAATCCATTGCTGCCTAAAAGTGGCAACAAAAGAGATAACGTGGTAAAGAAGACGTGTGGAGTGGTAGTCTTCATTAGTCAGAACATTGACTGTAAAAGTTGGCAAAATTTTCTGCAGCTGCATGAAAAATATACATCAGTGACACTTGGAGATTTGTGTGCTGATCTATTTCACGCAGCAGGACAAAAATGGAGGCCTTTGGGAAATGGCGCACAAAAGATTTATTCGGATGCTGCGTGGATTATAGTGCATTTGCCGTGAGTAGAAGTTCAATAAAAATTAGACCGTTTTCGCGGGAGAATTAGGGGTTAAGTCATGCATTCACAGAGGTGAAGAAAGTTATGAGTGCCTTGAACAGAGTGAATTGCACGGTCATCTTTACGGGGTTGTCATATCAGACACCAGGTTTAAGATGAGAAGGGTAAACTTTAACGGAGAAATGTGAGGCAAGATTCCTTTTTATGTAAATGATGGCAAGTGCCTGTGCCACGCTGCCAGTTGGTGAGGAAGGGTTAAAACAGATACAACAGCATCTTTTCAGAGTAATTTGGACAGAAACATGAGCACACAGAAAATAAAAGTTTCTAACCATGTTCAGACGATTAGGATCAGTTCAGAAACGCATCATATGTCTGCACAGACACGACGTGCCCAAGACCCTGTCCTTTTGCTGTACAGGTCTACGGTTGACAACATAATGGAGGAGCATGTTGATGAGACTTCGACAGCAAGAATTTAAGTGGTCAACTAGAGTGTGAGATGGAGAGGGAGAGGAAGGAGAGCGAAGCGGAACTATGAAGAATAACTGAATGAGCGTGAGAGAAGAGCTAATAGACGTTTCAGAGGAAATGATGAACGGAGAGACCCTTCACTAGCACCTTTTAGAGCCCGAGCATCTTTCAAAACATTGTGACATATTGGTGAGTTGCATTTAAATCTTTAATTGAGGCACTATGACCAGATATTTGTCCATCACAAGGATTGACAGGTCTTTTATTAAGTATGATAAAAATAATCATCCTCTCAACTTGTCTGCATGAGGGGAACATTCAATGTCGTTTCAGTGTTGTTACCCAGAATGATAGACTAGCTTCCCACAAGCTCAGAGTAGGTTACTGCTAGAACCCTCCTCCGATCAGTTCTTTATCTGATCCCCACTGTTAGATGTGGTCAACCGTTAATGTTGACCAAGCAGATTCCGATCTGTGCCATTCACTCCCCTGAGAGCATCCTATATATGGAGTTCAATTCAGAGACAGTCGGATTGGCTGACCGAGGGACGGTACGCGTTAGAAAGTCAGCAACGGGTCTCCACTCGCAGGTCGGGACGTATTTAGTGAGATCTCGTAGAGTTAGACATCAATAGTGTCGAGGTTCAGTCACCTTGGGCCGTAGACAACACTGCGCCGTCATCTCTGGAGTGTGTGTCCTACCAGTGGGGCAAAGATATCGCAGGGAATGCTCCTGATCGAAGCTGGGAATTGGCGGGAAGCATGATTCTATAATGCTGACTGTGTTCGAGTTATAAGATGTCAGGATGCTCTTGCCTTTTCCTAACTCTCCTTCTCTTTCAGTCAGTATGAACAGACACAGAAATCACAATGAAATATTAGTAACGGGCAAGGGACTGCAATCAATGCTATAAGTATTATTGTCACAAGTCACAATGTAATGCTTCAGGGATGACTACATTGAACCGGAACATCAAGGAATACAGTTCGTATCGATCGCAAGTTCAGAGGGGCGTATATGTGGGACAATTCCCAATGACTCAATGATTAGTTCTTACAGCATCATAACCCTTCAGGGCAATACAGAACGATATAAACTTATCCTGGATCATAGCGATTTGCTCTGCACACTCCTCTGATAAATTCACAAGAGGATAATCCATCTATGGAACAGAAAGTGAGACATTACTGACACAAAGGTCGAGACAGAACAACTCTGATGCCTGCTATCACATATCATTTGCAAAGAAAATGGCATCTTTGGGGTCGGTAGGGAAGTATGCCTCTGGTGGTGAGCGATAATTTTTTTTTGGCAGAGATTGGAAACGGATCTTAGTGATGCTCACAAACCAGAATGCTGTGCAATATTCCCGTTGTTATGCTACTGAGGGATAAAGAGCAGAGAACCATTGGACCATAGTAAAGTAACGACACAGGCAGACAGAATTTCATCCCAAAATCTCTGTCTGGTCGAAAGATAAAGTTCAACGGTCGAGGACCTGGTGTGTATTGTTGGAGTTTCCAGAGTTCCCCGTTGAGATTCAAATTACATTCGTGTGCATCCCTTCTGTACACTCTCTGGACCAATCGTGGTCTCCCTGTAATTTGCTAACCAGATTTCCATAACAACCCTCTGGCTGTGTTCAAACCAGTGCGTTACGGAACTCAGTGTTCAATCCTTACTTTCTCGACTACATCTTCATCCAGGAAAGAACACAAAACGAAAAATTCTGCACATCAACTTCTCAAAGCTGATCTAACCAACCTAGAACAGTCGGCTTCGGGAGTGAAGCATCGTCTTCTCTGAGAAAGACAATCCTGGTTTCACACCCCACCAGCAACCCCGGCTTCACCATCGTCGTCGCCCAGCGCATTATTCCGTGCCGTTCCAAGCGACAGATTGTTATCATTCTGCAAATGAAATAAAGTACATTTTCCTCGCCGTGTCGGCAAAGTCCATAATCGACTGCAAAGGAAAAGGCCTTTTGCCCAACGCATCCTTCCTACTGCCTCACTATTCAAATCTCATTTTCCAGCACTTGGCCCATTTTGCTGCATGACTTGCATCGCAAATGCACGTTTGAATATTTCTTTATGTCTTGAGTGTTTTGCCTTTCCCAAACGTAGACTAAGTTATTTTCTGACGCCTAACACTCTCTGAACAAAAACCTTTTATCCCTCACATCTCCCATAAACTTTCTGTTTCGTACCTTAAGCTTATGCTTCCAACTCATTGCTCCGCCCATGAAGGGATAAAGCAACCGTCCTGTCGACTCTATTTCTGCCTTTCATAAATTGGCAACTCAATCACGACTACTTACAACCACGATCACGAAAAAGGAAACAAGCCGAGTTTGTTGAAACGCTCTTCAACACTCAAACCCAAGGCATTATTCTGGCCAATCCCCACAACCACTGCGTCTTCTCCAGTAAAATGACATATCTCATATGATGTGCATTCTAGAACTGCATATAATATAATCAATTGAGAATTTACTGCAGAAAAAGTGCAGCTGTCTAGTCAGCATCAGGGGAGCAAAACTGATGCTTGAGCATCAGCCCTTCCTCAGGTATAGATTCACTATGGACGGAGCAATATTTTATCCTGTTCAAAAGTCATCTTTGTTGAACTTTTCACTTCAGCTAATAAATGACAAGTTTGATACATTTGATCTGCCTTTCCGGATATCTTATGAAGTCAGTGAATATGTGCTCCCATTTTCTTGTGATCGTTGATTCGTCCCCAGGGACTCCGCAATCTTTCCAATGACCTTGCCTTGTTGGGCCTACCCAAGGCAATGTCCTCGCACGTATTTGGCAGAACCGCATTTGTCACTAATCAGCCCATCAAGTCCATGTTGGAGTCAACGAAATGAGAGACAGTCAGATCTTGAAGGATGAATGGCCCTCACCTGCTCTTCCATAATTCTATTCAGATAAGCACATACCTTTAAAAAAACAGGCTCGCAAACACTCCTTCAAAAGCAGGCATCAGCTCGGCCAGAACCAGATTATCAAGGAGAATAAATATTGCTTTTGCATTTCCTCATCGGGGTCCTCGGAGGTGGCCATGAACAGACACGAGTGCTCTTTTTACGGGTCAGCGGTCATTCCGCATTTACTTATCATTCTTAGACAAAAGGAATTGATTCAACCTGCTAAATGTTAAAGTGGACACGTGTTCAGCACTTTCTTCACCACCCCGTCTACCTACGATACGACTTTCAAATAACCATGTCACTGAACTTCTGGGCCTCTCTGTTCGGCAACACCTCCCCGGACGAACATCCAACAGTGTAAGTCCAGCCCTAGTGTGGCTTTTCAAAATACAACGCATTGCATTTATCTAAATAAAGCTGCATTGGCCAAAACGAAAACTGTGTTGTGAAGCTTGTGGACGTTTGGGACACTAATGCAGGCAGTCCAAAGACATGATTAAGATCTCGACCGAGTAGGTGTTTTCACCCTTTTAGGGATATGTTTGTCTCTGATCATTGTTCACCTGCTGCACAATGTACACTACAATGTTTGATGAACTATTCTGTCGAGATTTTGAAGTTGAATAAAAAAGAGATTTATCACAGTAGCCAACAAAAGATAGTGAGCTATTGTCAATGTCCAATGACACCTCATTCACCGCAGCTCACTGAAGGGTGGCAGACAGGACGGAGACTATCAGCAAGTCTGTTCCTCTTCATAGGTGAATGTTTGGCGAAAGTGTCCGTCCACTCGATTTTGCTGTCAGTTTGACAGGACCAAGGTGGAACGAGTCCCTACCATGCATGTAAAATTATAGATGACAGAAATCGCTTGCTGTTCAGATGCACACAATTTGTCTCGCCAGGTTGCTATCGCATTTTTGTTAAACATAATGCTATTTTATTTACTCAAAGCAAAAGACGAAAGATTGGAAACTCTAAGTTGATCAGGCAACAGTGTCAAGGGAGAAACATTTCAGGTAGCCTTTTGCTACATTGAAAAGTCATGTTAATGTCAATGTTCTTTTAATGTAACCTCACGTGAGTGGAAAAGCCATTTGAGCAAGGAAATGGAACACTTTTACTGAAACTTCACTCATAACAGTCTTCAATCTAGCCTATCCTGTTACCCCATCCTCTCTCCACATCCTTAAAACATTGAAAAGTAATACTTCAAATGGGAAATCCACTTGACATTTGAAATTATACTTTCGGCAGAACTGACTTCATAAGGGAATAAGTGTCCTGATAGACTCTCCAAAGCATCAAGCAACTAAAATTAATATAAATTCAGAACAGGGGCTTCAGTTATATTTGGATATATTCTTGGACTTTGTGTTATGTTGTTATTGCTGCTTTTCATCATTTATCTAAATGATTTGGATGTGAACATAGGAAGTATCATGAGCAAGTTTGCAGAGGACACTAAAATTGACAGTGTAATGAATACCAAAGAAGATTACCTCAGAGTACAATGCGATCTTGATCAAATGGGTCAATGGGCTAAGGAGTGGCAGATGCAATTTAATTTGGATAAATATAAAGTGCTGCATTTTGGAAAGGCAAATCAGGGTAGAATTGAAATACTTCATGGTATTGCTGAACAAAGAGGCCTTGGAGTGCATGTTCATAGATCGTTGAAAGCGGACTCTCAGGTAGACAGGATACAGTCCGAAAGACTGAGGAGATCCGAGCAGAAATTGAGGAAAACACGACCTTGGTTTCCTGGTGCTGTTACAGTCCATCAGTGATGACAATGGAGCAGAGAGGCCCAGTCCCTGGATTCATTTTAGAAAGAGTTGAATAGAGCTCTCAAGGATAGTGGAATCAAGGGTTATGGAGATAAGGCAGGAACAGGGTACTGATTAAGGATGATCAGCTATGATCATATTGAATGGTGGTGCAGGCTTGATGGGCAGAATGGCCTACTCCTGCACCTATTGTCTATTGTCTATAAGAGGGACGAAGATATTTAAAATGACAAAATGTTGTGGCCACAGATGGAGGCCAATTGTCCAATTGTGCCTGTATTCCAGTTCGATTCCTTCGAATCATTCTCCTGCCTTCCCCTCTCAGTCCTGCCTGCATCGTAATCCTACTAACTGTCCATTTTTCAACTTGAAGGCACCTTTCATTAACGAACACAATGTTACTTTCGAAATTCTGTCAGAACGATCTAAGCTACTTGGAGGGGCAGGAGTGTGGAGCAGTCGTCTTCCACTCGACTCTCGTCCATCGCCAGTTATGTGGAGACCAATGTCCTGCCACGTAGCAATGAGGTGCATATCACCCAGATACAGGCATGGAGGCAGACCAGAGAAGATTCACGAAGGCTGATCCCAGGTAGAGAGGGACTGTCTAATGAGATGAGATTGTGTAGAGTTCAGCCTTAATTGAAACACACATGATTGTTCCTGGACTTGACAAATGAGAAGTGCAGCGGTTGTTTCACCTTTGAGGAGAACCTTTGTTGGAGTGTGTCCCCTTACTGTAAGGAAGTCAAACCTTTCAGAGAGATCTTAAGGAACATCTTCTTTCAAAGGTTAGTGTGCTTTTCATTACCAAAGATGTCTATGCGACTGGTTCATTTAAATACGCATTCAATTAGTTAGGAGAGTAACTGTCTTGGGAAAAGGAAAGGAAGTAGAATGAAGTATGATCAGATCAGCCACGATCTGTTTCAGTGTTGGGGAAGACTCAATCGGCTCTAAGGTCTAATTCTCCCTCTGCTTCGTACAGCCTTTTGAACCGAAATTGAAAACTAAAACGTTTTGCTATTGCTCACATATTAAATATAGAAAAAGTTGACTTGTAAATGATAAATCTTAAGATATTGGAGACAAGTGCACAGAGCCTTGTCAAAGCACTGGTTTCAATGTCCAGCAGGAGTGAGGATGGGAAGAATTCAGCATGGAATTTCACTGATGAAAGCACAGTCACTCAGAACAGTTCTCATCATGTTCAGGGAAACCAGATCCTGAGGAGCAGACACGCTGGGAAGTGATTTCAGACATACAGATGGTGTGATGAACTGAAGGAATATCAGACCGTGACACAATAAACCTAGCTATCATATATACGCACTTGTGGAATAGCAGCAGCTTTTGAGGAGTCAGTATGACATCATTCGGTCTCCACCTCCTCCATTTTCGCCATTCCTTGCATATCTCAACAGACTTAAGTTTACATATTTTGGTGCATATTTTGGAAATCTAAGCAAACGTCATTGGATAAACTGAACATATCTGGCAGAGATAGACAGAGAGATCAAAACAGCGTCCACGTTTCATGCAAATCCAACTTTCATCAGAGTTTCTTCACAATTTGAACTCAAAACGTGATCAGTGTTTCTCTTGCACCTGAGACGCTGCCATACCATCTTGTGTTTTTCCAGCATTCCACGTCCTCTCTGTTCACCTCAAAAGATATCCACAACTCCAACCATAATCCACGGTTGCTCGAGTCTACCAGCAGTGAAGCGCTCTGTGATCATCAGTGACATGAGTAGCAAAACCAATGTTATTACCACCCTCCACTGAGCACTGACCAGCCACACTGTGAGGCACAGGAGCATGAGAGTGGGTACTACATAAACAAACACACGATTCAGTGGTTAATCATCACACAGAAACCGTGGACATTGCTTATTCCTTATGAACTGGTCTTGCACCTTCATGAATAGATTACTTCTAAATGTTTGAAAAACAGTTCACCATTTGCTTTTAGCACAGCGTCCTAGCCGTTCCCATACTTCCTCTTAACCACCCCTTATTTAAGACGTAGCCTTTCTCCTGCGTTTAGGAAACTCTTTCTGATTACTATTGTAACCATTATTTCAGCATGCATCATATACCTTATTTTTCTTCCTTATTTTCTCATCTCAGTCCGTGGTCAAAGAGGGTACTTTGGATAGCCCACATTTATTTACGCAGAAACCATCCGATTCATCTCTATGAAATTTCATCCACGGTTTTCCATGTGAAATGCCTTTCCAATTGATGTATTCCTTTTCCACTCAAAGATCACTAAAAACCTACCCGTTTCCAGTCAACGATGGTAATTATTGACTGACGTTTATCCTTTTCCATCTTCAGATTGAATCTTAGCATGTTGTGGTCGCTGTTTCCCAATTGCTTCCGGCCACTGAAATACCCATCTTGGTCTGCTAATTTTCCAAGGCTCCGATCCAGTACGTTTCCATCGCTAGCAGAACTGGAATCTGCTGCTTCAGGAAGTTCTCCTGCCAATATTGCAGACATTTCTCCCCTCCTGGAAACCACACTGTCGTTTTCTCCTAGTCTTCCCTCAGATAATTGAAATTGCCAACAATCCCAACCCCACCAACCCTGCAGGTTTCCAAATGTGACGTTCCACGTCCCAACTGTTGTTTGGAGGTCTATAATAAATACCCAAAATAAGCCACCATTTCCTTTTTGTTGATCACCTTACGTGCCGTTGCAACATCATAAATGCGTTTCGGGAGTGACACGGTGGCTGAATAGTTGGCACTGCTGTCCCAAAGCACTAGGATCTTGAGTTCAATTCCCACCTCAGGCGAATCTCTGTGTGGAATCTGCACATCCTCACCGTGCAGAAAGTGAGGACTGCAGATGCTCGAGATTAGAGCAGAAAACTGTGTTTCTGGAAAAGCGCAGTAGGTCAGGCAGCATCCAAGGAGCAGAAGAATCGACGTTTTGGGCATAAGCCCTTCCTCACAGTGTCTGCATGGGTTTCCACCCGGTGATTGCTTTCCCACGCAAATCCGATATATGCAGGTCAGGTGAATTGGCAATGCTAAATTGCTGATAGTGCTAGGTGCATTAGTCAGGGTAAATATAGGGTAGGGAAATGGTCTGGGTGGTTTTCTCAGCGGAGGATGATTGTGGACTTTTTGAGTGAAATTGCTTGTTTTGTCTTTTGTTGGTGTCAATTCTAATCTGTTAAGTACTCCACCACCCATTCCAACTGTATTGAACATGGTCCTAATCTAACCAATCTCCTATCATGCGTCAGTCCTGCGATCCTGGCAATCGGTCTGCCAAATCTTCAATTCACTCCACGTAAAGACAGAGAATCCTCCTCAAACAACGAGCTCAAAACTAATTGCAACATTTCTGGGGCGTTTAATCAGTTCAGTGCAGAGGGATCATTGCATACTCAGTGGGTCAGTCTGAATTAGTGTTTGCTGCCAGATGGTGAGCCCCGAGACAGAGGACATTGTCAATTTGTCAGTGCTGAGGAAGTGTCGGATATTCCGTCGAAAAGGAGGCACTTATGGTAATAGAGTCACGACTGAGGGAGCATCATACGTCAATGTGTAAACGCGGGAAGGGTATGTACTATTGGGGAAAGGGCTGTAGATGTCATAACATAGAGTCACAGAGTTATAGAGATGTACAGCATGGAAACAGACCCTTCGGTCCAGCCCGTCCATGCCGACCAGTTATCCCAACCCAATCTAGTTCCACCTGCCAGCACCTGGCCCATATCCGTCCAAACACTTCCTATTCATATACCCATCCAAATGCTTCTTAAATGTTGCAATTGTACCAGCCTCCACCACATTCTCTGGCAGCTCATTCCATACACGTACCACCCTCTGCGTGAAAACGTTGCTCCTTAGGTCTCTTTTATATCTTTCCCCTCTCACCCTAAACCTATGCCCTCTAGTTCTGGACTGGTCTCTGTCTATTTATCCTATCCATGCCCCTCATAATTTTGTAAACCACTATAAGGTCGCCCGTCAGCCTCTGACTCTCCAGGGAAAACAGCCCCAGCCTGTTCAGCCTCTCCCTGTATCTCAGATTCTCCAATCCTGGCAACATCCTTGTAAATCTTTGCTGAACGCTTTCAAGTTTCACAACATCTTTCTGATAGGAAGGAAACAAGAAGTGCACGCAATATTCCAACAGTGGCCAACATGGGCATAAGTAAGGTATTTCATCAAGTTCGTTATGTTATATTGACGGAGAATGTGAATTCGCATGGATACCAAGGTGTTCGAGCGAGATGGAGAGAGAACTGTCTGGGCAACAGGAAACAGAGAGTAGAAGTGGGAAGGAGTTACCCAAAATGGTGACCTGTGACCACCGGTGTTCCACAGGGATACGTGCTGGGACTACTGTTGTTTGTGATATATACAAATAATTTGGAGGAATTAGCAAGTTTGCAGCTGACACTGAGATTGATGGGGTAGCAAATAGTGAAATGGATTGTCAGAGAATAGAGCAGAACACAGATAGATTCGTGAGATGGACGAAAAAAACGTCAGATGGAGTTTGATCCAAGTAAATGCCAGGCGATGTATTCTGGAAGACCCAATTCAAGAGCAAACTATGCAGTAAATAGAAAGGTCCTGGGGAAATATGACATATGGAGAGATATGGGTTTTCAGTTCCATTGTTCCCTAATGGTGGCAATGCAGGTCAATAAAGTGGTCAAGAAAGCATACAGCATGCTTTCCTACATTTGAAAAGGTGCTGCGTACAAGAGATGGACAGTTATGTTGCAGTTGCATGGGACTTTTGTTCGGCCACATTTGGAATAATGCATTCAGTTCTGGTCGTCACATTATCAAAAGGACGTGGATATTTTGGAGAGTGTGCAGAGGAGCTTCACCAGGATGTTACCAGGTATATAGGATACTGGTTATAAAGAGAGGTTCATTATGATTACTTTTATTGCAAAGACGAAGATGGGACGGACCCTATGAGCTCTACAAAATCATGAGAGGATTAGGAAGGGTCGATAACAAGAAGCATTTTCCCAGAATGCACAGCTCAATGACGAGACGTCACCAGATTAAAGTGAGGGGGAAAGAATTCGGGCAAATATGCGGGGAAAGTTGTTTATGCAGAGGGTGGTGGGTGCCTGGAACGCGTTGCTAATGGAGGTTTTAGAGGCCGAAACGATAGCGTTATTTTAGATGCATGAATGGATAGGGAGCAAAGGGATATGGATCATTAGAAAATAGGCGTCACGTTTAGAAAGCGAATTTGGATCAGCGCAGTTTGGAAGGCCGAAGGGCCTGTTCCTGTGCCGTAAATTATTTCTTCTTTGTTATTGGGGCCGTGAGATTGAAGGCTCACTGAATTGTCGGCTCGTCAGTCCTTCAGGGGTAGACATTGTTGAAGGGTAAGTGCTGTTGAAACACTGCAGTTATGGACAATCACTGCTCTTTGAGCACCGTCTTGTCAGAGGGTGAGTCCTGAGGGAGCACGACACAGTCGTCGGGTCAGTACTGAGGGAATGACGCATTGTAAAAGAGTCAGAAATTTGGTAGCAGCACAATTTCTGGTTTCAGCGTTGAGGGAATGCCGCACCGACTCCACACTGAAACATCATGCAATGGACAATTAGGATGATAGGGTTTCTGAGAGTATTGTGACAAACTGTTATATCGCAGATATTTGCAAAGTAAGCACACCACATTCTGAATCACAGAGAGAGATCACGCGGAAAAAAGATCATAATAGTATTGAACGTGAGTGAAAATATTTCCCTTGGTAGTTATCACTAAGTGATGGACTCCTCGTCATTGCAGAAGGGGATATTCAAACGGCAGCACCCTTCCCTCATCTGTTTCATTTACAAGTGCCGGCACAATGGGAGGTGAAGCACAGTGCTTTGAAGAGCTACATTTGTACTGAACGACTCAATGTCCAATTGCAGCGCAATGCACGCTACTTTGTGGTTTGGCCTGACGAATGGCAAAGGGTCTTTTGTTCCATGCAATTTTCAGAAAAAATAATAGCATCTCCAACAATATTAAACCAAATCACCAAACGTAAGTGTTCAACGATGTTTCCATCACTCAGTGACACATTATCAATATCCTCGAGGTGACAATTGATCGTTAGCTATCAACAAGTCACAACATAAATCTGAAGGCGACACTAGCTTTGGCATCAATATTCAAAGTGCATTAGTCAGTCCAGAATGAGCCAACCTGCTTGATTGACAATCCATCCACGCCATTAAACATTGACTCTCACCAACATCTCCAAACAGGGACACCTAGGTGTGCCAATGCATTTCTGCCACTGCTGCAAGTCTCTTTGGCAGCCCTTTCCAAAGACATGAGCTGTCCACACTCGAACAATAAAGGCACGTTTCAAAACCAGTCAGGTTTGTCGACTTTCCTCTGTGGATTTTCCTGGACCGTCTCTTCTTCAGTCTTCTGCAGGACACCTTTTCTATTTCAGAGAGCTATTTGGCGAGCAGTCTATACTTGTTGCTGTATGGCAGTTCTCCCCCTTATTGTTCAAAATACATGGTTTTATACCGGAAAACAGAGATCTTTAAATGGATTGGTGTAATCAAAAATCAAATTCGGTTGTGTTTTTGTATCTGGGACACAGTTTAAAATACTTGGCCATTTTTGAATCTGTTTTTGTTCCATGACAATGTAACTACAGCTATTTGTTTCTAACAAGTGTTACATTTTTAGAATGTTCCGCACTCTCTGCGCTTTCAGTCAGACTTCGCTATCTTCCCTTCTCCCTTCAAGGTACAGTGCACATCAACACCTTCATAACATTTCCCCTTAAGTAAATAATGAACCATCATAATGAAAAGATGACTTTTCTTCTGCTATCCATTAACCACGTTATGATGGCACACATATAACTTTAATCTAAGTTCACTTTAACCGCTTACCATGCATACATGCGTGTGTGTGTGTGCATGTGTGTGAATGCAGAACATCTGCAATTTCATTCTTTCAAATCACAACGCGTGATTTCTACATTACAATGCTCTAATAAAAGATTCCAAAGTAATTGTTTCATATTCTCGAATCATAAACGTTCCAAGAATGCAACAGGATTGTGATCTGTGTACCCAATCATCTCCACACATTGTTCGTGACGTAATCGTTAACTTTAGTAAACCAAGACCAAACTTGATAGTATTTTTCTGACTGTCGAGCATTTCTTCTGGTGGATGTTTTGTTTCATCCAAAAGTAACCAATTAGCAGTTTATTCCCATCATCATCGCCCTGCAGAAATATAGCTTCAACTCCTAAGTCACCAGCATCAAATGCAGGTTTGAAAGGTTTTAAAAAGTTTGGTTTAGCTAAAACTGGTGACGTGGTTAATATGGCGTTTGAATGTTCAAATGCCTCCTGGCATTGCTCTGTCCACTGAAACTTTGTGATTTTCTTCAGCAAATTGGTTAACGGTGCGACTAAACTGCTGAAAGTTGGAACAAACTTCCGATAGAATCATCTCTGTCCCAAGTATCAAAATATCTTTTTCTTTGAGGTTGGTTGGAAAGACCTTGACGGCCTTCGTCTTTGCATTCCGTGGGGTCAAGCTTCCATGAGCGACGATATGCAACTAGAATGTAACCTCTATTTTCGCGAATTCAGTTTTGTTTAAGTTTACAATTGGTTTTGCTTCTAATAGGTGTTCAAAGAACTCTGCCACTGTGCCAAGTGATCTTTCCAGGACTTACTCACATCATCCAAATGGACTACACAGTTTGTCAAAACAGGCACAATTCTGTTCATGAGTCTTTGGAATGTGGCAGGTGCGTTCTTCATTCCAAAGGGCATCACGTTAAATTGACATAGCCCATTCGGGGTTATAAATGCAGAAATGACTTTTGACGTTTCGATAAAGTTACCTGTCAGTAACCACGCAATAAGTCCAAACTGTTGATGTCACGAAACATTTCAACTTTCTGGAAACAGTCCTGAAATCTTGGTATTGGAAATGGCTCCAATTTTGTAGCGGCTTTGACCTTCAAATAATCGATCCAAAATCAATGTTTATCGTTCGATTTGTGAACCAAGACAATCGGCGAACTCCACTTGACCCGGCTCAGTTCAAAGACAACATCGTTTAGGATGGTCGCCACCTCCTTTTGGACATGCCTGGCTTTTAAAGGATTAAGCCGATAGGGGGTGTTGATTGATCGAAACAGCATCCTTGACGCCTATTTCATGTAGAATAGCATTACTCTTCCCCCATCTGATTTATACATCTGTCCTCATACAGCAGTAGCAAACTTTTCAATCTCCTAACATATTTAGTTTACCCACTAGTTTACTGACATACCCCCCTCTTCAAGGACTTCTTCATATTTTATACATATTTTAAACACATCTGGATTTGATTCCTCAATCCGCTGAGCAGTACCTAACGCCTGTTTGTCCAGTTCTTCCTCTCTTCGTGTTATGTGGTGGAGACCTATGCAATCAATTATAACCCACGTGATAGGTTCTTCGATCATGGGAATTAACAACAAAGGTACTAGTTTTATGAACACATGTAGCGTACCTACCATTCGTCATGTATGACACGTACGACCAAAGTTAACAACATTTTCTTTGCATTCTGGGCCATTAAAAATGTTTCTGTCCTTAGCCTGTGCTTTTCGTACCACGATGTGACCTTCAGGACCAAGTACTACTGCTTGACCCTCTGCCTGTTCAGATTTTTCCCACACCAGTACGTCAAACACAGTGTCTGCGAACTGAACCCGAACTCCTTCATCTTTCTCTTTAGTTTTTGCTTCGTACTGTGACTGATGATATTAGGATATTGTGACTACACAATCTGTGAAAATAACAGGTTATCTTTCTTCTAACTCGCTTAGTTTTTTGGTCTTCTTTGGGCCTTTCCACAACAAGGAATGCCACTCCCACCTCGGATCCTGCTAAATGATTCCCAAGAGCAATCTGGATTCATGGAACTGACATTCTATCACTCCCAGTGTTACTTCCCCAGTCTTGGGTTGGCATTCCAAACAGAGTTACACAGGAGAAGGCTACATTTCTGTCCATCTATCTCACAAATAAACCTACTCTCGGGTAACAGAGCAGAAAGAGTGCAAATTCTCGAATCTCTTACTATTAGAGACTGATTACATCATGTATCTCTCAAAATTCCATGTCATTCTCCCCCTGTTCTCTCTGAGTACAGTTTCCCCACGGAGGCGAATTCTAAAAGAGGCCATGGATTAACTCCATGCCCAGACCCTACCTAGGTTGTGCATTCATCTGCAGCTCCTCAGTTCTTGGGGTTTCCTTTACTCCTTTCTCTAATGCGACTGGCCTAGCTTCATTCACCACATCTTCTCCAACAGTGTCTTTCTCCATCGACTACGACGGTGACTTTAGAGTCCTCGTTAATAGTGTAAATAACTGGGGCCTTTCACGAACCCTCTACCCTCTTGGACTTCTTTTGCTCACCCCTGGTTAAGATTAACCAGAGTTCGTTACTTGTGGTTACATAATCCAGCATCACCCCTTCTCCCAACGTCTATTCCGCACAGGACGATATTCTGGTCAGAAACGTGTCTTATGCACCAAGTGTATACATCTGCTAATTCTGCTGCCCTTCCCAAGTTCTGAACTTTCTGTTCCTCCATGTGAATACCTGGCGAGGTTTTTGAACTCATCCAGCAGCATAACCTCCCTTTGAACCTTTTTACGTCTTATGTATCTTTCAGGCCCACACCCATCTATCAAAATTACGATGTTTATCTCTTTCAAACACAACAAAATTCTGACTTGGTTGCTTCTTTATTTATCTGAACAGCCGTCTATACGCTCTGGTACCAATTCATAAGGACTTAAAATAGCATGTTTGACCTCTTCATAATATCTGGAAGCCCGCCTGAAATCCTGAAAAATACCTCAATAGCTCTGCCTTCCAGATTAGTCTGATCTAGCATCACCCTCAAATCCTCCGATCATTCCATCTGCCTAGAAAATGTTTCAAAATAAATGAAGAAGGCTTCGATATTCTTCTCATCAAACTGTGGCAACGTTTTGATATATTTGCACGTGTCACTACCTTCTCTTTGAATTTCCATCCTGTTAATCTGGCACATCTGACGACGTTGCACCTTCTACAGCTCAAAATTTCACTTTTCCTCAACTAAGAATCTTTTCCCTGCAGGCACCCTGCCTCTATTCCTGATGAAGGGCTTTTGCCCGAATCGTCGATTTTCCTGCTCCTCGGATGCTGCCTGACCCGCTGTGCTTTTCCAGCAACACTCTAATCTAGACTGTGGTTTCCAGCATCTGCAGTCCTTGTTTTTTTGCACGGTTTTATTTTTAAGTTCAACAGAAAGAATTGAAACGATTATTTGCAACTCCTTTCTCTTAAACCTATCTTTTACCTCTCCCTGAACTGGTCCAATTATAACGTTTATACAAACAAAGTGACTTTTCAAAATCGGTCAGCTTTGTCGATTTTACTATGTAGATTTTCCTCTGCGTTTTTCTGGGTCGTTTTTCCTTCGGTCTTCTGCTCTACAACGTTTTTTTTTATGGACGGTAGTTTTCAGAGAGATAATTGGCTCGCATTCTATACTTGTTGGTGTTTGGCAGCTCTCCCCTTAACTGTTCAAAATTTCCGGTTTTACACCACATCGACTCGTGTCATTAGTTTGAATTCATCAAAATGTTAAATTGTAATCCAATTGGATTTTGTTAACCAGTGCACAATTCCATCTGATTAACCAAATTTAAATTTGTTTTGTTTCATGTCAACTAACTCCACCGATATGTTTCAATCGAGTGTTACGTTTTTACAATGTACGGTACTCTCTGCGCTGTCAGTCAGTTCTTGCGAGCTTTGTCACTGTCTTAAAGTCACAGTACACACCTACACATTCATAATAGTACCTTTGCATTATTCAACAATATTCTCCTTACTCGTACCTCTTGGCCATTTTTGACCCTGTGTTACGATGACTGGTCTGACGAACTCAAGTGTCCTGGCACTATTCATAATTGAATACCAAGGCGAAGTCCCCTGCTTAGGGCAACGTTCCCAATATATATACCCATTCTGTATCTGAGATGAGTTGCAGCTTCATCATCCCGTGTCATCTCAGTCACTCTCCGGGCATTCGATTGTAAAAAGCAACACCTCCACGTGTTTTTTTTTCTGGCGAAGTAGGACATTTCACACAACAGTGTTTCATCTTGCGGTCATTTCTCTATCAAAATAAGATGCTTTCACATTTGGCCTGTTTCCCATGCATATTTTGACTTTATCTAATTGCTCGTTGTTCTATATAATTAGCCATCAATGGTCTCTTTTGAAGATAGTTTTAATCCTATCACTACAGAGAGACTTTTTGACACATTTTGGCTTCTCCTTGTTTGTGACATAATGTGCACAAAAGTGAACACTTGACACAAATCAACTGAAGAGCAGCAGAATCTGCACCATTATTATGGTATATAACAGGTGCATCAAAACGTGAAGAAATGAGGCACACAATGAGGCAGCAGATTTAATAACCAATAAATAATTTGGTTATTTTCAAAGCTTTATCATTTAAAAAATAAGATTAAAGGGATAGTTCAGTACTACCTTCTCCTGCTGAACTTAGTCTGGGTCACGGAATAAATTCAACATTTTGTGCAGCAACTCAGTTGGTGCACGATGAAGCCAATTTCTCGTGCAAGGACAAACATCTCTACGAATCTGTAGCCAAGGAAATGCACAGGTCTCCACAGTGGATAAAACATTCTCATTCGAAATAGTAAGGTTAAGTCTGCTGAGATAACAGGCAATAAACTAAATGATTTCCTTTAATCCTCCGTTTCTGAGTCTCTGTAAACCTTCCCACTGCTGTGAGCCTCAGAGGATTCTTCAGTCTGTGCTATCCACTAAGATTTCTGTTAATAGAAAGGTTATTAACTAAAATCAGAATAAAATGAACACATGGTGTTAAAAAATGTTGGAGGAACTCGATTGCTGTCTATTCCACGGAAAAGTTCGAGCGACTAATTACAAAACAAAACCACAGAGCTTTCTGAAGAGTGCAAAGGCTTATGAACATAAAATCCAGACAATGTTCTTTATAAAACTCGATGCAATCACTACCAACAAAACCTGATTCGCAGGACTTCTTCGTGAAAGTTTTATTTTCCAACATCTGACCAGAAATGGCCACAAATCAATGGACATGAAATTGACACTCAACCAAGTATTTGACAGTATAAAGCAAAGCAGTGTGAATAGCACACACCGGACCAGTCTTCAGGAAAAGAACACTTTCTCCAGAACCGATAGGATTGTGCCTCAAGATCATTATCAGTTTTTCAGATGTTAAGTTTGCCATAAAGTAGAAATTGACAATGACGAAAGGTTGTAATTTCCCAGAGAAGAAAATCGAAATAATCAAAATGTTGATGACAAGGAAGAACAGAGAATTGAATCCTCTGCATAGGATCATTGAGGGTGCACACCTGTTTTAATATTCATGATTGCTGGTGGATTATTTGATGCTTTGAAGACAATTAACCTGTTGCTCACTGTAGACATTGCCTCTAAAGCTGCTGTTTCGTACTAGTGCAGTTGCAGCTTGCAGATGAACTGAAGCTGGAAAATTGATTAAAATTAGAGAAAAAGTTGGTAACAATAGTCGATTTATCTGTGGACTAGTTGTCTGTCACAACAGTCTTCAATTGCGAAATATTATGTCAATAGTCCTAATACAATTTAACAGTTTGGTCATCTGAATACGCTCCACAGAAATGATCAGATCTCCAGCATCTTAGGAGTTTAATCTTTTCCTGCAGTAAATGGCACCTTGACAATGAAAGAAAAAATATCTTCACAGCACCAGTTGCTCTGAGTTGTGCCTTTCAATGACGAAAGCAGAGACCTTCAATAACTGTACGAGACATCTTGTGCAATTTGTAAACCAGTAAACAGAAATCATCCAGAAAATGAAAGTCGTGAAGCAATATTATCATCAGGACGTGAACCAACTCATCTACTCCTGTAAACTGAGACCACTGAATTGATTTCCCATTTTCTCAGTTTATAAGAGTCACGTTTTGGGCAGCACGGTGGGACAGTGGTTAGCACTGCTGCCTCACAGCGCCAGAGACCCTGGTTCAATTCCCGCCTCAGGCGACTGACTGTGTGAAGTTTGCACGTTCTCCCCGTGACTTCGTGGGTTTCCTCCAGGTGCTCCGGTTTCCTCCCACAGTCCAAAGATGCGCAGGTCAGGTGAATTGGCCATGCTAAATTGCCCGTAGTGTGAGGTAAGGGGTAAATGTAGGGGTATGGGTGGGTTGCATTTCGGCAGGTCGGTGTGGACTTGTTGGACCGAAGGGCCTGTTTCCACACTATAAGTAATCTAAAGTTTGTACTGTGTGTATGAGACTGTGTACAGCGTTTCTGTTTGCAAGAAGATTCTTCCTTAAATTTTTAAGTTATAAGACAATGATTCATAATTGCACCTTGTAATTAGTGTCTGTAATGGAAAACTGACAGAATTATAATTTAATGTGAAATCTGAAGGAGAATGCTTTGAGAAAGTTAATACTTTTCTGAACTTTGCAAACACTTTGCTCAATTCTGCAGTAGAGGAGACTGCTTGTCTTTGCTAAAATTTGTTCACATTCAACCTGGCCTTGCGAACACTCGAAATCGCAAAGAAGATAAGGAAAACATAAAGACAGTTATGTCCACGGCAAGGGAATGAAAAATTAAAAACTCACATGTTTTCCAGCCCTTGTCCTTGTCAGCATAATAAGAATTGTGTAAAAGAAGTATGTGATATTTTTCCTCGCCCTAATATGAGGCATTTTTGCGAAGTGTATTGGTCCTGCATGCAAATGGTCAAAATAAAGCTTTTTCTTTGCTCTTTCTAGCAGTTGAGTTGAGTCGATTTAATTTCCACGATAGTAAACTTGTGGGCTCGTCCCAGAATCCCGAGACTGGGTGAGATTCTGAAGATTCCCAGGAGGCGCAGGTGTCAATGCCTTGAAGGTCTTTCACAAACGTTGAAATGGCCGCTTTGCGTGAGAGCACTGGGAATCTGTGGATCGCCCCAGCGCCGGGGTTCGAAGCGAATGAGGTCGGGGTAAGATTCGTGGCTTAAGTAATCCTATGTAAAGACTCATCCTAAGAGAACAAATGAAGCAGGAAAAGGGTCCAGTGAACCATCACGCGTTATTTGCTTTAAAACCCAAGGGAAGGGGTTGCGCCCAATGCGAGTGCGAAACTCTTAAGGTAAAAACAAGTCAAAGGGAAAATATAATGATGCGGCAAGAGACAGCTAAATACTTTGCCTGTAACGCTGAAAATGGGTCCCGGCAAGAGCAAGCAATAAGAAGGTCTACAGAGGACTTGGGATGGCCAACTAAAAATACAATACATACTAAACAACTACGGCCAAGTGTCTGTAGACCAGTTAGAATTGTGGATCAAGGAATGTGGTTAACGGAGGCAGGAAGTTTTAATAAAAGGCAATTGGAAATATTGAGGTCGAGGTTGGAGGAGAGAGAGAAGGAGAATCGTAAGTGAAAATAGAAACTGTGAATTGGAGCGTTTATAACATGTGGAAGGCTGAGGCTGATATCAGAGAAAGGAAATCTCAAGTAAAAGATAGATCAAATACACGCACATGCAGGCACGCGCAGAGAACACCCTGACGAAGCTGCACACTGTCTTAAGTCTGTTCCAGATCCTGACCTTGATCACTGCCCTCCGAGACCTTCAGCCCTTATACGAGATCCGCTTGGTGAAGATTCCAGGTCAGCGGCCGCGGCCTCAGCATCTGCTGAATCACCGAGAGCGAGTTTTACTCGCACCCAATTGAAGCAAGAA
Organism: Chiloscyllium punctatum; assembly: GCF_047496795.1. Taxonomy (NCBI): domain Eukaryota; kingdom Metazoa; phylum Chordata; class Chondrichthyes; order Orectolobiformes; family Hemiscylliidae; genus Chiloscyllium; species Chiloscyllium punctatum. The sequence continues at coordinate 4,308,957 of NC_092789.1, read as the reverse complement.
GCCCAAAATGACGACGGCCACTCCAAGACAGAAAGGCATCCAGGGCCTGCTCGCGATCTCCCCACAACGGATGATGAGTCAGATGGTGAAAGTATGATCATCTAACCAGTTAGTTCTGCAAGCACCAATGCTTGAGGTTGCAGGTCCAGTGCTGGTCCACCGGCCATGGACCTTCAAAGATTTGGAATGTGATTATTATCAGTTGCCTGACACACGCGTGGTTGGAGCCAATAAGTACACCGAAGAAGTGACATAATTCTTTACCGAGCTCCGTCCCACATCACAGGAAATGAGATGCCTCCTGAGACGAAAACTGGGTGCCAATGTCACCAAAATCAAGTATAACTCGCCAGCTGTACATGTCCATGCCTAAATCAATCGCATTGTGTAACTGTGAAGCATACATGAAAAATAACGATTCTGTTTTTCAAGGCAATACAAGGGCAGTCTCACTCGCAAGGACGGCAGCCCAGCAGCCACCAAATGATCAGTCGTGGTACTGGAGAGATTTTCTGCACCCCTATCGTACAAAACTAGTAATGGGGCAAAATTCCAATTCTCATTCTTGTTATCAGAATTCTGTTCTTTAAATCTGATGTTTCGCGTTTCATAGTGAGACAGGGGTTCGATTTGCTCAGTACCCCGACGGGCTTGCAGGTAATTCAAAGGGAAGGTTTACCAATGCAGGTTGTCGAATGCGACCCACGACCGCTGATGTATATCTATGAGTGGCAATTTAGCCAGAGCGCGATAGATTTAGTCAGCGATTCACTCGCCCTGGAAGCAAGTAACTATGTTAATCCTATTAACACCGATTTTCTTGCTGGGGACATGCTGCATTGCACAGCACACATACACTGCGTGGGCCCTTACGAATCATATGAGAAGGATTGGCTCAGGGGATTGGTTAAAGAAGATCAGTTATTATTGTGTGAATTTTATTGGAGTGATCGCAGAGTGATTGCAGTCAGTGTGAACTTATCTAAAGTATCTGTGATGGCAAGTAGTCCCTACTTTTGAAGTGGAAGGCTCTTGTCCTCTCGTACCACTGGCAAAGGCGTCCAGCAACAGGTTGCAGGATTTGGGACCATGGGTGTTAAAGCCACAAAGAACGTAAGGTTGGGTATTCAGGACCGAAATGGGCATCTGGTTCAATGCAAATATTTGGATATAAAGGAAGATATTAAATTGGCGTACACAAGCAGATGGGACAGTCGAGGTAAACCTGCTAGCCCGGAAAACCCTCAGAGGGTAGGCTGGCGTTTCCCTCAGATAGAAGTCTCGGACCTAAGATTAAAACGGTCCCTACTGAGTTGTGGGCAAAAGGCAAACATGCTGGAGGGATCGTACGAGGCTGTGAATCCATAAGGATTACCCGGAAGTCGGAGTATCTTCCTTGCAGAGCACAATACCCGTTAAAACCAGAGGCCAGACAAGGAATTACTCCAGTTTTTGTATCCATCCTGAAGGCTGGAGTGATATTGCCCTGTGGAAGGTCACCAGTGAGAACCAACATTTTTCTAGTCGAAAACGCAAACTTTCCAGGTGAACAGGTGGAGTAGATGTTTGTTCAAGACCTGCAGGCAGTCAATAACGCTGTTGTTCCCAACCCCGATGCAATATTAGCTCAAATTCCACCGGAAAGTAAATAGTTCTCTGTTGTCGATTTAACAAATGCCTTCTTTAGTGTACCAGTACACACATATAGTCAATTCTGGTTCGTTTTCTCATTCAAAGGGAAATTATATACTTCACACGACTTTGTCAAGGATACAATGGTCCCCCACCATATATAATGAGGCTCGATGCAGGAGTCTGGAGACTCTTATTTTAAACACGGGGTCAGTGCTTCTGTAGTATGTCGACGATTGCTTAAGAGCAGCACCGACAGAGGAACAATGTCAAAAGGATACCCTTGCGTTGCTCTGATACCTAGCGAGGGAGGGGCACAAAGCTAGTCTCGCAAAGCTGCAATTTGTGCAACAACCTGTTGAAGTTCTTTGTTCACCTGATGTTTGAACAAGGGAAGGCCATTGGTCAAGACAGAGTTCAAGCAATCCAGCAAATTCCAATGACTGACACGAAGTAACAATTGCTGTCCTTTTTGGGCATGTGCTCCTACTGTAGAATGCTTATGCCACATTACACAACCCTTGAGGCGTCCGAAGTGGCATAGATCAAAGCAAAGAGTTGCAGAACCAAAGTCCGTTGCAGTCGACCACAGGTGCTGAGAGTGCCTTTGTTAAATTGAAATTGGCACTGCAAACAACAACAGCACTGGGGAGTTCGAATCCAAACAGTCCTTTTGCACAAACGGTATATGAGAAGTGTGGTTGCATGACATCTGTGCTGTTGCACGATAATGGGGGGAAATTGAGACCGGTAGCATATTTTTCGGTTGAGCTAGACCACATAGCGGCAGGATTTCCTCAATGCCTGTGAGCCGTGGCTGCATCTGAAAAGGCTGTTGGAGCATCAAGGGATATAGGCGGCTATGCTGGATTAACCCTATTGGTCACACAGGCAGTATCCTTACTGCTTTCCGAGCAAAAGGCCGCACACATGTCGGTAGCACGTTGGCTCAGACACAATACTGTGTTATTAGAGATGCCTAACATTACAATAAAACGATGTAACGTCCTTAACCCTCCTATCCTTCTCCCCAGAGAAGGAGACGGATTGTGTCGCTGTAACTCATGAAATTTGCAGACCTGGACCAGATTTCAGGGTTCACTGCTTTGGAATCTAGATATGCAGTTTTTGGTGGATGGTGCATCTTTCAGGAACAAGGGGACAGGCCAATATTGTGTTGGGTATGCTGTAGTAACAACCCACGAGGTAGTCAAAGCGGGATCACTCCCTTCACCTCTGTCAGCGCAAGCAGCGGAGTTAATTGCCTTGACTGAGACCTGATGGAAGGACAGTGAATATTTACACCGATAGCAGATACGCATTCGGGGTTTTACATGATTTTGGAACCCTGTGGAAACACAGGGGTTTCTTGATCTCCACTGGAAAGACCATCACACACCGCGGCATGTTGTCTGAACTCCTGGAAGAGATCCGATTGCCTACATCACTCGCTGTGAGCAAATGTGAAGCCCACAAGAAAATTAACGATTCTATTTCTCAAGGCAATGCGAGGGCAATCTCACTCGTAAGGACGGCAGCCCAGCAGCCACCAAATGATCAGCTTGACTTGTTTATGACAAAAATATGTAACCCAACAGCAGACGTGCGGGAGTTACAGTCGTAGGCCACGCCGAAAGAGAAGCATGAGTGTACAAGGGCCTGGTGCAGCGTATGGGAAGGGGTATGGTGTGGCTCCATTGGTAAAACTTGTCATCCACGAACATTATTCCCATTCTATACCAAACTGACACACGGTATGAACCATGAGTCAAAAGGGGGAATGTACGATAGTACTTCGGCAGACTGGTACACTAAGAGATTTACCCATTACTTCCAGAAATATTGTGAATGATGTGTTATCTGTGCCACTAATAATGTGGGCGGCGGAGGGAATATAGGTGAGTCAGGCTGCACACCCCAATCCGAAAGACCCTTTGAACATTTACAGATGTATTTTATTGAACTAACTCCCAGCGATGGGAAAAAAAAGTATTGACTGGTAAGAGTTGATATGTTTTCCAAATGGGTGGAAACGTTCCCACGTCTAAACAGGATGCCAGTGCAGTAGCCCACGCTTCGCTAACTGAAATAATTCCGAATAGTGGCATCCCTGAAAGGCTTAGTAGTGACAATAAGACACCAATTGTCAATAATGCTCTACAGCAGGTCAATGATTACTTGAGAATAAATATGAGACGACACTGTGCCTACCACCCAACGAGCGATAGGGCAGTTGAAAGAGAAAATGCTACCCACAAGGTAGATGCACCAAATATTGTGAGGAACGAGATGTGACATGAACAAAGGCACTTCCGATTGCGCTAATGTATATGAGATATAGGGGGAGAGGAAGAGCCAATCTTAGCCCGTTTGAGATTTTGTTAGTTCCACCATCCAACGCACGAATTGGCCCAAGGCCTAAGTAAGACAGACAACAAACTACTGTGAGGATGAGATGTTGTGTAACTCTATTAACCTCTCGAAACTTTTGTCTCAAATAGGGAATCAAGTGAAAAGAGCACTACTCCAACTAGCAGAAAGGAAGCTGCATGATCTAGAACCTTGACACTGGATAATGGTGAAAACGTTCAGGAGGACAAGCTGGAAGCTGAAGAGGTGGCTGGGCCCGCTTCAAGTGTTCCTTACAACACAGACAGTTGTTAAGGTCACAAATATATCGCTATCTGAATCTGCATATATATATATTTTAATCTGGCCCTGTACTTTTATCCTTGTAGTAGTGTGGTTGGGGAACTGGTGCAGGAAGCAAGGTTTCAAGTTCTTGGATCACTGGGGTATATTTTATGGTAACCATAAATTCTACAAGAGAGACGGCTTGCACCTTAATAGAACAGGGATCGGCATTCTGGCAGGCAGGTTTTCTGCTGCAACACCGCTACATTTAAACTAAGTAGCGGGGGGGGAGGGGACAAGCTGGATGTTTAAAAAGGAAATTGAAGGGGTAGTTAGAACAAGAGAAGTCAAGAAAGACAACTGTATCAAGGAGGCAGAAAACTGGAAAAGGCATCATGCTGTAAAGTTGAGTGAAATAAGGGTTGAGGGGAAGGGTGAGAGCAGTAACAAATCAAAAATTCTATATATGAATGCACGAAGCATTAGACACAAGGTGGATGAGCTTGAGGCTCTTTTGGAAATTGGCAGATACGATATTGTGGGGATAACTGAGACGTGGCTTCATGGGGACAGGGCCTGGGAAATGAATATTCAAGGCTACACATGCTATCGTAAGGATAGACTGACGGGCAGAGGGGGTGGGGTGGCCTTGTTGGTAAGGGAGGATATTCAGTCCCTTGCGCGGGCAGACCTAGAGTCAGGGGATGTAGAGTCAGTGTGGATAGAGCTTCGAAACACTAAGGGTAAAAAGACCCTCATGGGAGTCATCTACAGGCCCCCAAACAGTAGTCTGGATGTTGGAGGTAAGTTGAATCAGGAGCTGAAATTGGCCTGTCGCAAAGATGTTACTACAGTTGTTATGGGGGATTTTAACATGCAGTTAGACTGGGAGAATCAGGATGGTATCGGGCCTCAAGAAAGAGACTTTGTGGAGTGCCTCAGAGATGGATTTTTAGAGCAGCTGGTGCTGGAGCCGACCAGGGATAAGGCGATTCTGGATCTGGTATTGTGTAACGAACCAGAATTGGTCAGTGACCTCGAAGTGAAGGAGCCATTGGGAAGTAGTGACCATAATACAATAAGCTTCAATCTGCAATTTGAGAGGGAGTGGGTACAATCTGAAGTGACAATATTTCAGTTGAATAAAGGGAAATATGGAGCTATGAGGGAGCAACTGGCCAAAGTTCAATGGTTCAATACCTTAACAGGGAAGACCGTGGAGGAACAATGGCGGATATTTCTGTGTACAATGCAGAAGATGCAGGATCAGTTCATTCCTAAAAGGAAGAAAGATCCCAGGAGGAGACATGGGCGGCCGTGGCTGACGAGGGAAGTAAAGAAACATATAAGGTTAAAAGAGAAAAAGTATAACTTAGCGAAGATAAGCGGGAAAACGGAGGCTTGGGAAGTTTTAAAGAACAACAGAGGATTAGTAAGAAGGAAATACGCAGAGAAAAAATGAGGTACGAAGGTAAACTGGCCAAGAATATAAAGGAGGATGGTAAAAGCTTTTTTAGGTATGTCCAAGGCAAAAAAATGGTTAGGAGAAAAAATTGGGACCTTGAAGACAGAAGCAGGGGAATATATTACTGGGAACGAAGAAATGGCAGAGGAATTAAATGGGTACTTCAGATCTGTGTTCACTGGGGAAGACACAAGCAATCTCCCTGAGGTAACAGTGGCTGAAGGACCTGAACTTAAGGGAATTTCTATTTGCCAGGATTTGGTGTTGGAGAGACTGTTAGGTCTGAAGGTTGATAAGTCTCCGGGACCTGATGGCCTGCATCCCAGGGTACTGAAGGAGGTGGCTCGGGAAATCGTGGATGCGCTGGTGATTATTTTCCAGAGTTCAATAGAATCGGGGTCGGTTCCTGAGGATTGGAGGGCGGCTAATGTTGTGCCAATTTTTAAGACGGGTGGGCGGGAGAAAGCAGGAAATTATCGACCAGTTAGTCTGACCTCAGTGGTGGGAAAGATGCTGGAGTCTATTATAAAGGATGAAATTATGGCACATCTGGATAATAGTAACAGGATAGGACAGAGTCAGCATGGATTTATGAAGGGGAAATCATGCTTGACAAATCTTGTTGAATTTTTTGAGGATGTAACTCGGAAGATGGACGAGGGAGATCCAGTGGATGTAGTGTACCTGGACTTTCAGAAAGCTTTTGATAAAGTTCCACACAAGAGGTTAGTGAGTAAAATTAGGGCGCACGGGATTGGGGGCAAAGTACTAGATTGGCTGGAGAATTGGTTGGCTAATAGGAAACAAAGGGTAGTGATTAACGGCTCCATTTCGGAATGGCAGGCAGTGACCAGTGGGGTACCGCAGGGATCCGTGGGGGGACTGCAGCTTTTTACAATATATGTAAATGATATAGAAGATGGTATCAGCAATAACATTAGCAAATTTGCTGATGACACAAAGCTAGGTGGTAGGGCGAAATGTGATGAGGATGTTAGGGGATTACAGGGTGACCTGGACAAGTTAGGTGAGTGGGCAGATGCATGGCAGATGCAGTTTAATGTGGATAAATGTCTGTTTATCCACTTAGGTGGCAAGAACAGGAAGGCAGATTACTACCTCAATGGTATCAAATTAGGTAAAGGGGCTGTTCAGAGAGATCTGGGTGTTCTTGTCCACCAGTCAATGAAGGCAAGCATGCAGGTACAGCAGGTCGTAAAGAAGGCTAATAGCATGCTGGCCTTCATAACAAGAGGGATTGAGTATAGAAGCAAAGAGGTGCTTCTGCAGCTGTACAGGGCCCTGGTGAGACCACACCTGGAGTACTGTGTACAGTTCTGGTCTCCAAATTTGAGGAAAGACATTCTGGCTATTGAGGGAGTGCAGCGTAGGTTCACGAGGTCAATTCCTGGAATGGCAGGATTGCCTTACACGGAAAGACTGAAGCGACTGAGCTTGTATACCCTTGAGTTTAGAAGACTGAGAGGGGATCTGATTGAAACGTATAGGATTATGAAAGGACTGGACACTCTGGCAGGAGGGAACATATTTCCGTTGATGGGGGAGTGCCGAACCAGAGGACACAACTTAAAAATACGGGGTAGACCATTTAGGACAGAGATGAGGAGAAACTACTTCACCCAGAGAGTGGTGCTGTGTGGAATGCTCTGCCCCAGAGGGCAGTGGAGGCCCAGTCTTTGGATTCATTTAAGAAAGAATTGGATAGAGCTCTTAAACATAGTGGAGTCAAGGGTATGGAGATAAGGCTGGAACAGGATACTGATTAGGAATGATCAGCCATGATCATATTGAATGGTGGTGCAGGCTCGAAGGGCAGAATGGCCTACTCCTGCATCTATTGTCTATTGTCTATTGTCTCGTTGTCATAAAATGACAAAGGTCGGGGCGGGGGGCGATCTGGTGGATATTAACAAAATTAACATTTACTGAGAATACTGAAAAAATACTTTGCAAAATCTAATTCTTTGCTAAATATGTCGGTAGACTGCCTGACTCCGCTGAGTTTTGCAAGCAGACAACCTGGCCTTGCAAGTCTTGCAAGTAGTCGAATTCAGCAGAGTCATGGAAGACATGAGGGCAGTAAGCAATTATATCAACAGCAAAGGAATGAGAAAAACAACTCGATAACTGGAAGGGAGCTCGAACGTTCCCAGCCCTTATCCTTGAGCATATGATAAGCGTAAGCGAAGTATAGAATAAAGAGAATATGTGAAAGCTGTTAAGAGCCCTGATATGACGCATTTTGCCAAATGCATTGATTCCCACTGCAGTGGTTACAATAAAATCTTTTCTTTGCTCCTGTTAGCATTTGCGTCGAGTCGATTTAAGTTCCAGGACACTGAGTAAAACTGATTGCCAGCACAACATCAAAGGCTGAACGGTCTGTATTGTACTGTACTCTTCTTGTTTAATTTTGTCTGCTCTTTGTTTCCTTAATAGAGGCGAAAACATAAGCAAGGCATTTCCCTTTCTTTTGAAGCTTTCGAGTGACCTCCCCAAAGATGCAATGCTGGCTGGCCCCATTTGAGATGGCCTGCATAGCTTGGTTCTGGAACAACCGTTTCCGGGGGATGTTTCCTACTCCACTGCTCCGCTGTGGTTTCTTCATTCCAATACCGATTTTCCATGGCCTGCCCTGAGAAACGAATCCTTTACAGTCGCTATCGTGGTGCAATGTGTAACATTGAGCCGGAGACGAATATACCTTGGTCAGGATTTCGAGAAAATTGGCAGGTGTGGGCTAGTCATTTATGGAAAGCCAATGAACCTCAGCTTCTGCTATATCGCTGACGATCAATCGTTTTTTTCCGCCTCTCCAGATCCATGAACACTCTGCCCGGCCAATGGATTTAGCGAGTGACGATGGACGAATGTTACACCGTGGCCTCAAGAGTGCCATGCCGGAGGATGAGTCAGAGGGCTCCTGGGCCTGCAAACGTACTCCTCCTCGCCAACGCATCCAAATCCTGGAGCGAGGTGAAGGTGACCTGCTGTTGAAGGAGGTACTGAGTCTCATTCAGCATCTGTTGCTCACTCTGGTTGTGGCCCAGAACTGGAGCCAAGAAGCGAATGTTGGGTTGCCGTTGACAATGAGGGCGAACGGACTCGCAATTACCATCTTCGTTCTTAGGGATGGGCAGTGCAGGCTTCCAGGAGCGCCGGAGGGGCATTGCATGAACCATGCCTGTTGATCTGTGGGAAGGGAATCAGATGGGCGTTAGCCACTGGGGAGACTGCATTGAATCGTCGAGAAGTCGTGATCCAACAGGAGAATAGGTCCATACGTTTCAGTCAGTCCCATGCACTTGTTTGGTCAAGCAGTACAAATGGAGTCTGAGTCTTTGGATCCCAACACAGACCAGCTCGATCAGTGATGAACTGCCAGTCAGACTTGCTCACACAGCACTCGGCCATTTTTGCAACCTGGCATCATATTTCCTGCATTAAATCCACTACTAGCAATCAAAATCTTACTGGCTTACCAGCTGCAGGCTATCATCCATCCTGGTCCTAGATATCTCTGCATTTTCGAGATAGTGGGTTCATCGAGTTGTGGTATTTATCATTGAGAGTGAAGTTGATGTGCTGACGAACTCATCATTATGTCTGTGACGCAAACGTGCGTCGTGACCAGGCTGGAAGTGGGGAGCTATTTATTCAAAGCACCACTTCGAGTGACTTTGGCTCATGAGGGCCAAGATGCAGACTGAACTTACATTTCCTTCGTCTATATGTGTACGTTTGGCGGTGGGGATATTGACTCAACAAATCTTACAATGGAATTAAGATTGGACAACGCAGCATTAGGCCCAAGGTTCAGCCTTCACTTCTGTTGCAGTCAAAAACACTTCCTCAGCTGGAAGCACTCCGACCATGACCTGGATACTCGGCCTACATTCGCTGCGCTGTGTGTCTCAGTTCGTCCCGAATCACTCAGTGTGCGAATGGCATAGGAATAGGCCCAACAATGGACACTGGAACTCACTGCTTTATGTGCACATCTATTTATCAGTGAGTGTGATGGCCCTGGTCGCCACATCATTCCATATGGTTGACTACCATTGGTGCAAATGAAGCCTGGATTTCCATTTCCCTGTTTTGTTGGTTTTGGTCAGTACCAGATGGAAAAACCGGTAAAGCTGACAGATGAGGCACCTTGATCTCCGACACCTCAGTGCACTTCAGAGCCAAAGACAGATTTTTCATTTCCGTGCACTAGTGTTTTTTCAATGTCTGTGGGAAAAGATGAGATTGACAGTCTCGTGAGTACTAGGTCAAAATATAACTTGAGGCTTTTCTGTCTTGTATGTTCATGCATCTGGGTCCGTCAGTCCCATAACTGGTGTAAGAGCAGAATGCACAAGGCATGAGAATGGGGCTGGTCTATGTTTGTTGCATGACACTGTAAAACACTTGCATTGGTGGAAATTTGTTAATTTTGACGATCAGCCCAAGTTTTCGTCCGAGGATAATTTTGCCTGCATTGTTATCGAGAATACCCACACCTCGTGAAATTTGGAAATAAAGTGCTGTGTGGAGTTGGAGCCTGTGACCTACATTTCTTGCATGGACGAGTACGCGCGCACATGAAGTGAAAACGGTAAATTTCGTGCTAAAGCTGAGATGGAGAAATCACGGGGTTTTTGCTGTGTCTTGTCAATGTGAGAAAGATTTAGCTCCTGGTCAAAAGGAAAATCCCGCAACTGCAAGTATGATTCCAAAGCTTTCACAGTGGTGGAAAATTATTAAATTTATTGCTTGTCCCCATTTGAGGTCTAAGGACATTATTTCCGGCATGGGATCGAAAATTTCCAGACCTTGCGAAATATTTAATATGTTACTGGATGGAAATGTTGCCAGATGCCTACATTTCTCTGCATGGAATAGAACACTCACACTTGAGCAGAAAATGATAAATTCAGTTCGAGACCTGAGATGAAGAAATTGTACTGTTCCTACTGTGTCTCATCTAAAAGTGAGTGAGTTTTAGCTCCTGGTAGGAACGATATAAATGGGGAAGACCAGACTCCAAAGAGCACTGCCAGTGAGAGATTATTTTTAACAGCTCCACGACGGAGGAGGCCTCATTCAATAATCAGGCTGACCGTTATAAAATCTCTCAAGGGCCTCATTCACGTTTTCAATATCAACATCTGCTAAGCAATAGCCAATAAGTAACAACATTCACGCTGAGTTACACTGTTCTGCACACCCCACTCCTCCCCGCCCCCCCACCTCCAGAACCCAGGGATACAATTCTTTCGATACACTGCCCTTCACCCCGGGACCAGAAGTCATGCTGCTTTAGATGCACTGCCCTTTCCCCTTGAGACCAAGTGTCACAGTGTATTAGGTAGACTGTCATTAATACCATCTGTGTCTGGCGATCATAGAACATAGAACATAGAAGAATACAGCGCAGTACAGGCCCTTCGGCCCTCGATGTTGCGCCGATCAAAGCCCACCTAACCTACACTAACCCGCTATCCTCCATATACCTATCCAATGCCTGCTTAAATACCCATAAAGAGGGAGAGTCCACCACTGCTACTGGCAGGGCATTCCATGAACTTACGACTCGCTGAGTGAAGAGCCCACCCCTAACATCAGTCCTATATCTACCCCCCTTAATTTAAAGCTATGCCCCCTTGTAATAGCTGAAAGACAGGATAATGAAGCATAAAGCGAGACAGACAGGGGAGGCAGTTTTGATGCAGGCAATTTATTCAGTCTCAATCTGTTGAATTGCCATTGTGAGATTTAACAATGGACAGACTTTCATGGCGAGAAGGAACGAAATTCAGAATGATAATTGCAGTTGATGTGAATTAATGGTATGGTAGTCCCACAGGTCGGTGCAACATTGAGCACCAAAGGACTTGGACGATGTCATTATATTGCATGTAGAAAGCACGGTTAGATTATAGCTGTGCATTACGCTATTCAGAATACGGATTTAGTCAGAATCTATAAAATCATACATCTGCTTCTGACACTTCATGGGAATAAGAATAAGGCAACTCACATTTCCTGATACCGGGAGAGACTGCAACGTGCGTGTATATCAATAAAATGGGGGCGAGAAAAGATTTAAAGCACCACAAATGTATCGCCGACACCGTGGCGAAGGCAGTCTGAGCCGACTGTGTGTATCACTGACGTTGGGGAGACAGCAGACTTTCCTCAATGGATGTATATCACTGACACCTGTGAAAAAAGCAGCCTCCTTGTTGTGTGTGTGTTACAGATCTAGAGGAAGATCCCCCTGACCCCAGTCTGTATGCGTCACTGATCCCGATAAAAGAGCAGAGAGTTACCACTATGTGTGCATTGATGACTCTCGGGAGAAGAGCAGACTTAAAAACTGTTTCTGTTTATCAAATGCTGATGCATGTTCCTTGACTGTTTCAGCCTCTGTTTTTGGACGTACAGGAATATGAATTGCAGTGATCCTGCATTGGTAGCGTCAAGTGGAATGTGTCATCTTCAAATGATGTTTAAATTCCAGGTTTTGTTTCCTTTCTCAACTTCACCTATCGACGATTGCAATCCTGTCACGAGCTAAGTGTGGTCTCTTCAAATATGTGAACAATATACCTGGTGGACAGGGAAATGGTCACGATCCTTGACATAGATATTTACAAAAAACTGTTTTACATTGATTAAACAATTTTAATAAGTTTAATTGGATGATTCAACACAGTCTTCATCTGATCCCTGAACTTGTTTAATGTCACAGTGTAAATACATATATTTGTGCAGCAACTCATGAGCTGGCAGATGTATCCAAATTCCTGTACAAAATAATGTAGGAAAATTCCCGTCTTCACCATCCGCCAAACTCTTCTTGATATTACATACAGTGTAAGGACGGCCCATGACAGGACGAAGTTAGTCGAAATGAGAAAAAGTAAAATCATGGATTTTCTTCGACTTTGTATTTTTGCATCTGTGGCATTCTTTCCCTTTCTCAGAGTCTGGAATCTCATGCGGGCACTGTTGGCCATTAGGATTTGTCTGACACATAAAGCATTAAACAGCACGGTTAAAAGGATTGCCAAACAAGGAGTAAGAAGGTAATGAATGATTTCGACTGTTGCCCAGAACTGAGATAATGCAATATTCCATCTCAGCTGACAAAACCAAGGAATATTCTGGAGCCAATACTGACCAGTTAATATAAAATAGCAAAACATATTCTTTAAAAGGCTCAGTATTGTCACTGTTCCCAATGTGGCAAATGCAAATTTCACATTGCAATATTTGCGTTTCAATTTCTGGTGGCTGATGGCCACAAATCGATCAGTTGTGAAAGCAACAATGTACCACACAGAACAGTCTGTGACTGCATTCACAAGGATAGCATGGATATTGCACACATGGATCGATTTCACGAACTGAAAATTTGTTTTATAAACAATTGGAATGTGCCTCAGTATCAGGTCAAAGATATTGACAAGCAGATCCGCTACTGACATGGCCACCAGATACAGGGACACACATTTGGATACACCACACTTATCTCGAGACAGGATTGCAATCGCCAATATGTTAACTGTGAGAAACAAAACAAAACCTGAAGTTAGATCACGCATTGCATTTCACAGCACAAAAGAAGCACAGTCATTACTAAGAGGGATGAAGGGCTTTTGCCCGAAACGCCGATTTTCCTGCTCCTCGGATGCCGCCTAACCGGCTGTTCTTTTCCAACACCATTCTAATCTATACTCTATTCCGAAGAGGGAGCCATTTAAGAAAGGAATGAGGATCGACTGTTTCTCTCAGAGTGTTGTATGTCTTTGAAATACTTCCAATGAAGCATTGTGAGCGTGGAAATACTTGTGTATATTTAAATCATAGTGGGCTCAATTTTTTTTACTCTTTCCCTTTTTTCAAATGTGTTCTCATAGAGAAGGGCCATTCTGAAGTCAAAACACGACTCGACAAAGTCAAAGCAGAAAGGATGTTCCAGATTACCGCTGAAATTCAGAACAGGTAATACGGGATGGGGATAAGGGACGTTTGTTGGTTGTGTCACAGTCTGTCATTTCATCATTAAATGTGAACTCTATTTCTCTCTCTCTCTCTCTTGCTTGCCACGGATTCTGAAAGGCGAAAGTGAGGACTACGGATGCTGGAGATCATAGTCTAGAATAGAATGGTACTGGAAATACAGAGCAGCTCAGGCAGAATCCGAGGAGCAGGAAAGTCGACGTTTCGGACAAGAGTCTTTCATCAGATTCTGCCAGACCTGTTGAACATCTCGAAGATTTCTCCTAACTATCGAAGATAACACAGGAACATTGAAAACAGTGTGTTTGCTGTGCTGAAGCAACATCACCTGTGCAGTTGGTATTTCCTGACACCCGTATATTAATTCCCAAAGCTGGTATTGATTTTGGACCTGTCTCATGTAGACTGAATACAGGTAAAGATGATAACGCCATCAGATGCCGCTGACTGAAGTAAATGCTGATGAATAGTTCAGGTTGGTTCTTGGAACACCGGTAGGAATTCAGAAGATGGACAGATTGGTCTAACGCCGTCCCTCGCTCCTGGTGTCATTGTCTGCTGTTATTTATAACTGAATGTTGGCAGAATGGCATTTCCTAGATATCACGTGTTGCATTGGGATGACACGATTCCGTCAATCATATACTCCTCGCGCAGTTCCAGTTGCTAGTCTTTGATTGCTGTCTCTTTACCAAGTCAGCAATTTGTCTTCCTCCATTTGCTTGATCCTGCTCTTGCCAGCTCTTTGAACATTTGCTTTTCACAAGGCTTAGTACCTCCTTTGAGTCCAATGATCGAATGAGGTATCACGATTTCAGCATTCACCCTCAGAAGTACCCTTTGGTGCTTTCATGTTTCACCCCTGATTCTTCGAAATTGTAATTGATTGACAGCTTGTCTTACAATTGTGTATTTGTTTCGCATAAAAGAACATGTCCCACCACTTATTCATACAATGTGTGTCTGTCCATTCCCAGTCACCCTATGACTGTGAAATCAAAGCAATGAACGACTCGAAATCTGAGACGAAAGCAGAAATGTTTGGAGAAACGCAGCAGTCTGGCAGCATCCCGTTTCAGGCAGAGCATTGCACTGATTGTGCTTCTGTCTCTGCTGTTGCTGTGAGGACCCAATGGACGGCCTTGAGAGTTTACTGCTCAAGTGGGCAAAGTCTCGTGCCTCTTACGTGGACTTGGGGAAAAGAGGAAACATCAGAAATCCCGCACAGCAGTTTTGGCATGAAGACAGATGAATGAAAGTGTTTCAACTGACATTTCGAGACAGCGACTCCATTCATTCATTGATACATTCATTGTACGTCCTTTTGGATTACTGCAAAGGTTATACTGAGTTATCATTCACACTGATCTGATCGGTTCTCATAAATAGATGAGCTACAAAACGTTGGGACAGTTACAACAAGTCACTCAACTCCCGACTTTCCCAAAACTAGTCTGCTATTGACAATGCACTAATCACATATGTGCTGGAATACTCCTCACTTAACAGGATGACTGTAGCTCCAACAACACTCAACAACGTCAACGCCATGCAGAACAAATCAAACAGCTTAGTTGGCACCACATCCGTGAACATCCTCTGCCAACTCTTCGCAGCAGAACCATGTATAATCTACAGAATATACAGCAGAACAACACCCGAGATCCTCAGACTGCACCTTCCAATCCATTCTAGAAGGAGAAGGGTAGCGGATGCATGGAAAGCGAGTCCTTGGAAGTGACTTTGGAGAGGTATTTTATCAATAAAAGTGACAATGATCAGAAGCATAATGACATCAGTTATCAGCACATTAACGACGTCCAGAAAGGAGGTGCGATAGCCGTGCTGAAACTCATGCTGGCATTCAATGGATTTCAATTGGAAGGTGTGGGGTAGGTGGGGAACCATTAGATCTGGCAATTGTACCAACGTTTTTCGTGTTTTGTTGCATAGTAAAGCAGTTGTCCAGTCAATCAAACCCATTAACGTCAGCTAACATTCAATGTAAACATTCAAAGTTCTCGATCTCTCGTTATTGACAAACCTCCCCTCAACTCCAGTTCATGGACTAAATTCACTTGATAGAAGTACTTACCAACAACACCAAGAGCAGCAAGGAAGGGATAATAAATGTGCTCAAAGAGCAGGAGTACATGTCGTATTCGAATGTATACTGGCATCCATTGTTGATTTCTAATGTAAAAGGCAAAGTGGGAAGAAAGTTTCGAGGTAAACTTTGTGAATCTTTGGTCCTCTGCATACGGATTTTGTTCCATTGCTATAAAAGTCCAGTCTGTCCTTCTCGAATTGTGGTTGCTCGTCTCCCTTTGTCAGAGACTCCGAGCCGTGTTCATGTCAGAGCTGAGGCTTCTCTCTGAAACGATGAGATCACAATTTGGAAAATTTCCCTTATGAAGAATACAGGATATCCCTCCAGCGACACAGCGAGGATCCCTAGAGATTGACATTAATCACAGACTCTGAACAAACAGGTTTAACTCATATCTCTCAAAATCACATTCTTAGTATTCGGAGCGGCAGGAGAACATTCTGTCTCCGGTCAGAGAGCTCAGCATGGTAGCTGAGTGGTTACCATTGCAGCCTTGCAGAGCTCGGAATCCGTGTTCGATTCCAGTGTCGGGTGACTGCATGTGTGAAGTTTGTGCGTTCTCCCCGTGCCTTCATGGGTGTGCTCTGAAATCTTCCCAGAAGCCAAAGATGTGCATATGAGATGAATTGGCCATGTTACATGATCCTTCGTACAAATGTGGAGCCAGGGTGGGGTGATGTTTGGATGGACATTGTGGACTGACTAATTTGCAGTGGTTGTTTCCACATTCTATGATTTACGAACAAGGTTTTGAACAAAACACAACGAACAGTGGAACGCTAACAGGCAGTTTTACGTTGATTTACCACTTGTTTTACATTGATTTATGTCAGAGGTGATTTTGCAAAAACTGCAACACTTAAGCAGATAATTGGAGACATAAACCATGTGTGTGCAGCCCATCCAAAGTAACTCTCGAGACAGTGTGTGGAGGGTGACAGACTCTTCTTAATCAAATAAAACACATTATTCTGTTTTGCACACAACATGGAGGCAGAAAGTCATGCATTGGAGAAGAAGGACATTTGGCCCAACATATCTAAGCCAACACACAAAACAACTATATTAATCACTTTAACCTGCATTTGGTGAACATCCTATTGTGTCCTCACATGTTAGGTTCTCATCCAAGTGCTTCTCAAATGATTCGAGGCGATATGACGCATCACTGTCTTCTGCAGCACATCTCCTCTCAACGACTTTCTCCACATGTAGAACTGATGGTCGAATGTCTCCGACACGTCTGCCATGTCGTGACAAGAATGAATGTGTTCCAGATTTTTCAGAACATAATAGAGAATATTGGATAGGGGTTATGGTTACGTTTGACGAAAGAAGTGTAAAGAGAAGTAATGTGTGGTATGAACGGTGCAGTACAATACAGTGCTATGGAATGAAGAGGTAATCACAACAGCGATGCGACTGACGTGAGCTGAACAACTCCCAGTGAATACACCTCGGTAGATGTGCTGTCAGATTGACTGGAGAGCGGGCACGTTCCGATCAATCTGCTGGTCAGGAGCATGGGGCCCAGGACGAAAATTCGGAGATGAACAAAATGCACTGAATAATTATGGGGCGGATAATACTGTCTCAGGAAACAGTAAGGTATTGGACAGCTCAGAGTAATGTCTAAGAAAAGCGAAAGTATTGAAAGTAAACAGGCCACACACTGAAGGAGAAGAATGTGGTAAATAGCTTTGGTGACTCACAGTGGCAGACGTTTGACACACCACACCACACCCACCACTCCCAAAACACCACCTTCCCTACAAACAAGAAGTGTAATGTCGTCGGTACATTAACGTGTGGGTCTGAAGAAGAGAGGACCGGTTGTGACATATTCTTGGTTGCACTGTGTTCAAGAGAGAAATGAAAATTGATGATAGTAAACCTTAAAATGATTGCAAAGAAAGAGGCAGCGAGGAAGGTAGAAAGGCGGTGGAGGGACAGAAGGACATACAAACAGAGAAAGGAGGATGTCCCATAAGCAGATGGGTCTGGGACTGAGCATTAGCAACAGGTTATTATGGCGGATTGAGATTGTTGTACCGTAATGTTGAATACAGGAAAAGACAGCGCAGGCTGGAAAAAATAAACAGGAGAATTTCACGGTGAACTCTGTGGGAAAGACATCTCATTCCAAGAGACTGCACGCGTCATCTGTAAGCCGAAAGAGAACAATTTATCATTTCCCATGCTGTGTACCAGCTGACGGGTTTTTGCCCAATAACTCAATACATCCCTGTGCATCTGCAAACTGCTTATGCGTCCCCAACATCGGTTATCACTGCCTACCTTAGCGTTATCTACAAGTATCACTCCACACATTTTCTCTCATGATGTTAATCTATGCATCAAAAATTCCTAACCTTTGTTTCCATGTGTTTTTCAGATTCCCATATGCCTATTCCTTCTGTTATCACTTTGTAAAACTATTTATGTACGTGTCAGACATTTTGGATCACCATTTGATGGGAGCTGCCGATCTTTTTCTCTAAATTCCTCTTTGCTTCTCTGCTATGTTTCTCCGCTGACTTTTCATACCTTGTCTTCCCGTTTTCTTTCATTCCATGTCACAGAACTGCAAATTACTTCATTGTCGAAACAGGCCATACTGCCCATCGAAACCATATCAACACGCCAAAGTACAGCCCAGCCAGCATCCCTGTAACTCTGCATTTCCCGTTTCCAACCCACACATCCCTGGACATTATGCGGAAATTTAACAAGACCAATTCACCCAACCTGGGCATCTTTGAACTGTGGGAGGAAACAGAAGCAGACACGGGAAATTTTCAAGCTCCAAACAACAGTCATTCGAGGATGGAAATGAAACCTGTTCCCTCGCACTTTGAGGCAGCAGTGATAGATACTGAGCCGTCGTGCTGTCCAGATGTGGGTTTTTCTTTAATACACGTCATGAAATTATCTTTTTAGCTTTAGTTTAGCTCCTTTGTCAAAAACTTGGCCCAGTCTTTTTTTGTCCTCCCGTTCCAGCGTGCGGAAGAGAGACTTCTTTGCGTGGAGATAATCTCCAGTTTGAAGTTCGCCCATTTCTTACTTCCAGTCTCTCACAGCAAACTTTCATTGTCATCATTCTGATTCTGCTTCTGTTCTTCTTCTCTTGACAATCTCTCTCCGTCAAATCTTATTCTGGTTTGAACATTGATCTTGATGAGATTAAATTACTTACAGTGTGGAAGCAGGTCCTTCGTCACAGCAAGTCCACACTGACCCTCCAAAGTGCAACCCACCCAGACCCATTCCCTTACATTTACCCCTTCACCTAACACTACGGGCAATTTAGTACGGCCAATTTAACTAATCTGCGCATTTTTGGACTGTGGGAGGAAACTGGACCACCCGGAGGAAACCCACGCAGACACAGGAAGAATGTGCAAACTCCACTCAGACAGTTGCTTGAGACGGGAATTGAACGTGGGTCTCTGGCGCTGTGAGGCAGCAGTGCTGATCACCGTGCCACCCAAAAACGCATGTTATAGCAGAATCAGCTACGTATGCAATCTATGTTACGATATGTTCATACACACAATCGATATCTCACTGAAGAAGTGAATCCAAAGTCATCATCATTCTATAGGACTACTCTCCAATAGAGACGACTGGCAATGGTTTTACTGTGCCTCAGGAAAGGAAGAGATTAAGAAGGAAAGTCCTTCATGGAAGCATCAGCAGGTGCGGAAAATTGAACCCACACCGCTCGTATTACACTGTAGCAAACACCAGTTGCCCACTCAACTAAGATAATCTTTATTCCAGTCAACTGACCTAATCTCTATTACAGTCAAATTAGCTAATCTCTGTTCTTCTTCTCCATCTTCCAATTAATGCATCATCATCTGCCACATATGTATCCACTCGATCTGATGGACTCACCACATTTCAAATAACCAGATCTACAGCATAACAATTGCATTTGAACTGAACCTATACAGATGCAGTAATGTCTTCTGAATGCAATCGAAGGACACTTGCCTCTCGCTGCCCTTTGCAATATAGTTGTTCTGATCAATACTGGGTAACTATTATTCCACATGCCATGAATCCTGGCTCAAGCTCATGAATTCTACTGGACCCAATAACTTCGACACCACTGATGCATAGATTGGACATTCTGCAGCACCATCACGCCAATGCCTTGAGTACTCTTCTGAGGCTAACAACGTTGCCATTACTGCAATTAGCACATCGCCATCGTCTGCCCTAACCTCACCAACATCACCATGACTGAGCAAACATTCACTGCAGCAAGGACTACTGCACTGGGCACACCAATGCGGCTTCTGGCTGTGGTGGCAGACCAACGTCTCCGTCATGGAACCAAATGTCGTCACTTTCCAGTGACAATTATTGCCACTTGATACGACCGCTGCCATGATTGCACGCTCGGCTAAATTCGCCGATGTCTCTGCATTCTGCATTGCACCCACCTGTCACTGCAATTAGTGTTGCCAATGGACACTTTTGAAAACGCAAAAGAAGAGGCAAAGCCAAAAAAAGTAAGGAAAATAGAATAAAAGTAAGAACACCCTGGAACATCCTCACTCCCGAGAACTAAAATTCTCCCTTTCATTACTTTTGCCACCTTTCCTTCTTTCTTGCATTCGCAATTTTTGATGAACATCTTGTATCCCGGAGAGTTTAATAACAAGTCTATGTGTCCTCCCCACCTCGACGAGTAACTCTTAGTTTGTCTGCTTTCTTCCTCAGTCTGTCCGTTTATCTCATGTTCATTCATTCTCTTGCTATGACTGTGTGACTTTTTCCCTCTCTCTATCTTTTATCTTTCTCACTTCCAGTTTTCCCCACTGAAGGAGTGTCACTCTCCCACCTCCCGCCCCCGTGTTTATTTATCGATCATTCTTTAAGTTTTTCATTATTTCTATTCATGTCCTCTCTGTCTCTGTCTCAGAAAATCTGTTTCTGCGCGAATCATTTCAGTTTTTGTCTCGTTCTCACATCTCCATATTATTGTTATCTACAAAATCATCACTCGTTATTTTACTATATTTAGGATTGAATCTGATGGTTGGATATTCAATCATTCAGATTTGTACATTGTCCCTACAGATAGACAGTGAGCTGCTGCATCATGGCATGCAACTGATGGAAAAACTGCATGGTTACCGGCGAGAAGACAGAGCTATTTGGAAGAATTTGTTCAACAAACCAACACAGAATCAACAGTGTTTAACAATCTGGACAAATGAATCATGCAGCGTGAGAGGGAGACTCATAGAGATAGCACGAGGCAGGAGGGAGATGAAAAGGGAAGAATGAGGACAGAGTGACAATAGCGCAAACAATTGGAATGATATCAAGAGAAAAGGGCAGTAGAACACATGTAGAGACTGTGGTAGAAAGAGACATAAGTAAAGCAGAGAGTGAGTGACAAGAGACAGGTCGTGAAATCAAGTAAGGTAGAGCTACAGATTGATTGGTAACAACAGAGAGAGATAGGAAGGAGAAAAACAAAGAGAGAAAGGAGTGAAGTAAGAAAAATACATAGACAATAATGAGAACGTTCGGAACCGAAGGAATTGAAAGAAATTGAGAGACCGAGATGGAATCACAGAATGAAAAAAAGAAAGCAGTACAGAAGAGGCCGTTTGGAAAATCGAATCTACACTGCCTAAAATATAGCAACAGTTGGAAATGTTCATCCAGATAGCTCATGTACGTTTGGTGAATGAACAGAGGCAGATAACATTTTCAATCTCACTGTCCCACTCTCTGTGATGGCAAGGGATTCCTGTTGAAGTACTGTTCATGATACAAGCCTGCACTATCATTGTCCCCGTCTCTCTCTCTCTCTTTCTCTCTCTCTCTCTCTCTGTGTATCTTTCCCTTTCGTGATAGCTCAGTAAACTGAACAGATGAGGGAAATTTATGATCTCATGCTGCATTCTAAGAATCGGTGCACGTTTATTTTTAGCATGTGTTGTGCAGCACTTAAGGCAATTCGGTGGTGCCCTCGGCGTTGATAAAAGTCACTGCAGACAAAATGAACAGCTCCAAACCCGGTCATCCATGAAACGCTGTGAACCAAGAAAAACTGAAAATGAGATTGCAGTGGTGGAAGAATTTAGCTCACCGCCACCTTGTCAAAAACAACTTGGGCTGGGCAAAGAATACCCGCCCCCCCCCCCAACCCCCCAACAGGGAAAGCGGTCGGGCCAATGAAAGGAAAACAAAAATGAACGTTAACGTAATTGATATCCTCACGGCCTGGGTATTCACTTCAATATCTATTTCCCATGAACACTGTTCAAATGAATTATTCCTCCGCTGTCTCTTTGAACAAATATCTGAGTTGGTCGACACAATAAAAGCAAAGATTCCCAGCAGCTTGATAAAGAGGGTCAGGCAGGATGGCGAGTCGCTCCTCTTCCAAAGTAAACACTGACAAAAAAAAAACAACAGCAAGTCATAAGGCTCCTGTAACGATTCGAAGAGAATGGCTAGTGGTTTGACCTGATAGTCATCATAATTCAGGAAATGGGAAGACTTGAGAAGATGGGACCTGCCATTGTATGAATAGAGAGGCAATGTCAGATAAAGGCAATTGAAATGAAAATGACAAATCGTGGACAATTTGGGAAGTGGTGAAGATATTCATTTCGCAAGGGAAACTAACTTCCATTGTAATGTGACCACCTTTCACAGATGCACCAGAAAAGAATTTTGCCTTGATGCATCGCAACTTGATATGGAAACTGCTCAGCTGAAGACTGGAAGAAACTACAGAAAGGTGTGATCACTGTCTAGATCAACAAACAAGCCAACCTTCAATTCATTGACTCCATCGACAATTCTTGTTGCCGTGGAAAGGCAGTCGACATCATTAAAGGCTTCTCCCCCACCACCACCCCCAGTTATAATATCTTCGAACCGTTCAGAGTCATACAAAGTCATGGAGTCCTTTGGCCAAATCTGATCCATGCCGACCAAAATGTCAATCCAAGGAAGTTGCATTTACTTGCGCTTGTTGAATATCCTTCAAAATCTTTCCTACCTGTGTGTTTGCACAAATGTATACTTCCACTGACAATGTATTCCATATGTGCACTAGCCACTGTGTAACACTGTTGCCCTCGGATTCCCTTTTATACTATCCCCTCTAAGCTGAAACTAATGCTCTCTCATCCTCGATTCTTCCAAGTTGAAGAACAAAACTGAGTGCATTCACTCTATTCTGTCAGACAGAAGATACAAACACTTAAATACACATACTGAAAGATTCATCTAATTCTCCGTTGTTATCAGACTTCTGAATGGATAAATCAAATTTGAAATCTTAAATTGACGTTGCTTTCTGTACACTATTGCATCTGAAACTTCATTATGCTCACTCTGCTTAATCATCCTTGTGAGTTATGATCTGCCATACTGAAGGCAACACGAAGAGTTTCGTTGTACTTATGGTCATGTGACAATAATAATTCAAAATAAATCAAATTCATTTCTTGCCTTGCTGTGCACCATGAAATCCAAAATCAATGCAATAGCAATAATACAAATGTGGAAAGCTGAAAAGATTTTTGCAGGTACTGATACATAAAAATAGACAAGATAAGCACAAGGGAAGATGACTGGCAAACAGAAATGGAGAGAGTGAGAAACAGGAGGACAAAGAAAATGAGATAGAGAGAGAAAACAAAGGGGGACTCAGACAAAATAATCAGGTAGAGGCTATTGAATTAAAACAATAAAAGGAAACATAAAGGGAGAGTGAGGGTGGGGTGGGACAGAGGGAGCAGAGTGAGCTGCTGGGAAATAAATAGATCGGGAAAGGTGCCGAATTGTTATACATAACTGGCAATACTTTCCAGAATCCATGACGTCTCAGATTTGTGGACACACATGCACTGATTAATGTCTGCTGTCAATGTTTTTTTGGGAGAATACAAGGCAATCAGTTTGCACACAAGAAGTTCCATTGTTACCATCAACGTAACGGCTGGTCTGGTGAACGGACATGATTTGGTGCCACTTCACAGTGGGGAAGGGGGCAGTGGAAGGTGGTGGGGAAAACTTCAAGGTAGATTCCGTGAAATATTTGAGGTTGGGAAGCCTCAGGAACCAAGAACAGTATTCCAATTGGAACTGTGCAAAGACTGAGTTGAACAAAAAGATAGATTTCTTCAATGGTTGGTTAACAGCAACCTGCAATGTGAAAGGGAATAGAAGCAGTCATGCCATGACGCGTTGGAAGTAAGTACATATTCGGAATGGAAAGTTGAAGCAGAACTTTCTGAAAAAGAGAAGTTGTGATTTATGCATAATCTCCCAGCCTCTTTGAAAAACTCAAATGCATCATTTTTTGCCCATTTGCAATGGGTTTAAGTACAGACTCAGTCTGTTATTGCTTTCACCCATGCCATTCATGGTATCAGCAAACATCAACCATACATTAATCTGAGAAATACATTGGCATGACTTCAGAGTTGGTTTTGTTTGTCCTCGGATCCAAGTGGAGGTAAGGTTTATGAAGTCAGACCTCCTGGATAAAAGCTCAGAAGATCAGAAATCATCTTCCTTCAATCCCCAAGAACTCTCAGTACTTTGACAGTTGTTGTTGGCTCTTTGCGACAAACCCTTTGGTTCAGAATCAGTTGTAGATTAATTTCTACTCATGCTTACAAAACCAGGTTAAACACCAGAAGGCCAAAACAATTGATAGATATATTTCTTTGTCAGGAATGTAAAAGGAACAATCTCTGATTATTTTGGGCAGTTGCGCCGTCTATTAAATATTTGCCTCTGAGACAGATCTCACCGGCCACAAGACTCCAGTCTCTGAGGGCACCACAAAGGCTGCAATGTTCCACTGTAAAGACTGGGAATGATCCATTATCTCATTGTGTGTTCGATACACAGGCTGCACCCAGTTGAATGCCCAAGTATTAAATCCAAACACTGCAGGCATTATAGCACTGCAGGCAATGTGCACGTTGCTAAATGATGATTGCCCAAATATCTGGAGTCCCCCATTGTAGACATTGCATGACCATAAACAATACAGACACTGCAAGTGCCGTATGTTGAAATGACAGTCATCTCACGCTGTCTACATTGCATTACTATAGACCAGTTAAATGTGAGGACTGCAGATGCTGGAGATCAGAGCTTAAAAATTCGTTGCTGGAAAAGCGCAGCAGATCAGGCTGCATCAAACGAACAGAAGAATCGACGTTTCGGGCATAAGACAACACAGGTTACACAATGCTAAGTGTCCAAATATCAGGGGGAAAGACAGGAGGTGTTGTATCACCATAGGCATTATTTTAGTGCAGTGTGTTCAATGTTAAGTAACCAAGCCAAACAGTAGACATTGCATAACTGCGATATTTTGGAGTTCCGGTTTTGGACTGGGATGTACACAGTTAAATATCATACAACACCAGGTTCTCGTCCAACAGGTCTATTTGGGAGCAATCGCTTCCAGAATGCTGCTACTTAATCAGGTGGTTGTGGAATTTAAGATCATAAGACACAGAATTTGCAGCATACGTTTACAATGTGATTTACATGAAATTATACATTGAGAAATACCAGGGTTATTTGTTAAGATTAGACTCCCGACAGTGTGGAAACAGTCCCTGTGGCCCAAAAAGCACACACCGCCCCACCGAAGAGCCTTCCCCTATGTTTAACACGACTAATACATCCAAAACTTCGGGCAATGTAGCATGGCGAATGTTTGCCCACCTTTGGACTGTAGGAGGAAACCGGAGCACCTGTGCAGACACTGGAAGAATGCGCAAACTCCACACAGACAGGTGCCGAAGGCGGGATTTGAAAACGGGAATCCAGCGCAGTGACAAATTAGTGCTAACCACTGAGACAAAGTGGTGCCCAAAAGTCTCCCATCTTTTGGAATGAACGTGTTGGTTTCAGGTCTTTCATATGTAAATCGTAGAACTGCTTCAAAGGTACATTCCAAAGTGAACTTTACCAATTGGTATCATCTCGGCCCAGATAATGCATTTGTGCTGTCAGGTGCCCTTTGTGACACTGTTTGAGCCAGAATGTTCAGACTGATTCGAATCTAAAAGAAAATTGCCAGAATCGTACATGGATTCATGCAGTTTTTGAGCAGAAGCAAATGTAATATTTGAAATACATATTCACCCCACAAACTAATATGCGCGCGTTTGTGCATGTGCGTGTGTCTGTTGGGGGTGTTGATGAGTGTCTGTGAGAAAGTGTGCCTGTGTGTGTGTGAATGAGAAGGGATATGAGTCTGTGGGAGAGTACATGTTTGCGTGTGAATGTACGAATGTAAATGTGAGCGAATGAGAGAGAACATGTGTATGAGAAAAGGGCTGTGTGAGTGTAAGGGTCTGCAGCAGTGTGTGTGTGTGCGTGTGCGTCCGCAGGAGTGTCTTTGTGTATATTTCGGTGTGTATTTGTGTGCCTCTCTGGGAGTGTGTGTCTGTGACTATGTTCATCTGCGTGTGAGCGTGTGTCTGTTATTGTGTTCGTCTTTGTGTGTGAGTGTGTGTGACGGAGAGAGTCTGTGTGTGTGTCTGTCTGTGTCGTTCTGTGTGCAGTGCAGTCGGGTGCAGTGAAGTGTAGTGGCATGTAGTATAAAGAGGTTCTGTGATTTACATATGAAAGAACTGAAACCAACATGTTCATTATAAAAATTGAGAGACTTAATCAACAATTTGGTATTTTTCAATATATACTTTCAGTTACATCACACTGTAAACGCTTGCTATAAATTATGTGTCTTACGATCTTATACTCCACACCATCTGTTGATGGAGCAGAGCTCCGAAAGCTAGTGAACCCAAATAAATCTGTTGGACTATAGACTGGTATTGTGTGGTTTTTATCATTATAATACTGCAGGCAACAAACAGCGTACTCACTTTTGTGTTTCCAAGTATCTATTCTATTCTAGAGTAGACGTTGTATTACTGTAGATGCTATGTACATTGCACATTGCTGAGTGTCCGTGTCTCAGTTAGTTTACACAGTGTACATTGTAGTAATGTGCACAATACACTGTCTGAATAATAGAGTACCAGAATATCAGTCCTCCCACACTGTCGACATTGTATTACCGTATCTTTTGTCTCATTGTGTGTCTTTGATATGATATATTTAGGCATGTTAATGTGAGGGTGTGGGGATGCATGCGTTTGTGAGAGAGCATGTGCCTGTGTTTGCATGTAAGTGTGTAATTTTGTGCGTTTGTCTGCATTTGCAAGATGTGACTGTCTTTGTGGGATTGTGAGTGAAATGCGTTTGTGCGAGTTTATATGACTTTGCGTGTGTAGCTGGGCATGTATATGTTTGTGTTTCTGCATGGGTTTATCCGAGAGGGAGAGAGAGAGAGAGAGAGAAAGAGAGAGAGAGAGATTGTGTGTGTGTGTGTGTGTGTGTGTGTGTGTGTGTGTGTGTGTGTGTGTGTGTGTCTGTGTGTGTGTATGTGTGTGTGTATGTACGAGACTAAGTGAGTAAGTGAGAGTGCGTGTCACTGTGTGTGTCTCTCTTTGGATGAGAGTGGTACTGTGCGGTAAGACATTCATCACCAGGTCCATGTGTTTTTTTTCTGCAGATATCTCGCTGGGTGAAAAGGTCAGTGTGCCTCCCGTGAATTGTTTCTGGTCTGTCTCAAATGGTATTTATGTGTCAGTGTTTTTGGGCGCTTCCAGTTCTGTAGCTGATTGGCTTTTATATTGGGCCACGTTCAATGCATTAATTTATTCAGTTACACTTGGGGTGCAGACTTCAATGAATTCTGACGGTTGACTCTAATTTCCCTGAAGTACGATGTTACATTGTGGCATTTGAATTTGCTTCGTTCATTGTATGTGTGGTTGGAAATGAGAGACCATACTGGTGGTGAATGGCAATGGCGAGCAAATGTTTTTGCACATGTATGGTCAATTTTCTTCATATTTGTCCGATGTCGTGCTTTTCACAGTCCTTGCAGGTAATAGTGTCGATTACATTCATTCTGTTGGTTGTGGGTGTCGGGTCATTAACTTCTGTGCGGAGCTGCAAAAAGATGTTTACTGGTTTGTAGGCCACTATGACATCTGTATGCGTGTGTGTGTGTGTGTGTGTGTGTGTGTGTGTGTGTGTGCGCGCGTTCATGCATGCATCCGTGCGTTTGCGCATGTGCATATACGCATGAGCAAATGTACACACACACACACACACACACACACACACACACACACACACACACACACACACACACACACACAGAGAGTAGCATACAGACCGCGAGGAGACATCGTGGCCCACAAACCAATGAACACCTTTCACCAGCTCCTCACCGAAGTTAAAGAGCCAATACCCAGATCCAACGGCATGAAAGTAATCAACTGCATGGGTAAAGGGAATCAGTGACCAAAATGCAGAGAAAGAGCAGTTAGTTAGTGCAGGTGACCCCTGCGATCATCTCCCCCTAAAACAAGTATACCGTTTTTGATCCTGTTGGGAGAGCTGGCTCACCTGGTGAAGGCAGCAGCAAACAGGTTCATGGCACCTTGGGCTCTGCTGTTCAGAAGAGTGGAGAAAAGATTGGAAAGACTATCATCACAGGAAATTCAGTTGAAAGGATTGCAGATAAGCTGCTCTGTAGTCGAAAACGGGACTCCTGAATGGCGTGTTGCCTCACAGATGCAAGTGTTAGGGATGTCTCAGATCGGTGACAGAACACTCTCATAGGGGAGGGAGAACAGTCAGTTATGGTGGTGCATATGGATACCAGTGGTATACGCGAAAAACGGGATGATGTCCTACAAGCAAAATTTAGGGAATTAGGAGCCATGTGAAAAGAAGAAGCTCAGAAGTCGTAATTTCAGGATTGGTACTGGCACCATGCGCTAGTCAGAGTGGAAATGAAAGAATAGACAGGATGAATGCATGGCTTGAGAGATGGTGCAGGAGGCTGGAGTTCAGATTTTAGGTCATTGGGACCAGTTCTATGGGAGGTGCGACTATTACAAATTGGACGGTCTACACCTGGACCGGACTGGAACCAACGTCCCTTGGGGGTGATTTTGCAAATTCTGTTGGAGATGGTTTAAACTAATGTGGCATGGGGATGGGAATGAAATGAGGAGATTTTGGAAATCAGAGTAAATAAGTGGGATGCAAGACAGAGAGGAGATGAGGAACGCAAAGGTCACCTGAGGAGTATATGTTTGAGTGCAAGAAATGTCGTAGGTATGTAATATAAACTTATAACTTTGATTGGTACCTGGAAGTATGATGATATTGCTATTAATGAAACTTCGATGATGGAAGGGCATGATTGGCAACAAAATATCGCCCGATATAAATTGTTCAGGTGGGATAGAAATGGAGGTAAAAGGGGTGGAGGGCTTGCATTACTAATCAAAGAGGATATCACAGCTGTGCTGAAAGACAGCATATGGAAGACTCAAATCATAAGGCAAAAAGAGCAGAGCTCAGGAATGGTAAGGGCGTGGTAACAATGCTGGGGTTATACTACAGGTCTCCCATCAACGAGCGTGAGATAGAGGTTCAAATATGTAAACAGATTATGGAAAGATGCAGCAGTAACAGGGAGATGGTGATAGGAGATTTTATCTTCCCCAGCATTGACTGGGATTAACTAAGTGTTAGAGGTGTAGATGGAGCAGAAGTTGTGAGGAGTATCCAGGAGGTTTTTCGAGAGCAATATTTAAATTGTCCAACTGTGGGAAGGCACGTACTGGATCATGGTTTCATGGAATGTGCCTGGCGAGGTGTTTGAAATTTCAGTCATGTAGTACTTTGGGAATAGTGATAACAATTCGCACGTTTTGGAATACTCATGGAAAAAGACGAGAGTTGTCGAAAAGGAAAAGTGTTAGACCGGAGGGAAGCCAACTGTACCAAATGCAGCAGGAGATGGTGAATGTTGACTGGGGTGAGCGGTTTGATGGCAAATCCAGAATTGATATGTGGGAGACTTTTAAAGACAGGTGGAGTAGAGTTCACGATATCCTTTTCCGTTTGAAAATTAGATTAGATCACTTTTTTTTAGATTAGATTACTTACAGTGTGGAAACAGGCCCTTCGGCCCAACAAGTCCACACCACCCCGCCGAAGTGCAAACCACTCATACCCCTACGTCTACCCCTTACCTAACACTACGGGCAATTTAGCATGGCCAATTCACCTAACTTGCACATCTTTGGAGTGTGGGAGGAAACCGGAGCACGCGGGGGAAACCCACGCAGACACGGGGAGAATGTGCAAACTCCACACAGTCAGTCTGCTGAGGCGGGAATTGAACCCAAGTGTCTGGCGCTGTGTGGCAGCAGTGCTAACCACTGTGCCACCATGCCGCCCACTCATGGATGACAGATTAAATTGTGAGACGAGCTAATTGGAAAAAGGAAGCGTACATAAGGTCTAGGCGACACAACACAGATGAAGATTTGGAAGAATATCGGTATTGTACGACTAATCTGAAACGTGGTATTACGAGCTTTGAAAGTGATCATGGTATATATCTAGCAAACAGGTTAAAGAAAATCCCAAAGCCTTTTTATTCCTATGCAAGGAACAAGAGGATAACTGGAGAATGGATTGGCCGACTAAAGGAAAAATGAGGAAAATTATGCGTGATGTCAGAGAAAATGTGTGATGTCCTTAATGAGTATTTGCATTGGTGTTCACCGGGGAGAGGGATGTGGTGGATGTTGTGGTTAGAGATAGATGATTGATTACTCTAAGTCAAATCAGCATAAGGAGGGAGGAATTGCTGAGTATTCTCAAAGGCATTAAGGTGGACAAGTCCCCAGATCCGGGTAGGATCTTTGCCAAGTTACTGAGGGAAGCAAGAGAGGAAATTCTTGGGACGTTTAAAACAGACATCATTGCAGCATACTTGAACGTGATCCCGAAGAGTGGGAAAATTGCTAATAATGTTGTCTGTATAAAAAGGGTAACAGGGATAGTCGAGCTAATTAAAGACCAGTGATCCTGATGTCAGAAGTAGGAAAGTTGCTGGAGAAGGTACTGAGGCCGAGGATCTCTGCCCATTTGGAAGAAAATGAGCTTACCAGTGATCGGCGACATGCTTTTGTGTAGGGAAGTTCATGTCTTACCAACTTAATTCAATTATTTGAGGAAATGACAAAGTTGATCAATGAGGGAAGCGCTGTAGACGTAGATACATGGACTTTCATAAGGCATTGGGTAAGTTCCACATTGTAGGCTGATGGAGGCGGTGAAATCGCATGGGGTCCAGAGTATACTACCTAGATGGATAGAGAACTGGCTAGACAACAGGAGGCAGAGGGTAGTAGTGGAAGCGAATTTCTCAAAATGGAGACCTGTGACTCATGGTGTGCTGCAGGGATCCGTGCTGGGACCACTGTTGTTTGTGATAGACATAAATGGATCAGCGGAAGGTAATGGTAGTGTGATTAGCAATTTGCAGATGACACTAACATTGTTGGAGTAACAGATATTGAAAGGGACTGTCAGAGAATACAGCAGAATGCAGATAAATTTGGAGAGTTGGGCATGTAAATTGCAGGCAGCGTTCAATCCGGGAAATTGAAGGTGATGCATTTTGAAAGATCCAATTCAAAATTGTTCTACACAGTGTATCGAAAATCCTGGGGAATATTGATGCACAGAGTAATCTCGATGTTCAGGTCTATTGTTCTGTGAACATGGCAAAGCGGGTATATAGAATGGTCGAGATGTCATACGGCATGATTTCTTTCAATGGACGGTGTATTGAGTACAAGAATTGGCCAGTCATGTTGCAGATGTATGCAACTTTGAATCGAAAACAGTTGAAAATCTGCGTGCAGTTCCGGTTGGCACATTACTAAAGAATGTGGACATTTTTTGGAGAGAATGCAGAAGAGGTTCACCAGGATGTTGCTGGTTATGGAGGACATTAGTTATGAAGAGTTTGAGCAAATCAAGATTATTTTCATCAGAAAGAAGGAGATTGCGGGAGGAACGGATTGAGGTCTCCAAAAGCATGAGAAATATCGACAGGTAGGACAGGAATAAGCTTTTTTACAAGAGTGGGGGCAACCAAATTACGAGGAGTTACGAGTTCAAAGTGAGAGGGCAGATATTTAGGAGAGATATGCGTGGAGAGATCTTCACACAAAGGGTGGTGGTTACCTGGAACACTTTGCCGTGGCGGTAGTGGAGACGGGCACAATGGCACAATTTCAGATGGATCTCGACAGATACATGAATGGGCAGGAAGCAAAGGGATACAGAGCCTTAGGAGGAGATCGAAGATCGGGATCAGCGCAGGTTTGGATAGCCGAAGGATTTGTTCCTTTGCTGTAATTTTATATGGTTTTATTCTTTGATCGAAACGAAAACTATTAAAAGTTTGGGCTCCCTTGTTTTAACTAACCACTATTTAATCCCAACTCTTTAAAAATGCTGCTCCAATAGCACAATTATTAAAGATTAAATCCACTTAATCTCTCGAAGTCCATAAAATCTCTTATCCTGAATTCCTTCCACTCTTCCAAATGTGTTATTTTTCTACTTGCTTCTGATTCTGTTGTCTTTACCCCAGGTCTTCTTCCTCCTTTTTACTGCTTTATTTTTACTGAAAAGGGTACTTTTAATAACTAGACCGTCTGATATTTCTTTTAGACAGAGCATTACAGATGACGTGTGCTCTCATATTGGATATTAGTTGCTCTGACCAATTTCCAAACTGCCAATGATGACACCTGAAATTTTTGCTGACTGCTTTGCTTCGGGCTGTCGAGTTCATCACATTTTAAATTTGATTGACTCTGAAGAGTTAAACGTTTGTTTTACATCAAATGGTCAAATTTGAATTGTTGTCAAAATATCAAACTAAACTCATGTGTCCATTATCAGCCATTTGTTACATTTTTCTATTTTGACCATCTGAGCAGCTAGCTGCTCTCTATACTAGCAGAGAATCTTGCACCTGAAAATCAGGGAAGCACTTTCTGTTTAAAACTGACCGTACATTCTTTAGACTTGGTAACCCAGGGTACTAAGGAAGTTTAAGGAGGAGATAAAAAGATTTTCAATTCTTAACAAGTTAAAGGGAACAGACAGGAATTTTGAGGCCGAGGTAACATCAGCCATTATCGAATTGAATGGCTGAATAGTCATCAGGCGCCGAACGGCCAATCTTGCTCCTTGTTCCTACATATTTAGTGAAGAACTGATGTGAGTGTGTCTGTGCTGGACATCTCGTGGATGAATATATGCCATGAGTAGGTTATTTCTGAAGAAATGTTGGACAGACTAAAATTGTTCCCGCACGAGTTTTGAAGAGTGGGAGAATGTGGGGTGGCTGACCTGATTGAACAGCAGGAGATGCTGAACAGTGTGGACACGTGGACGTGAGAGAGGCTGGATAATGGTGTAGGGCAGTACAGAACCAGTGGGCAGGGATTCCAATGGCCGTGGTGGGGGGTGGAGTGTGTCAGCTCGGGAGGGGTTTATTGGGGGAAGGATGTGAAGGTTTTGAGCAGTGGAATTTTATTGGAGGCAGAGCAAAGGTGAAATTAGAAAGAGAATAGAATCAGTCAAGATCTTATTGAATGACGGCGCACTCGTGTGAGAGGGGTTGAAAAATTGCAGTCTGCTCCTACCTGGAATGTTTATATAACCCTTAACTGTGATCAAATGAGCTATTCCTTAACCACATCCCGTTCTGTTGCCTTTGATTTTCAAAGACAATGCTTGCAGCTTTTTTCGGTAATATTCCTCCCAGTCATCTTATCTTGACCCCTCATAGTTATTCCGGGCCATTGCCATCCCGAACCTTATGATACAACACACCTCAATCCTGTACGGTGAAATGCTGAAAACGCACAGTCCCAATCCAATCTGAGTATGGGGCAACCTTCCTCTCTCTCTCTCTCTCTCTCTCTCTCTCTCTCTCCCTCTCTCTCTGCTCTCTCTCTCACAGACACGCACACACACACACACACACACGCACGCTATTTCTCTCTCCATCACACCAAATGTTTACCGTCATCAATTTGCTTAAGTTTCTGAACACAATATAAAAAGCAATATATCATATCCTCTCCTTCCTTCACAAAGACGCAGACATTGAAACACCCACAATATGATGTCTGCTTTTTTGGGATGGTCGGGATGGAGAATGAAATCCTGTGACAGTATCTCAATAATTCTATTTACCATAGACATTCTATCTCATTTCCATGTTATTACCGTTCTGACAGGTTATTTAGCCTGTATTGTTGGGCCAAATGACCTGTTTCCAAAGTGTAGGGATTCTATGATACTGTGATGCTGTGGGCCTGGACAAATACAAAAGCCGAATTGTGATATCGGTAACACAGTGGATCTGGAGTCAAAGTAGAGATAGAGCAAGCCATTTGTAATCACAGTGCAGTGCCTCTGGAGACACATATTGAAACAGAGCACGTCGGTTTTTACCAGAGTGCTGTGCATCTGAAGTCACATGCAGTGACAGAACAGGTCATTTGCAAATACAGTTCTGTGTTACATATTGAAATAGAGCAGATCATAGGTACATATTTTCCTGTGGACCTGTATTCACATGGAGATACCGAGCAGGTCTGTGATACCCTCAGTGCTGCGTGTCTAGAGTCACATACAAAGACAGTGTATACGACTGGTTACCACATGCAGTGGGTGTTGAGTCGCATATAAAAAAAATAGTATTGTGGGTCTGTGGAGTTTAGTAGGATGAGGCAAAATCTAATTGAAGGTTACAGAATACTGGAAGGCCAAGATAGAGTAGATGTTGGAAGGTGTTTCCATTAGCAGGAGAGACCAGGACCCCGGGCACTGGCTTTGAGCAAAGGGAAGACGCTTAAGAACAGCGATAAGAAAACATTTCTTCAGCCAGAAAGTCGTGAATATATTGAATTCATTTCAACAGAACGCTGTAATTGTACCAAACAAGATCGGAGGCGGTTACGGAGAGTGGTGTACTCGGGCTGGAAATCACAAAGGCCAATCTTCCATTGAGAGAATCCATTATACCACATTTAGCTACGTGATCTGCCTGTATTGCTCGCAAGACAAAGGTTTTCATTGTGCCTCGGTACACGTGGGAATAAACTCAATTAAGTTCAATTCAATTGGAGGTCATCTCATTGAATATATTTAAGACAGAGACAGACAAGGTTCCTCGATGTTGACCGGGTCAAGGGTTACGAGGAGAAGGAAGGCGAAAGAACTTGGTTGAGGAACGTACCAACCAAGATTAAATGCGTAGCAGGTTCCAAGGGCCGCATTTCTGCTCCGATGTCTTATGGTCTTGTGGTCTTTATCATTCTTCCTTCAAGAGAATTGAAAACCTGCAAGCTCACTGAGATTAAAATATATGGAGATAGATATAACTTAATTATCGTTAGCTTGACGTATGTCAATGGAAGCATGTTAGAGTCTATTATAAAGGAGGCAACAGCAAATCGTTTAGAAGTGCATAATATCATCTAGCGCACTTAGCAAAGGTTTAGATTAGATTTAGTGGTATTGTCACATGTACTGAGAGACAGTGAAAAATGTTGTGTTGCGTGCTATATAGGAAGGTCATACCATCAAAGAGTACCTTATGGAAACAGCGCAGAGTGCAGAATACAATTCCACAAGTTGAAAGAAACAGCAGAGAGAAACAAAGGCATGAATTCGAGAGATCTGTCAGCAGCTGGAAGAAGCTGTTCTTGGATCAGTTGATACATGAATTAAGACATGCGAATTTTCTGCTATTCGAACGAGGATGGAAATAGTATCACCCGGGTGGGGTTGGGGACGTTAATTGCATTGACTGCTTTCCAGAGGCAGCGGGAAGCATGGATGGAGTCAATAGATGTAAGGCTGTTTTGCACGATGGACGGGGCATGTTCACGACTCTGAGTAATGTTTTGCGGTTTTGAGCACAGCAATTAGTGTAGCAATTTGTGATGCACATCAATAGGATACGTTCTAATGTGCATCTACAAACACGTGTCAGAGTCTTGATAGACATACGGAATATCCATAGACTTCTGAAGAAGTAGAGGCATTCTTGTGTTTCCTTTACTGTAATATCGGTGAGGGAGGATCAGGACAGGTTGTCGGTGATTGTTACTGCTGGTAACGCTCCCAATCATCTACACCTTAGTCTCATTGATGTAAACGAAAGCATGTGCTGCGCTCAGCTGGGAGGAAATATCTGACAATTTTACTGGAATTCACAGAGGAAGTAGCAATCAGGACGGATAAAGGTAAAGCAATAGATGCTAAATATTTGTATCTTTAGAATGATGGATAAGATACCACAGATTGGGATCCTTAATAATCTAACATCCCACTCTTCCGCTTAGACAGTTGGGGGTCGACCATTTCTGTGGGTCTGCAGTTGTATGTACCCAGAATGGGTAAAGACTGCAGACTTCGTTCCCCAAAGTGAGTCATACGGATTGTATTACAAAAGACTCACAGTGAACAGATTCGAGCAGTTTTAAATTCCAGATTGCTTATAATTCAAATATGATCATTTATAAATCGAATGGCGGAGCATATACAAAGGGCTGAAAAGCCTGATTCTGCTTCTATACATTCTGGTCTTACCTCCTGTCTCCCTGAGTTTCGAACCCATTCTTGATCCTAAAGTGTCAGCCTGGACCGATGGATGCAGTAACGGGAGCACTGTGCCATCACCTCCAGAAGTCAGCCCTGAACAGTCAGTGGGTAAATACTGGACACGCACAAAAGCGTATTAGGAGTGGGGTTACTACTGCAGCTGCTTCCCAGTGTTTTTCCTGTGCCAGGAAGAAGCTGGAAGAGCCCTGAAATCTGTAGATGCTGTCACCAGCGATAGAGATTTGCCATGGTTAAGGAGCGCGATAGAATCTTACAGCAGAAGCCCTTCGTCCCATTGTTCATCCAAAAAAAAATATGAGCTCCAGCAGATCCGCTTTCACACATAAACCAGAGTGTGATGGTGTGGGCGTGTGAAGGAGAGTGATGGCGACGGTGTTGGAGTGTGTAGCAGAGTGACCATCATGGTGTGGAAGTGTGTGAAGGAACGAGCGTTATGATGTCGGAGTGTGTATAAGAGTGAGTGCGATGGTGGCGTGTGTTCAAGAGAGTCAGCTTGACGGTGTGTGAGAGAGTAAGAGAGTGAGGCTGACAGTGTTGCAGTGAGGAGGAGTGTGAGCTTGACAGTTTGGGAGTGTGTTCGAGAGTGAGTGTGACGGTGTGAGAGTATGTAGGGAAGTCAGCGTGACGCTGTGTGAGAGTATAAGAGAGGAAGCATGACGGTAGGGAATTGTGCAGATGAGTGAGTGTGATGGTGGGGGCGTGTTAGAGAGTGACAGTGTTGGAGTGCGCAGTAGAGTGAGTATGATGGTGTGCGAGAACGGGTGTGATGGTGTCAGAGTGTGTAGAAGAGTGAACGTGACGGTGGGCTTCGTGTCGGAGAGTGAGCAGAATAGTGCAGGAGTGTGTTGGAGATTGAGGGTGACAGTTTGGCAGACTGTAGGAGAGGGAAAGTGAAAGTGTGGGTGTGTGTAGGAGAGTGAACGTAATAGAGTGGGAGTGAGTAGGAGAGTGAGAGTGACGGAGTAGGAGTGAGTGGAAGAGTGAGCGTGACAGTAGTGGTGTGTGCAGGTGAGTGAGCGAAAGTGGATACAAGAGTGTAGGAGAGTGAGGGCGATGGTGTGGCTGTGTGTAGGAGATTGAGTGTGACTTTGTGGACGTGTGTGGCAGAGTGATCGTGAGGATGTACGAGTATGCAGGAGAGTGTTCATGACGGTGTGGGAGTGTGTAGGAGGGTGAGCATGATAGTGTAGGAGTATGTAGAAGATTGAGGGTGACCGTGGTGGAGTGTGTAGGAGAGTGAACTTGACGGTGGGCGAGTGAGTAGGAGAGAGAGCATAACAGTGGGGGATTGTGCAGGAGAAAGAGAGTGATGGTGTGGGAGTGTGTAGGAGAGTTATCGTGATCATGTTGGTGCGACAGTGCGGGAGTGTGAAGACGAGTGAGCGTGATGGTGTGGGAGTGTGTAGGGGAGTGAGGCTGATGGTGTGGGAGTTAGTCTGAGAGTGAGCATGACGGTGTTGGAATGTGGAGGAGAGTAAGCAGAATAGTGAGGGGGTGTGTAGGAGATTGAGGGAGACCACTTGGCAGACTGTAGGAGAGGGAGCGTGACGGTTTAGGAGTGTGTAGAAGAGTGAGCATCACGGTTTGGCAGTGTGATGGAGAGGGAGCGTAATAGCGTGGTAGTGTGTAAGAGATTGAATATGAGGGTGTGTAGAGTGCAGGAGAGGGAGTGTAACGGTGTGTGAGTGTGTAGGAGAGTGAGGGTGAAGGTATGGCAGTATGAAGGAATGTGAGTGTGACTTGATGGAAGTGTGTGGCAGAGTGATCGTGAAAGTGTGGGAGTTTGAGGGATAGTAAGCACGACGGTGTGGGAGTATGCAGGAGAGTGTTCGTGATGGTGTGGGAGTCTGTAGGAGAGTGAGCATCACTGTGTAGGAGTATGCAGGAGCGTGATCGTGACAGTGGTGGACTGTGTAGGAGAGTGAGCGTAACGGTAGGGGAGTGTGTAGGAGAGTGAGAATGACACTGGGGGAATGTGTAGGGGAGTGAGGCTGCTTGTGTGGGTGTGTGTAGGAGGTTGAGCGAGATGGTGTGGGAGTGTGTAGGGGAATGAGGCTGATGGTGTGGGAGTGTGCCGGAGAGTTTTCATGACCTTGTGGGAATGTTTATAAGAGTGAGCATGACGGTGGGGGCATGTGGAGGTGATTGAGTATGAATGTGGGGGGCGTGTGAAGGAGAGTGAGGGTGATGGTGTGGGAGTGCACAGCAGAGTGAGCGCGATGGTGTGGGAGTGTGCGGTGGAGAGATTCTGACAGTGTGCGAGTGTGTAGGTGTTTGAGTGTGACAGTGATCGAGTGAGTAGGAGTGTGAGCGTGACAGCGTGGGAGCGTGCAGGAGAGTGGGGGTGACGGTGTGGGAGTGTGTACGAGAGTGAGTGTGACAGTGTTGGAGTGTATAGGAGTGTGAGCATGAGGGTGTGGGTGTGTGAAGGAGCGTGAGGTTGATGGTTTGGGAGTGTTTAGCAGAGAGACCGTGACGGTGGGGGTGTATGTAGGAGAGTGAGCGTCATGGCGTGTGAGTGTGTAGGAGAGTGAGCAAGATAGTGTGGCAGTGTTCAGGAGAGCGAGTGTGACAGGGTAGAAGTGTGTAGGAGATTGAGGGTGAGGGTGTGATAGAGTGCCAGAGAGGGAGTGTGTCGGTGTGTGTGTGTGTGTAAGACAGTGAGCGTGATGCTGTGGGAGTGGGTACGAGTTTAGATTTAGATTTAGATTACTTACAGTGTGGAAACAGGCCCTTCGGCCCAACAAGTCCACACCGCCCCGCCGAAGCGTAACCCACTCATACCCCTACATCTATATCTACCCCTTACCTAACACTACGGGCAATTTAGCATGGCCAATTCACCTGACCTGCACATCTTTGGAGTGTGGGAGGAAACCGGAGCACCCGGAGGAAACCCACGCAGACACGGGGAGAACGTGCAAACTCCACACAGTCAGTCGCCTGAGGCGGGAATTGAACCCGCTTCTCTGGCGCTGTGAGGCAGCAGTGCTAACCACTGTGCCACCGTGCCGCCCACATAACGATTGCAGCATAACGATTTGGAGTGTGGAGGAGAGTGAGCGTTACGGTCAGGAAGTGTATAGGTGAGTGTGTGTGATGGTGGGGGCGTGTGATGGAGAGTGAGTGTGATGGTGTGGGAGTGTGTGGGGGCATGACTCTCACACTCACTCTCCTACATTCTCCCACACCGTCACGCTCATTCTCCAACACACTCCCACAGCGTCACGCTCACACTCCTACTCACTCCAACACCATCACACTCTCTCTCCTGCACTCTCACGCACCGTCACGGTGACTCCCCTACACTGACCCCACCGTCATGCTCACTCTTCTACACTCTCCAAAACTATCGCACTCGTTCTCCAACACACTCCCACACGTTCACGCTCACTCTCCTTTACACTCCCACACGTCACACTCTCTTCCTGCACTCTACCACACCATCAAGCTC
Source organism: Chiloscyllium punctatum (assembly GCF_047496795.1). NCBI lineage: Eukaryota > Metazoa > Chordata > Chondrichthyes > Orectolobiformes > Hemiscylliidae > Chiloscyllium > Chiloscyllium punctatum. The sequence goes on along the minus strand of NC_092789.1, from coordinate 4,269,003 downwards.
ACTCTCCTGCGCAGTCCAACACTGTCACCCTCACTCTCCTTCACACGTCGGCAACATCACAATCACTCATCTACACACTTCCACACCATCACGCTTAATCTCCGACACACTCCACCACCAACACGCTCAATCTGCCTCTCCCACATCGTTATGATCACTCTCCTACACATGCCTCAATAGACACATACACTATTGTACACAATCCCACACCACCACGCTCACTCTCCGACACACTCCAACACCGTCACCCTCTCTCTTCTAGATATTCCCTCACTGTCACTGTCATGATCACTCTCTGACATTCTCCCACACAGTCATGCTCACTATCCCACGTACTACCACACTTTCGCGATCACCTTGCCACACATTTCCACAATGTCACACTCACTTTCCTACACACTGCCATATTTTCCCCCTCACACTCTGACACACTCCACAACAGCACGCTGCCTCTCCTACACACTCACACCCCATCAAGCTCCCTCTCCTTCACTCTGCCACACCCTCACCCTCAATCTCTGACACACTCACATCCTATCATGCCCCTTCTCCATCACACTGCCAAATCGTCACGCTCACTCTCTTGCACACTCCAAAACCATCACGATCCCTCTCCAAGAGTCTGCCAAGCCGTCTCCCTAAATCTCCTACACACACCCACACTGTTCTGCTCACTCTCCCACACACTCCCACACCATGACGCTCACTCACCTACAATTTCCTGCACCGTCACGCCCACTCCAATACACACTCCCACACCGTCATGATCCCTCTCCAACAGTCTGCCAAACCGTCACCCTCAATCTCCTACACACGTCCACACTCTTCTCACTCTCATACACTCTCACACACCGTCAAGCTCACTCTCGATCACATTCCAAAACCTTCACACACACTCTCGAACACACTCCCACTGCATCACGCTCTACTCTCCTACACACTTCCACACCGTCACACTCATTCTCCTACTCACTCCAACACCGTGACCCTCACTCTCCTACTCTCTCACACACCGTCACGGTGACTCTCATACACACATCCCAATGTCACGGTCACTCTTCTACA